>NC_139970.1:12771163-13235663 GCF_963993115.1 Abramis brama
CAAAGGAGAAGCATTTGAGATGTGTGTTAATACCAGGTGCAAACTGCAATCTGCTGACCTCTTGAGATCGGACCACCTGGGACAGATGTTACTTCCAGGTGTAAACAGTATCTCAATGAACTAGCCAGGCATGTGTTTTCTCCTGGGTTTTAGAGAACCGTTCTTGCTCAAGAGGAAACACAGGAACAAATAAATTAGTTCACTGCAGCTGTTGCACCAAACCCCCAAAACAAGACATCTGAAATTTCCCCTCAGATCTTCAGATGGAATAATGGGTATGATGATGGTGACCTCATGCAAAAATACATTCATATATTGTCTGCTACATGCTCCTTACAAAAGTACAGTCAGTATCATACGGCATTACTTTGATACTGAATTAGCATTTTGTAGCATCCAGTATCTGAAGTTCACCAACCATAGAGCTACTACACAACAGAAACAAAAATATTCCAGGAATAATTTGAGGGAACATCCACATTTTTTTCTGACCTGTCATGAACAGCTCCCGTCTGTCCTAACGGTCTCAGTAACACTGAATAAATTGGGATTCCCCTGTGGATGCTGTAGCTACGCGAACAGGACTGTCAACAGTAGATGGAATGCTATGCTAATGCCGGATCACCCCTCATTAGTTTTTCCTGCTGGTGCAGAGCGGATGCGAAGTTACCTGAGGGAACCTGATATCCCAAGTGGGAATCAGTCTCTCGGGGAACGCTCATTATCCACAGAGCCACTGTCACCACTCATTAGAGGTACCGTATTTCTGAGGTTTGATACACACTCTAAAACTACTGAAAACCATACTGCATTATTCTCTATTTCCAAGATGTCAAGTATTTATTAAAAAATGATGACTGATGTTAATTGAGATAAATGTCAGGACATTCTAGCACGTCATTGTTTTCTTCTCCTCCAACACTATGCATAAGGTTTGAGGATATGTTAAAGGTGGTAAAAAACTCACACTCCAATCCTAACCGCCCTGCTCCGAGTCGGTCTCGAACCCTGATCCCCCGGCATGCAAGGCAAGTTCACTAACATTGACGCTAAACACTGCATTCTCTAGCAGTCATCAGCGCGACTCTGGCCTCCGTTACACATGCAATCCAAGAGAGGATGTAACTAAATAATGCTTCACAAAAAAAGAAAAAAAAAAGAAAGCACATTTGATGAACGAATGACAAGAAAGCACAAAAAAATTATACAGTACACAATAGTAATTACAAACAAGAGTTTGTTGTTAGTTGCCAACAGCACAGCAGCTCCAGACAAACAATGACACTCAAACCCAGTGTTACTCACGTGTGGACCAGAATCAAAGCAACCTCCTGTTTTCAAGCCTTCCCGCTTAGCTCTCTCCAGCGCTGGAAAGCTTTTCTAACATTAGCACGGGTCCTAAAGCTCTTGCCCAGTCATAACCCTTAATTTTCCAGTGATTTCTTCTAAGCTTTTCTCTTTTGTATCGTGTCTCATCTCTATTTCTGCAGTCTTTCTTCAAATATCCCTCTTGCTCGTTCTTCTCGTCCACCGTCATACACCCCCTAATGCTGATTGGCTACACACGTTTGTAGTTGTTTGTACGTGTGTTGGTCAGACTAACTTCCAAACAGCGTTTTTTTAAATATCGCTTACCCCACCTTTAATATGCCAGATAGCGAGGGAATATACTGCAGGATAGGAAGGCTGCTCTACCTTGACTCTCAGTAATATTTCATTTTTGATCAACTCAGAAACCACACATCTCAGACTCTAGACCTAGTTAGCTGCATTTTAGGCATCATAGCTGCACTGTCGACATGATGGCTGTTCCAAAAGGTAGGCCACAACATTATGCTAACTTAAAGGATAGCTTGAGTGCATTTCAGGTGTCTGTATAGCAGTAGTTTAGTGATGCTGTACAGTCCCAGTAAAGTATGTCAGATTGTGGTAATTTGCTGTATTCATCACAAACTAAAGTCGTTTCTCAATACCAAGTACGCAAAGTTCAGATTTCTGTCCTTGGTAGTTCAGACTCAGGAGTACGGACTTCCGAGGACAGGAGGACGAAAGTCCGGTAATTCTGCAAATTGAACATCAGCTTACCGTCACTCACCTCGCTTTGGCTACTCCAGTTATCCTCGCTATATATTAACAATAAAACGAAATATAATATAAAATACCACCCTGCCTCTTTATGTTTTCATTTTTAAAATATGAAACATATTAATATGTGGTTCAGGCAATATGTGTATACTCCGATTATCTTCCTTGTATGTATAATGAAATGAAATAGGAAAATAAGAAAAGAATCTGCACAACTCATCTTCCAAAAACTCATTTGAAGATAAATTGAGTGTTTATTTTCTTTTCTCCATCACCTGATTTGCATAAATAATTTAGCAAACAAAACACAACAGCCGGGTTCCAGTAAAAATCCCATTCATTTTCTCCATAGAGTAATTGATTTTTAATGATTTCATCACAGTCTTTCAAGACAGGCCTACTGTGAGCTCTGAGGTTATTAATCAATGATACATGCCTTGATACACATTGAATTGATCAGTCAAATTTCAGATGCAGAACTGCATACCAATGAATCCTAAAGATTAAGATCCACTAATCAGAGACTAGCGGCAAACCAATCAGGATGAAGGAGGAAATGGACAAGAAAAATACTTCCAGAACCAAGACAACTGAAACATGTGGCAGGTTTTTTTTTTTTTTTTGTGAATACATTTTTTTTAAATATAAAAACACCCTTAATATAAAGCTTAATATAATTTCACTCATCTAAAATCATTGAGCGCTGAGCTGTCATGAATTTATACATATGTAATATGCAGGTGATCTCCCTGGAAGTCAAAGAGATAAAAGGGGCGAATTCTGGAACCAAGTACTGTAGCTCCCAAGGCCACTATCACTACAGCACTTTCAGTGCTTCTATTGCCATGGTAATAAGAGCTGATGCCCATTGGAGAGACAGGAAAAGCTGACTACTGGAATTACACATGTGCAAAATGTCACTGTCTTCATGAAAACTAATTAGACACTAATCAGATTCACCACCTCTCGCAGGACATTCGACCATAGGCATAGTGAAACGTGTGATGGCAGCAGTCCTGACTAAGGGTGAAACCTCCCAAGAGTGGAGAGGAAGTAATTTGTCATTTGGCGGTAACACTGTACAGCCAAGAACACAACACCTCTGACACAAAACAGCTTGCTGAAGCAATAAGCCATCAGAGGTCATGGATTACACTGGTTTTACCTCGATTGTTGAGTACTGCCAAGTTTAAAAACCCTTCAAATCGGTCAAATAAACATGATATTTACAAAAAAACTCTAATCCTAAGGATTCAACTTTGGTGTGTAACTGGTCCTGCATGCAGCCTGTTCAGGAAAGATGGTCTATTACTTTTCCAAGTATTCAGACTAACAAATTTACGCTGAGAAATGATAAAAAATTCAAAAAAATATACATTGAAGGAGCCATATCTAGGTGACTACATAACAACAAACTACACAAAACCAACAGATTATTGAGTAAAAATGTTATGTTTTGGTGAATTGGTGGCAATATCTCATTAGTACATTTTCATATGATGTTCCTATGCCCCACAGAGTTTTTTTTTTTTTTTAAATCATACATTTTCATGTGAATCAAATTGAAGGAATCTGTACAAAATCACCATCTCATAAAACAATCGTTTTCTAATGAGATCAGGTTGCTATGGAAGCTCGTTTCCGCCATGGAATAAAAAAATATTGTAGATAATTGTAACTATTTATCTCACAATTCTGACTTTTTTTCTCCGAATTGGAAGATATAAACTCACAATTTTGAGTTATAATGTCAGAATTGCAAGATAAAAACTAGCAATTGCGAGAAGTAAAGTCAGATTTGCGAGACATAAACTCGCAATTGTGAGTTATAATGTCAGAATTGCAAGATATAAATGTACAATTGCGAGTTATAATGTCAGAATTGCAACATATAAACTAGCAAAATTGACGCAATTCTGACTATAACTCGCAATTGCGATTTCATATCACACAATTCTGAGAAAAAAGTCAGAACTGTGAGATAAAAAGTCGCAAAGTATTTTTTTCAATTTATTTTTTATTCAGTGGCGGAAACTAGCTCCCATAGGTTGCCACTCTTCTGAAAATCTAGATACATAAAAAAACTAATTAATAATTAGCATTAACAAGCTCTTTTGTGAAGTCAGTACAATTAATTGATTTAACTTTAGGCTTTTTACGATGTGCTTTTATTGGTTATGTCATGGCGTAGCTCATCCATTACGATTTTACAGCTGGAACTATCAGTTTATAAACACACCTTGAAAAAGCCAAGAATGGAAGCCTGTGAGAGGTTGAAGGCGGCTCTCTAAATATAGCTGACATTGAGGCATGAGCTGAAATGCTATTGTTATTCACGCTATGTCATATTGAAGCCTCTTTGCTGTGTGGAGTTAATGGGCCTTGACCAAACGCAGAGGGAGAGGACACATGCAGAACATTTTATAAAGGAGAGAGAGCATGTATTTACCCACACTGACACTTAACTTCACTGCCCTCGAGGATAAATCTCAGATGGGAAATGGGGCAAGGTTAAATTGAGCGTGTGTGTGTGTGTGTGTGTGTGTGTGTGTGTGTGTGCGTGTGTGTGTGTGTGTGTGTAAATCAAAAATGTCACACACACCTCACAAAATACATTTTACCCACTATGCCTTTCGCCATTGGTGTCAATCATCTGGTAAAGGAGCGTTCAGAACCAGTCAATCATCTTCCAATTCCTCCCACTTTATGGAATACTGGAAGTCTCCATGGATACAGCAGCAGTCTTTCCCTATCAAGACCTGATGGGATTGTCAAAGTCTGTTGTGTCAGAAAATGCCAGTCCAGACCGTCAAACTCTTGAATTATTTGTATATATATATATATATATATATATCTTATATTGAGTCTTTCCGTAAAATCGCTTTTATGGATCTGTATTGTTGTCCTCTAGAATTTGCACTTGAGCACTGTTAACATGTTTTTCCAATTTAGTTGAAGATGTTGGATCTGTCTGACTGAGAATATGAGGGAGAGTCTACAAGGAATACATGGGTCATAACCTTGAATACAGGCCTGCATCCCAAAAAGAAGACACCTGCCTTCCACTGTGAGAGGAGAAATCCCTTAGAAAGCTCAAAAGATCAAGTCTGACAACAAGACTACTTCACAAAAACATTTAACAAAGTAATGTTCCTGTAGCTCAAACAGGTGAGCTTGTTGGGTTTGGTATAAATGGTATAAATTCAGCTCATGCACTGCACTTTTTGATGTCTGATTTATAAACAGGGCCTGCCAACCAAATGCGGGTGTATTTCAGCAGTGGCATAATGAGTCACTCCTACTAGCCACTTTGGCGGGATTAATTTTATATATAATATCCCAGTCAACACATGAGATCATGCGATGATCACAGTGACGTCACACCATTCTCATCTACTCCCATATCTGTATGTGATACTCATAGTGGCTACGTTTACACGCAACCAAATAATCCATTAGTAATCGGATTGACGGCTCAATCGGACTGAAAAGCCTTCATGTAAACACCTTAATCGATTCGATCGAGTTTGATCCGAAGGAATTTAGATCGGATTGAAAGGGGTGGTTTATTCCTTTTCTAATCCGATCGTGAGAACATGTAAACACTTGATCGGATTTAAAACCGAAAGGACTGGGCATGTGCAATGACGCTGAAAAAGCGAGCTGTTCTTCCTGTTGAATAAAGTGTCAAATAAATGAGTGTCCTGTCATTCTAAAATTCTCCTTTCACTGCGTCTGTGAAGTGGAGCAGGACAACGTCCCACCAGTCCTTGTTTCAGATTCGCATCCACAGACGACTGGTTTTGGCTGCGGGGAGGGGCGTTTTTACTGCGTGATAAATATAAGTAGCACGGCACAACAGTTCATGTGCTCATTGACTCCAAATTATGACCAGAAATGGATAAATATTAAGTCTGCTGTTTAAAACAAATAAAGAACCAATGTAGGAGAATGGTTATTATGTGCAAACAACAGGAAACTCTGTATATTCATGCAATGTGCGCATGTCAAAAAATCTATTCCGATTTGAAGCTTGTGATATATTAACGCGCACATCAACCCAGTCACGTTTAGCGTTCATGTAAACACTACGTCCGGATTCATCAATCGGAATTTATTCAGCCCGACTGAAACAAAAGTTGTGCATGTAAATGTAGCCATGCAGTGTGAGCAATTTGTGAGCTCATTGTGAATTAAAATGTTGAGCAGGCTGAGAGGAGGCAGTTCAGATATCGTTCACCGGGAGGACATTATACTTCCTCTTTCTCAACACTGGAAAAACGTGGATCCTGCAGGATTTGTTAGCTAATCATTTGTGCTGTACAGTTGTGTTCTGGACTCAGCGTGGAATTGTTACACTGGAGAAATGGTGAGTGGTCTCTTTAATTGCTATTCACATATGATAATATTATGCAAATATGCACTGTGGCCTGCCAGGTACATGTAAACCAGCCATCATGCCAGCTCCGGTGTGGAATCACCTGGCTTCAGTAATCACACCAGTAAATATTTTTGGAATAGTCATTCCTGCAGATTTTCTGCTCACACTCAAAGTAAATATTGGTGTTCATAAAGCCGCCTCTCAGTACTAAATTGAGTACTGAAAATCTTTTTCGCCGCTAATTGTGCTTAAAAAGTCAAATACACACAAAATAATGTCAAAATGTCAGTCTTGGCAAGTATTCATGTGAATGCAGTCGGTTATGTTTTAAATGAACGTAAACAGTTAAAAAAGAAAATGCATGAATAACAGTATAATGAATCTGTGCGCCAGGTCTTAAAGTGACAGCAGCCTAATATACCTGCTGCCAAATTATGAGATAATGTTATAAAATATCTTTGTGACAGTTTTTTTCCTTGTGGTATCGATGCTAAAATTGTAGCCAGTGAAAAGGTTAATGTCAAGCCCCCATTATAAAGTATATTGTTCTGGTTTGAGAAACCAGTAGTTCTGATCAGTAGTTCTGATTCTAAACAGCTGATTGAAACCATATAATATATAATTGCTGAAATTTTATCAAGGAACACGATTCTCAGGTCAGTGCACAGTAATCTCCACACCAGAGCAACCATCCACAACACCTCACCATTGTGGCAGCACGTGTTGCAACACATTTTCTTCAGAAACTGTAAAAATCACTGACTACACTTGGTCGAACATGACCAAATGTGACAATGATACATTCAGCAAACAATGCAGTTAGTGGTTCGTTCATCTAAGCACTTTTGTAACGGAACACCAACATCCAACATTTTGCAAGACGGTTATGCTTTAATAAAATAAAGTTTACTCTAAATCATTCAGCACTGAACAACATGGTTTCAAGCTGTTTTGTGTGTGTGTGTGTGTGACATCATTGTCAGGGCAATGGTTTGCATAATCACAGTCCTCTCCTCCATTACTGAAGATCAAACCCTGTTGTGACAGTCCTGCTCTGAGATCAGGAACTGGCTCCATTGTGACACTCTCCCTCCAGCACACACGTGTTCTCTGTGAAACTCGGTCTGCTGCCCATCTGTTGGCCGAGCGGCTGCCAGACAAGCAGGCACTGATCTGAGGGCAGCTCGACTCTGAGGCTGAGATCATATAGCAGTGAACAGAGAGTGCTGGCCTCTGATGTAAGTGTGTGTGTGTGTGTGTTCAGACATAATGTTACCGCTAAAGGCAAGATATTATTCTATTACTATATCTGCATAAATACATCTAAAATCATCATCTTTTAAAGAAACAATTTGGATTCAAAACAGTCCCTCATTGTCTGTGAGACAAGGTTTTCTGAGGAATTTAAAAGCAGAAATGTGTGTCATATTTTTCATAGCACTTACGAACAAAAATGCTGTTGAAAGAGCTCAAGAAACAGGGATTCTTTGCTTACATGTTTTGTCAGCCGAACATCTTTGAAGTACACCCTGAGAATTTAAGTTAATCTTTCTAGAATTTAATAACACATTTGCATGCTCATGGTTTTTGATGTTGGGTAATGGTAATTTATTTGTTGTACATTTGCATGATTTGATTAATTAAATTAATTCATTTAATTAGCCTTTTTTTTATAGCTTTTCATGAACTCCCAGACCCCCTACAGTTCCCGTATGAACCCAGGTGTTGGCGAACCCCAGTTTTGGCATTTAGCTTCATAGGGTACGTTTATAAGACAATGATGTACTAAAACGGAAAGGTTTTTCCATTGTGCTTTTCACGTACATACAACAATGTAGTCAAACTATCCCTGTTCACCAGGATCCGCGAAAATGACTAAAAACGCTGTATTCTGCTGCCAGGCCAGTAGTTGGCGATATCACTTTGTAAAGAAACACTACGCGCCTATATACGCATGAGCATGACGTCATCGTTTTCACAAATTCCCCTTAACCTGGTGCGACGTGTCTTGAATATGAATATGAATGCAGGTTCTTTTCCCTTATCAAAGGCCAAATATATATTGCCTATAAAATGTGACAGTTTTTCCATAAACAAACTAATAAACTTAATGTTTAACTGACTGTGAATAGTGCTTGTTCCACAGCTAGCCATATTTAACCATTTCCATGCCATTTAACTGAATACATTTATTTGTTTTCACAATGAACAGATTTATGCTGATTCTAAGCAATTCAAATAAATGCATTTTGAAAATAGGATGATTGTTTTATTAATGCGCGACTGACAAATATGCATCACATTAGTTTGTTTACATTAAAACTCGAAATGGATGGAAATTTTATGACAGAATTTTCCTCTTTGGGTGAACAATTCAATTAAGTGACTATAACCCCGGAAGAAATGGCAAAAGTAGAAATCGTTTGAAAGAGAATTCTGCAGTGTTTGTAGACAACATATGAAAACATCAACTGCAACATCCTGGCCTCATTCCAGCTGGAGCATTGAAACTGTTATAGTAATTACTGAGAGTGGCCAGGTGGTTAAATGCTTGTTCGCAGCTTCCTTACGACAGACGAGACTCTCTTGATCTCTCCAGCAGCCCTAGCCATCCCCGGAGACAAACGTGGGAGTTAAATGACTGCAACAAGACAGCAGGTGTTGCTTTATTTAAAAGAGACACGGATCTCTAAAAATAATCAGAGGGGAATCCTGGGCTGTTTCACATATACTGAGGTATCACACATCCATAACAAAGTGAAAGCCACTGCGTTTGTAGCATTTGGTTGTATGATTCTCTGCCAGTGCTGTGTTGCACAGGTGGGTCTCTGAGAGAGGTCTGCTACTGGATTGCTGTAAGACAGATTTATTGAGAAACATCTGTTTAGTATATCCTCCACTGCATCCGCAAGGTGTTCATACTGAGATTTGAGACAAATTTTGCGTCTCACAGGGAGACCCACTCTCAAGAGAGATGCAAGCTTAAAACAGAGAAAGAAAAATACTAGCATATTCCCTAAACGATACCTGGGTATTCATTTAACGTTTAAACTGCTTCCACAGTACCGTCACAAGAAGAAAATAACCAAGGCTCATTAAAAAAAAGTGCCTGTGATGAAATGTTGAATTTTCAGTCAAATTTGAACCACTGAATTTGTAAAGCGAAATAAGATGGACCGAAAATTGCCTGTCAAATATTATAGGTTGTATTTTTAAACAATTAATATTTTGGAAGTGAAATCTGAAAGGTGAATATGGATTATTTCATTTTTAATAATGTAAACATGTGTGAAATATTTTGAATTGAAATATTCACAGCTTAAATATACAACCATGTTGAATTTCAGCCCATTAAAACGCAGTGCAATCAGTTTTAAACCTGCTTTTAGCCTCTTAACACCCTTGATGTGTCATTACAAGTGCACAGCCAATGTGAGTGATTCCTTCAGAGTGAACACGGGTGAATCTGACTGCAGTAGATGTGAAAGATATGAATAAAAATGAAGTTAATTCAGCCAGCGCACATACCTGTATTTATTTCCTGTTTTCGGTCGAAGTCCACAGTAGTCGATTGTCGAGTTCACGCGCGTGATCATAGGTAACTAACTAACTGCGTGAACTCGACAATCGACTACTGTGGACTTCGACTCGACCGAAAACAGGAAATAAATACAGGTATGTGCGCTGGCTGAATTATTATAATTTTTATTCATATCTTTCACATCTACTGCAGTCAGATTCACCGTGTTCACATGCACTTGTAATGACACATCAAGGATGTTAAGAGGCTAAAAGCAGGTTTAAAACTTGCCCCATTGAAGTCAACAGGGTGCAAATTTTAAAGAGAGGATAACACGGTGTAGGCAACACCGATTTTTGTCGTTGTTCTCTGTATTGACAGCACTCCAAATTTACAAAAAAATGAGCTCAATGTTAAAATTGACCGGAGTTCTCCTTTAAAGTGACAGAAGCCTAATATTCCTGCAGCCGTCTCTGTAATAACACTAATCAAACAACAAAAGACAAAGAGAAAATTAACTCGTTCTTGACCGAATAACTTTTGTAACTATATTTGTAATGTATATTTTATTTATAAAGTCTAGTGTTATTTTACATTTGATTACAGTTTCTGTACCTGAATACCTGAAAATCTTAAAACACTGTTTATTTCAATCATATCTTTGTTCAGTTGTATCTATTTGTTGCGATTGCAAATTTTTTATTTGTTTTTATTTGCAACCAGACTAAATGTTTTTGTTTTGTTTTGTTTTTACCCTATTGGAATCAAAATTAGGAATCGATAAGAATCGGAATCGATACGCAGAATCGAAATCGGAATTAAAATTGTTAATAATTTAAACGATACCGACCCTAAATCATTTTTTCTACATTACTGGATATAGCTGATCTTATCTTTTAATATGTACATCAAAAGCGCACTCAATTGATCTAGTCTGTGTAATATTTGATTCCTTCAGCAGAAGATCCCTCAAATCCCCTTCCAAAAACACAATTCTAGAGTTGCCAATGAAAAATGCTGATGATGAACAGATGGACTTTATGACAATCATTTCACTGTGCTTTCCACTGATGTCTTGAAATTAGAAATCATGATGCAGCTTTCATACTGTTGTAAGTTAAAAAACAAAGGGCAAAGGTATGTCTGTCAGCTCATGGGAAACATCTGTCTTTAAGTCTCTTCCAAGACCATCAGTTGCACATTCATTGTAGTGTGGGGTAAGATCACAAACAATGTTCAAAGTCAACATTCTGCTTGCTTGTTGTCTGCTTTGTAATTATCTGTGAAGAATTGAGGGTTTTTTTCTCTCTGTTGCCCCTCATTGTCTTTCAGCTCTGTGTTAATTACAGACTTTTGACACTGAGACCACAGTTTATGACAGTGATTACTGACAGTGATTATCATAACAATAACTGTAGTAATTATGCTATTCTTGTAAGTAAAAAAAATAAAATAAATTACTATATTAAAACATGATGAAGAGCTATACAGTACATGTAGATGCAGAGTAAGCAGGTGAGACATCATTTAATTTAGATAAACAATCTCTCTCCCTATTTACAGTTTGCTCTATATAAATAATGGATGAGACATTTTAAATGTTTCAGGTCATGAGTGAGTTCAGGTTGGTCAAGCTGCATTTCCACAGTAATAAACTCATTTAAATAGTAATGAACCTTGGCTACAGAAGCAGTGTGGGGGTGAGCAGACCCACTGAGAGTCGTTTAAAACTTTCATACTCATATATGCAACACACAGAGGAACACAGAATGTCCATTAACCCCCTAATAGGCACCTTTCAAAGTCTCGTACTCTGTATCTGTTTGGAATGACAGAGAGGAGGTGGAGGGGAACCGTGTTGATGTGAGTCAGTGTGGGAGTAATATCACCAACTGTCATCTTTACTGAAGTGAGATTATAAATTATGCTCAAACAGAGGAATGTTGTGAAAGCTGAGAGTGACTGAAGTGCATGTGATGAGCAAAAAAACCCAGAAACGCCAATCTAATGACAGCACTGACAGATTTCCCAAGAGAGACTTAACACAAGAACATTCCACCTCAGCCAAGACCTGAAAAGAGACGCTAAGAGAGAGAGAGAGAGAGAGAGAGAGAGAGAGAGATAGAGAGAGAGAGAGGTAAGTAAGGACACAGATTGGACCTGCGTTTTAAACCTCTCAAAATTGAGTTAAATGGTTTCCAGCGGCCATGTAAACACAGCTTATGAAAAACCACTGGGGAAAAGGGGAAGGCGTCAACCAGAGGTGTTGCTGGGAAATTAGCACGTTGTTGATTTTGGTTTTAAATGTGTTAAATGCTGACATATTCTTTCACACATCGGTCTGTTTCCCTTTGTGAGGTCTGTGTCGTCTACTGAGAAATGAGCATGTGTGTGTTTGCGTTTCTAACCTAGCCATACATTGGGCAATAATGCTGAAAAATATCCCAAGAGGTTAACTAAATCCTTAATTAAAATCTCAAATAACAATAAATGTTTAAAACAATAAATCTGTGCTGTAGATTGCTCACAGTACGTCCAGTAACTGTCTGATGCAAATAACACAAAAATGGCACAAAAAAAAAAAAAACTATTTTCACAGCGGTCTTTCCAGATTTTTTAAGTAACCACAAAACAAACTCTTTGGTCACTTTACATGTCAGTCAGGCAACCTTTCCTGTTGAAATGACCTGTTCTTGGCCAGAATAAACTGTAAAGTGGACCAGAATTTATCCTAATTGTAAAAAAAAAAAAAAAAAAAAAAAAAAAAAACACTGATTAGTCAATGCCAGTGAAAAAGTAGTGTGCTTAATTTTACTGACTGTGTGTGCACTGTGTACTTCAAATCTTAAAAGTATATTTTTCAAAAACTGTACTTGCAGATAATATTAATGAAATAAAAAGCCACTTAAATAGAGAGAGTACACTTTCAAGATTGTTTTAACACACTTAAAGGGATACTCCACTTTTTTTTGGAAATAGGCTCATTTTACAACTCCCCCAGAGTTAAACAGTTGAGTTTTATCATTTTGGAATCCATTCAGCCGATCTCCGGGTCTGGCGGTACCACTTTTAGCATAGCTTAGCATAATGAATTGAACCGGACAAGACCATTAGCATCTCTCTCAAAAAAATTAACAAAGAGTTTAGATATTTTTCCTATTTAAAACTTGACTCTTCTGTAGTTAAATCGTGTACTAAAACCGACGGAAAATGAAAAGTTGGCAAGGAACTATACTCTCATTCCTGCATAATAATCAAGAAACTTTGCTGCAGTACCATGAGTCCAGCAGGCGTAATGATATGATAATGATAATAGTCCCCAGCTCGGTAGCCTATTATCAGGCGGCAGGCGCTGCGTCATATCATTACGCCTGCTGGACTCATGGTACTGCAGCAAAGTTTCTTCTTCACTTTTAAAAAGTACTTTACTACTTTAAAGTACTTTGTATTTTAATTTATTATGTCTTAATAATTGTTTTTCATGCTTTAAAGAAGTACACTTGTTTTGATGCGTTGAATAACACACAAGAGCACATGTAGGTAATACTGTTTCGTCATTAATGAATAACACACACAGGAACAAATGAGTAATGCAATATTAACACTCTAGTAACTATTAACTAACAAAAAACTTTGATTAATAAATTAGTAAGTATTTTTTTTTTCATACCTCCCAGAGGACTACTAAGAACAACTATATACATGTTCATAATTAATGTGATAAGTATAATTAATTCTAAAGTTAAGACCATGGTAACCCACTAGTAATGACTCAAGTATTACCAAATCTATCATAAGCAGTTACAAAAACCTCAAAAGCTTACAATGACTTCAATCATTACTAGACAGTTATCATGATCTTCACTTTAGAATTAATTATACATCATTCATATTAATTATGAACCTGTATATGTTGGGTTTCCATGTTTTATGGGGACATTCCATAGACATAATGCTTTTTATACTGTACAAACTGTATCTTCTCTCCCCTAACCCTACCCCTAAACACAACCCTCACAGAAAACCTTCTGCAATTTTACATTTTCAAAAAAACATAATTCTGTATGATTTATAACCGAATAAAAAAGCTGAACCAAGAACCTATAAGCTGTTTTCCTCGTGGGAAACCAACAAAATACAAGTTAGAAATCATACAGCAAAACCCTGGAAACTTCCACTAGCATCATATCAGTGGGTTTTACACAGGAGAGCACAACTGACATTTTATACAGAATTGTGTTAGTTTTAAGAATCTTAATTAGACAGTTTCACACTTGTCACAGTCAAGAACTTGTCAGCCTATTAGAGATTCAACAATGTGCTTGAGTGTGCTGAATGTGCATGTCTTGTGGAAGTGTATTGCCTTGTCATCACAGAGAAGGGAATGCTTCATGGATTATTAATTCATTCGACCCAACATTCCCTCTTCTTTCTCCCTGTCTGTCTCTCTCTCTCTCTCTCTCATGGGCGGTGGTGTTTGTTTTCTTTCACTCTGTGCTCCACGAGTCTGGGACAAAAATCTTTGACAGTGAGTTCAGTCTTCTGTTTGTGTTTTTATCCCAGTTATAAATCCTGGTGGAATATTAAACATTCGTCTGGGCTGATGCGGTGCGACATTTTTATAACGAGCTTTGCATCCAGTATTTAGAATATGAAAAACACACTAATCATAAAAATGTAAATTATTTTTATTTTGTCAGTAATGATGATACACACTCAAACACACATACATAATCTTTATTTTAGGCTTTTCTCAAAATCAAATGATCATCAGCTCAGGGTGCATTTTATAACCCAAACTATTCAGCACAGAAAATACAGACTCAGACACCGAACATTCGTTTGTTTTCCCTAATAGTCACTTCTTTTCTCTCAGTAAACTACTGCAGTGAAGCTTTTCTTTAGAATGAGCTGTGGAGAAAGCAGGAATATTTCCGACTGCGTGCTCATTCCAGACACTGAAATCAATACCTCATCTGTCATCATCCCTCCATCACTGAGAGAGCAGAGAGAGACAGAGAGAAGGATAGTGTCACTCACATATACACACATATAAAGACGTCTCTGACCAGCAGTCCTCCAGGAAACATTTCATTTAACCCTCACTCTTACCCAAACGAACGCTGACTCTGTTCTAGACGACAGTGAGCTGTCTACTGTCTACTGTACATGACAGAACACTGAGCCTCATGCAACCTCATGAAAGCAACTCTACATGAGTTTGACGTCAGTGTGACATTTGATGTTTTAAATATTGAAAAGTTGGATCGATTTTTTTCTGATAACTTTATCATTCAAAAGTAACAAAAATGTCTTTAAAATAAAAAATGTAAATGTATTATTATTACCATGAACTCATACAGTTATTTATATATATTTTACTATTTGAATTCAGCATTTTCTTTCCAGGATTTTTGTGTAGCGATCCACGTGTTAAGAATAACTGCCTGTCTCATGCTGTCTAAGCACTTGTAAAACACATTGCTGTGTAAAAAATACTTTTAAAATACATCATATGGCATCATATGCCTGCCTCCAGAGCAAGATATTGACAAATAATTTTACATCATCACACCACAGGCCCCGCCAACTGGCGTCTGCAGACAAGAGGACAAATGGAAAAGTAAATGGAAGCATAAAGGAACGTTCCTTAACCTTGTTTAACTTTCCGCCAGTGTTTTTTTTTTTAGTTCCCAACCACCACCAGCATTTTTTATCATTTTCACAAAACTTTCATGGCCCCGAGAATATTTTGTGTATGTGTAACGGTGGCTGTTTCAGAGGAACGAGAGTAGGATCCAGATGCAGTGAACATTTATTCAAACAAACATAATAAAAGTAAATCCAGGCAAAACTGATAAATCCAGACACGGGCACAGAAGGCAAACAAAACTGACAACAAGCACACAAGTAACATCCACTGAAGGACAACACCAGGGGTGTATTCAAGGAAGCAGGTTATGTGACATATCCGGGTAACTTTCAGGTTATGCAAGTATAGCCATAGCAACCTCTGAACATAACCTGCTCCTGCTTTGTCTGTACATTTTATATGGATAATGTTTCAAAACACTTACTCATGCGCAATAGCGAGTGGCCGTTATATACATACAAGATTCAAAGTACACTACAAGTTCACATAATTGCACTTCTTTTTCAAAAGGGTCGTTAGATCACTAGTTTTTGGAACAGAGCTATCAAGCACTGTGCTTTGAAACTAGGATTTGATTAACAGTGTGGAAGAGGTTATAACTTAACACAATCCATAGCCCTATATTCTACACACAGCGTCTGTGTTTCTTCAGTGAACACAATGAACAAATAGAAGAACAAAGAAGCCCTTCCACTAATTAGGCCCATGAATAATAGCAGAAAGCACATCCTAAAATCAGTTACAGGAAACATGAAGTGATAAATGGCATACAGTGGCCGTGAAATATCCAACTCAAGGTCTCTGGATTTTTCCCAGCACAAATAATCACAACACATCACCATAGCATCCTCCTGCTGATGAACACAACCGGAAAAGGAGTAACGTAGCAGGTTCTTGTCCTGGATTAGGCTCTGTATTAAACACCAGAGTGACAGAAACAATGACACAATTCTAAACATTGTAAGCAGAACAAACGGTAACGCTTCTTTTCAATGGTCCACTTTAGACATTCTTTTGCAACAGGATGTCAACTAACTCTCATTAGAGTATCAGTAGAGTATTAGACTGTCTGCTTAATATCTACTAACAATTTATTTTGATGCTCCTCCAACAGACTGTAAGCAACTTCACAACTACATCAACTAACCCTAACACCTGTCCCTAACCTAACAGTCTACTAATACTCTAATGAGAGTTAGTTGACATGTTGCAAAGTTACTCTAAGTGTCTAAACTGGACAATCAAAATAAAGTGCAACCAAACCAACTAACATGACTAAGAACAATGCTTTACTTTCATTGGAATTATGTAACCATATCATGGTTTATGGTGCCGATAGTTTTTGACACACAATTTTGATACTGAAGTAACAATGAAACTGTCTGGAGATTGTAAATATATCTATATAAACAGCTTTTTTCAAGAATTTCATCCAGTTTTTAAGTAAAAAAAAAATGGATGAAATTCTTGAAAAAATATATTTTGGCACAAATAGTAAGTAGTTATAAAAAGTTTTCTAATATGAACTTTACTAATAACACCTTTTTCTAATATAAAAACGTGGAATAACCAACAAGCTGTTTTTTAGATGTCATGATATGACAGGAAAACCATGAAACAGAGAGGATCTCTTTTTGCCTGCATGACTGTGTCAAGGCCATTCAGTTTTCCACAAAAATATCAGATATGTTGAGCTTTTTACGAAAAGGTCAAATTGAGTAACTCGAAAAAAAACAACAATGGTAATCATGACTACAAAAATTCCTGTTTTTTTTAACTTTTTTAATGAAATAATGATTAAGCTTTATACACTCATGTACAAGTTGTGCATATTTAAGGTACAAGAAAATTATTTTAGTACTTTTTAATTGATGGTTCCATCGCTGTACATTTATAATTAAATCAACATTTTTGTGGAAAATAGCATTAAGGTTTTTTAATTTGCTTGATTGTTTAAAAAAAAATATATATATATAAATGTATGAGACCAACATGAATACTCTTTCATTTTTAAGATGTTGCCATGTGTGTTTTAAAGTAGATTTATCAGATATAAGACATCCATAATACATAGTTTTGCGCACTTAAATGATCTTTTCCCAAATAATAGTGCAGACCAACAAAACGGCATGATCACAATTTTGATGTAGCCTAGTTCACTGACCTAGTAGTTTGATCCGTTTTCCAGAAACTCTGTTTTGAATGCCCGTTGAATTTGAAATTGACCCCTTTAAATCCATTTCAGCAGTGAAGAGAGCAAGCTAGTGCCATTACATCTAAACAAGCCCCGCCTACTCTGCTCATTTACATTCAGACCGCAACCCTGCCATTCACTGTCACTCATTACCAAGGTAACAGCTCATTTGCATAACAGCATGCTAGTACTAAAGCACCAAACCTCAGAAAAAAACAACAACAAAATATCATCTCAAGATATATATATATATATATATATATATATATCAAGACATCAAACATATTTCTGACTTGTAATCTCATATGTGGAAATAAAGAGTTTGATATAATCTCCACAGAACAGCATAGAGTAAGTTCATATGTCTGGATAAAGGAGGGAATCATATTTTTGTTGTTGTCAGCAAATGTATGTCACAGGTGTGTGTTATTTCTACATTTTGCTATGCAGAATTGCTGAGGAAGAAATCTCAGTCTGCCCCGGCTGTGCGTATGTGTGTAGACCACAGCTGTGACCAGTGTTTCCTGGATAGTTTGACCCCACATTAGCCAAACAAAACCAGACTGTACCAGGTGAGGCCACACAGACACACACACATACTGCTTTACACACGTATAATGTTACTGTGTCATCAAATACGTATATTTATACTCTAAACAGTGTTGTATTCATTAATAATAATGTTACATGCAGAGTAGTTTAGATATTTATTCTAGAAGTGAAATGTAATTCTATAGAGGATGAATGATAATTAAACATAAATATGACTGTGCTGGTAAGTTTAGCCATCACAAATGCCATATGTACAATATATGAAAGGAAGATAAACTGATCCTAGTATGCACTCAATGAGACGGGTGTCAGCATATACTTCAACAATATTATTCCACCGTTCACAACCCTGTCGAGCTGCATTCATTTAGCGCACATCACGCTGTGTAAAGACAGACTCTGAGAAACCCCGGAGAGATGTTTGCGTTAGCTCAGCTAGAAGATCCATACTGACCTCTCTAACCTCCAGAGCTGACTGAAGATGTCTGGATAAAATCCTCATACAGCACTTTCATTAAGAGCCTGACTGAACTACATATTATTTCTGCAAGTCGAGAGAAATGAAATGGATTACTGCTGAGATGCACAATAACCGTGTTGGCATAACCAACTAAAAGTTGATTCAGTCTTATGAATTTTTTTAGTTCAATAAAACCAGTACATTTAGATGATATCACATAAATATATATATAGTATATATATACATGGATTATACATTGTAGAATTATTGTTGTCGATTAAGCATAAAAAAAAAATAAATAAAAAAAAATCAGAATTTTGAAATTCAGAAATTTTGAATTTCAGAAATTCAGTATTTCTTTTCAGATTTTGTAAAAAAAAAAAAAAAAAAAAATTTGGGTATGAAATATCTGGACATGTTCTTGACATTTTACTAACAACAATACAGGTTTATAACAACATGAGGGCATGCAAATGATGAATTTTTCTTCTTTTGAATGATCTTATTTTTCATGTTGGTTTATGTTTTATGGGGACATTCCATAAACATATGGAATTTTTATCCCCTATCCTCTAAACCTAAACATCACAGAAAACTTTATTAAAAAACACGTTTTATGACCTTTTTTCTTCATGTGGACCAAAAAAATGTCCCCACAAGGACAAGGATTGCCATCTTTGTGGTGGCATTTTGTCCCCGTAACGTAGAGTATGCCTGAACCAAACACACACACACACACACACACACACACACACACACACACTTCTACAGAGCAGTCCATCACACATTATACACAAACACACAGACGTACACAGTGAAAATGAGAGCTAACAGGAGTGCTGCTGCTTAAGTGCTGCTCGCTCTCCCTGCATCTGATTGAAACATAAATGATGGAGCTCTGTTGCTAAGAGACATAATCAAGATGAAATAGGCCAATTTATTCTATTACTGAAGCACAGAGGAGAAGAGAGAGAGAGGACAGAATACAGAGGAACAGACAGTGCTGGCTCCAGGATTTTTTTCTTGGGGGTGCTAAGGGGGAGGGGGGAGGGGGGAGGGGGGAGGGGGGAGGGTGGGGGGGCTTAACAGTTCAAAGGGGGTGCTAAGAATAAACAATCCCTAATGAAAAAAAGTATACTTTATTGTATTTGAAATATATTCCCTTTTTCAATAGTACATTGCAAATATACTAACATTATTTTTATTAAATATATTAAAAGTATATTAGCATCATTCTTTTACTTATTTTCACAGTACAACTTTTAACACACTTAAAATAATTGTACTTTAGTATATTCCATAAAAATATACTTGAGGTTAAAATTCTGTTTATTTTTTAAAAGTGTATTTATTTGCACTTTACTTAAAAATATATTTTAGGTATATTTTTAACTGTGTGCTGGAAATGATCATTGTAATAATGCATTGAAGTATGCTTTCAAAATACATTATAGTATACAAAAGTATATTTTACAATGTATAGCTAAGTAATATTTGTTTATTAATGTGCATTTGTTATTGAAGACAAAGTGTGCAATTTTTAGTATTTGGAAAAAGCCAAAGGTATTACTGAGCATTTACTTTTTACTCAATATAATACACTTATGCTATATTGCTTGTATGTTTCGAAGACACTGGTAATGAATTTGTAATGTACTTGGAACACAAATAAAGTACACTTTAATCACCAATCAAGCATGTAATTAGTCCCTACACAGACAAATACTTAAAGTATACTAAGTATACTTGAAGTTGTTCCAATTTAGCACACAAAAGTACACTAAATACAATGAAAGTTATGCTTTACTACAATTTAATTACAACTAAAATATACTTAGTACAAAATTTGTTGTTCCAAAATAGCACACTTCAAGTTAACTAATCATTAACACACTTGAAGTATACTGAATAAGTCTGGTTGCAAGTATACTTAGCATATATTTTTTTCACCAGGGATTCGTTGCATCAATTATTTCAATACCCTGCATTTATTGCATTTTATTTATAAATTTTCCATTTTATCACATTGCAAAGTGTACACAGAACTAAGCACAGAATCAATTTTGCTTAACACCTTTATATATTACCTTATTGGCTCTTTGAACCAATAACGGTTTATTGAAACTTGTCGACTTGAGGTCCCATAGACATGTAGGCTAGCCTATAGGCGTAGCTACGTATTTATTATGTCCATGTGAGGGATTTAAAACGTCAGTAAGCTAAATTAAGGAACGCGCTTGTGCTTTTAAAAGAGCGTGGGTGTCGAGGCGTGTTTTCAAAAGTTGAACTTTTAACTTGACAAGGCGTTTTAAAACATGGCGCAAGAAACTGAAAAAGCAGAAGAGATGCAATAACGGTCAAACACCCTTGTTTAACGCATTAATCTATATGTTTAGATCTAAAACAACATTTTCTCTTTATTTTTTTCATCACCAGGCTAGCTAGGGCGAACGAAGTGCAAGAATTTATATTAAAATCTATATTATTTGATGTTTATAACGTGAGTGAATCTTCAAAAAGATCAGGGTAGCTACTCACCAGTAGCAGATTACAGGACAATATGTCTGTTATCTTCTGAACTATTCTTAGATGTGTCAAAAGTCTGCCATCTTTTTTTTTTTCTTATTTAATATCTCTCCAATATGACCGTGGTTGATGAGGAGCTAATATGATGATCACCATTTGCCAATTTGCACACCGCATGCAACTGACTCCTCCTCCATTAAAACTTTTGTAGGCATATTTACAACATTTTTTACCCCATTTTTTAGCTTTTTAATGACTTCTTTTTTAATGAAAGTGACACTGAGAGTAAAAAACAGGAAAATCATTAGGAAATCCTTGGGGGGGCTGTGCCGGTGCTAAGCAAATTTTTGGTGGGGCTACAGCCGCCGTCTAGCGCCGCCACTGGGAACAGAGATAAATACAGATGAAGCAAAAGAGATAAACAGACAGAACATTGTAAAGTATATAGTTCACAAGCTCCGCAGTGATAAGGAGAGCATGCTGGGATACGTGCAGGTACACATTAGCGTTTGTGTACTATATAGAGGCCTGTGACAGTGATGAATGCTGGGTAGAGAACAGGGCATTGGAGGGGCATTTAGCCTTTCACCAAAGAAGAAGATCGATGTGGAAACAAAAGGATGGACAGATCGTGAGTCTTCTCTCCTCCAATCTCTCAGGACACACACACACACACACACACACACACGCACACACACACACACACACACACACACACACACACACACACTCAGAAGGGCTCTCAGACTAAGTTTAAACGAGCACTGCCTGTAATGATAGATTGGATTATTTCCTGTTCTGGCAGTTAAATTAGCCTAATGCATCTGTGAGTGTCCCAGACCAATAGAAGCCCAGAACACATTAACACAATGAGAGAGGAGAGAAAGGAAAATGCTATTGGATTATACAGATGCAGATTAGACTAGATTTTCACATTCTCTGAAGAAAATGTGAGTGGTGTTGTTTTATGTAAAACTCATCACCATGCTAGGGTGTTCTGGGTGGTTGCTATGAGGCTGCTAAAGTGTTGTGAGTGGTGTATATATATATATATATATATATATATATATATATATATATATATATATATATATATATATATATATATATATATATATATATATACACCTTTAGGATGTACACTGTATACAATGTATGTACAACATATAATACATTTCTTTGGGGGCTCAAAAACTATATTTCACTTGCATACTTTGCAGTGCAAACACACATACACAAATGTGCAAGAGAATGACAGCAACAACCGAAGGACAGCCGAATACACACACAGACAGTGTCAGGTCCTCACCACACTGTCTGACTGGGAAAACAGCCATGAAGCCACTGTAGTGCAACTCAGATTCTATAAAGAGAGCAGGAAGCAACTGATAAGATGTGTTCACTCAACACTCTGCTGCTAAAGACAGTGTGTGTGTGTGTGTGTGTGTGTGTGTGTAGAACTCGGTGCTCAGTCCTCAGTGCAAATGAATGCAGTCAAGTTCTCTATCAGACACCTGAAGCTTTCAGCACTGTCTGCCCAACAGTCGTGTGTGTGTATAAATCACCGTACAGCTGTCGTCTGAAAGATATGCACTCTCTGAGCATCAATAATCCATCTGTGAAATACTTACATGCACCTACACTGAAAGTGACTGGTCAAAATGTCCCATTATAGTAAATGAAGCTGTCTACACTGCAAGTGGGTGGCTAGTTTTGTCTTATCACATCATTCATTTGCACGTGTCATACTCCCTCACACACCATATAATCACAGACATTCATATGGTTCTGTATAAATCTGTTTCAGTTGATCACAACACTACTACCACAAAATACCGCGCTAGCAGCACATTAATAAGACTTAAGACTGAGGAACGAGTGGTTTCCGCATACAGTATAACAGCCATAAGCTATTTCATACTATAATAAATACAGTAAATATTCATAAGTTATCAAAAATATCCATCAGATCAGAAACAAAACATCATTCTGACTTACAAAATACAAAGACACATCATCAATGAAAAATAAACATAAATGAACGAATGAATGAATGAACAAATTAAGTCAATAAGTGAATAAATATACTCATTGACATTTTATCCACATACTACAGGTCAAAAGTTTGGAATAACTAAAATTAAAATGATTTAAAATGAGATTAAAAATGAAAGTGTCTTATGCTAACCAAGGCTGCATTACTTGTTTGCAAAAAAACTATACAAACAAACAGCCATTATCTGAAATATTTAAAATAGCTTTATTTTTTTATATATATTTATATAAATATATTTTATATATATATTTTAAAATGAAATGCATTCATGTGACGGCATTCTAATATGCTGATTTGATGCTCAAGAAACATTATGTTTTATTAACATTTAATTAATCAATATTTTTGTGTAAACTGTGATACACTACCATTCAAAAGTCTGGGGTTAGTAAGATGTTATAAAAAAAAAAAAAAAGAGTAAAGAAATAGATGAATTTATTGCTCAGCAAGGATGCATTAAAATTATCAAAAGTGACAGTGACATTTTTTTTATAATGTTACAAAGGGGTTCTATTTAAAAATAAAATGCTTTAAATTCACCAAAGAATTTGTTAAGCAGCAAAAACTGTTTTCCACAAGAACCATTATAAATAATTGAGCACCAATAATAATTGATAATAACTGAGCACCAAATCAGCATAATAATTTCTGAATTATCACATAACTGGCCGAAAATTCAACTTTGCACTTTTGACCAGTAGAGTACATGAAAAAAAAAGAGATTTTCCTCACCATTCCTTCAATGCACATTCACAATCATGTAAGGTTCATTCATAAATGAATCACTCCAAATAGTACAGATACAAATAGAAGACAAATAAATATATTCTTTCACTGTAATTAATCATATATGTCCAGAAAACTGCTGTATCCTCAGACTGGAATTATGTGCCATGATAACACAGTATTATGTATGACAGAATGCTCTCTGATATGACATGTGGTGTAATTACAGTTATTAGAGGTATACTACTAGAGTCTCTAAAAGCCCCTACTGAGAGACAGGCTCTAACCAGTTTCTCTTTTCTCTTTAGCCGGGAGCATGCTTATCTGTCTAGTAATATGAATTACTAGATAGTGGTTAAAAAACAAAACAAATTGAGTGTAGAGTGCAGCATTTGTGTCATAGAAAGGACACAAAATGGGATCAGTTCTGGTGGAAGACAGCGTATGCATCTAAAACCTTCAGATGACTCATATCCCTCTCTCACTGAATTACCGGAACCCCATATGAAAAAAATAAAATAAAAATGCAACACGAGAGTGGCGTGTGTGATTGTAACCAAATTTAGCACTCTATAACAAGGCTGGCAACCGCTTTCTCCTGCTGTGTGAATGTAGCCTCTGTCTGTCTGGACTGTCTTTTGCGGAGAGTGCGGTTGAACTCTCATCCAGTTTGTAGATGGCCAGTCTTATAAATGCCACAGCTGCCCAACCATATAATCACAGCCATGAAATATGCAGATATGTCACATTGAGCGTGAAAAATTCCCATAAAAAGGCAGTTTACTTAGAGAAATATGAGCGGCTCAGACTCAGAGGTTTCTGGTTCTTCGAGACAAGACCTTCATCACAGCCCAGACGCATCTCATCTTAAAGGCCTACATACACATATACTTCCACACACTGAAAAGTGACAATGAATCATGTGTACTGTACTTCCTGTTGAAGTTTAGATCAGACAAATACCAGAGACAGGTACTGTAAATGCTTATATGTACAGATGCATTCTGGACAAGACCGCCTACTCGTCTGTCAATCATCCATTGATCTAGGGGTTTTAACTTTGACTTTAATTTTTAAATACAGGCTTCAGTTCAGAGAACATCTACAGTGTGCTGTATGCAGAGCCTGCTAAAGTAATACATGTAAATAACTGTAGATCACAACCTAGGCTGATTGGAAAAACATGCCTGTGGCGACATTTCTGCAGAATGATATCACGTTGCTTCTTGCACGTTTTGCAACAATTGCAATACTTTAGTGCCTGAGAGCAGTTTTATCCAAAACAGGTGAATGTGAATCTGGTTCTTGAGTATCTGTTGCTAGGTATTGTGGCAGTTCGTAAATTAAATGTCCGGTAAGTGTTCTATCATGCTTAAAAATAATATAACGTAACCAATAGAACTAACAAAAGCAAACATGTGGTAAAAATTTATTTGCTGAAGCAACCATGCATTTTAGCTTGCTTCTACAAGTCTTTGAGCTCTTTTATCGTGACTCGCGCTTCACGGGACTCAATGGACTCATACTCGAGTGCTCCACATCACAAGTGCAGTGCTATACCAGGTGAGCTACCAAGCAAGTTTACTATGTTACAAAATCCATAAATATTTGGCTGGTTATGTGATGCAAAGATTTGCAAAAATAGAGGCACGTTTTTTACTTTGAGCCTACAGGATAGATAGGTAGATCATGTGACGCGTTTGAGACCCATGTCTCCAATTAAATTGTGAAATGAACTATTATCTGAAGAAAGAAAGTCATATACATGGGATGGCATGAGAGTGAGTAAATGAGGAGAGTATTTTTGGGTTGAGTATCCCTTTAATAAGTGATCTTATTTGATGGCATATTCATGAAAATGACAGATCAGCCAGACAGAGTAGCATGAAAAAGCTCTGACAGATGATACAACTCCATATAAAAGTCTATGAGAGAATGGAACACAGAGACATCCTGCTGACTGATCAGAAAACAGATCACACTAGAGTCGGGACTGCTATTGCAACAGAAGACAAATAAATGATTTGATAAGAATTCCCTTAATTGCTGATCACAGAAAAAACAAGAGCAACAGTAGTGGGTGATAGACAATTGATTTATAACAGCAACATAGTAATATAACATTCAATCTGCGCTTTTAAGTTAAATATACATCCCCATCTCATTCAATCTACAACTGTCTTTCTCACTGCTCCCACACACTCACTACTGATGTTAATAATCTCTTCCTTCCAAGATCCCGTTTAGAAAGATAAGAAATCAAACAAGAAAATACCCAATGCCAACATCTGTAATGAGGCAGTAACAAATGAGATTGCATTTTAATAGTCTTGAAGATCGAAACTATGAATCGACCTCTGAATCGTGCTAAACTAACAAACACCCTCACTTACAGGAATAGTTCACTCAAAAATAAAAATGTTACCCTAATTTACTCACCCTCAAGCCATCCTATAGGTGTATATGACTTTCTTCTTTCAGCCGAACACAATCGGAGTTATATTAAATAATATCCTGGCTCTTCCCAGCTTTGTAATGGCATTAAATAGTGTCAGAGTTTTTGAAGCTCCAAAAAGCGCATCCATCCATCCATCATAAAATTAATCCATACGACTCCAGTGGGTTAATAAATGCCTTCTAAAGGGATATGTTTTTGTAAGAAAAATATCCATATTTAAGACGCTCACGAGAGAGTCGAGCTCCAGCGGAAGGGTGACCTCTGGCCCGACGTATGACCCAGGCATAGCAAAAGCTTAGGTAAGAACTGACGAACACGGAAACGCAAAGGATAGAGCAAAACAAAACGCTTGTCATGAATTAGAAGTCTAAAATGAGAAGTTTTAAAGAAAAATGGTGGAGGATTTCGATATAAGAGAAGAGGAGCTACGTCTTACGTCACCCGTACGGCCGTTGCTGGAAGCCAGTGAGACGCTGAGTCTCCTTGCCATACTTCCTGCAAGCCTGTGGGTGGCTTGCTTCAGCCAATCAGAAGCTGACGCTGCTTTGTTCCAGGTAACCTTTATGGCTTCCGTGGTACGTCGTCACACGTTGCGTCACGGGGTGACCAAGACTGGAGTAGTTGCACATGTCCCTCAGCCGCTTTCACGCAAAGGCATTCCCCATAGCGTCATCTATGGGCGCAGGGTCTCATTTACATTTCAGGGAACCATGGTTACAGTCATAACCTGAGATGTTTTTCCCCCCTGAAAAAGTGCATTTCATAGGAGTCTCCTCATAAATTTCAGAAGTGATCTAAATTAATGTCTCAAACTGTGCTCAGATTTGCCAAGAAACCAAAGTCTGTAATACAAAAGTCAGAGATCTCAATGACCCTGTTAACCACCTGGTACTAAGATGCATTTTTGGTGATCCATTCACAAGTGTTCAACAATTACGCATTACCATTTCCACCTGCTATTAGCAAGCATTTTAAATGCACCTCCAGTGACCACTTATGTTTGGATTTCATTAAGTCATTCTCATCTCCAATCAAATTTCTCCAAAACCAAATGATCTATGAGCTGTGCTATCCACATTAATTTCATTGGCAACAATTGCCTCATTTGTGTCTATGTATATTCCTCCTGAAGAATTCTACACTGTAAAAAAAAATTACATCCCCAAGTCAAAAATTTCTAGTGACTGATAACATCTAAATTTTTCAATTAGTCTAACGTATTATTTCTCATTGAGCCAATGTTAACAGACTATAGCAACAAGAATTGCACTTGGGCCAATTTAAAAATTTAGATGTGACCAGTCAATTTTGACTTGGAGAGGTTAGAAATTTTTTACAGTGTAGGTGAAACATCTGAGACAAAGTTGGTTCCAAAATACAACATAACTAAAACCTTCATTAACTCTCCTGAGATATGAAAGAGCCACCGCTGAGCAATACAACTGACCTATGAGATATTTCTCAGAAATATATGAATGTGAATATGTGAACCACCACAGATAAGCACCATCCCCATCTTTAATACTTTATCTCTTGGAGCCATGGAGGTGGTTATTTCCATCCCATGGTCACTGAGAAATATCATACACCATGCGCTGTATGGTTTGTCAGTTGTCCCATTTGGCTTTATTAATGATAGGAGGAAAGGCAGGTGGGACTTGTGGCTCAGGAGTCATGTCTCAGCGACAGCTGCTACAGATAACCTTTGACCCTCCTTATATCCACTAGGGTCTATAGTTTCTCTGTGTTAGATGAACAGAGGTCTCCACATACCTCACTATGATCAATGAAATGTCACTTCATTTCTCTAAGGTTTCTAAAACACCCCTACAAAACAATTATTTCCAGTAATCTAAAAAGTGCTTCATGAGATACCATACAAATTAACTGGTTTTCATTAATGACAAAGCAAGTGTTCAGTAGTCGAGTAGCCGATGCAGTTTCCTAGGGTGCAGTGTGGCGGACAACTAATACTTAGTAGGTTAATGACAGAAAAGGATATTAACATTCATTTTACATACTAATTATTCAAAATTCACTAAAACATTTTAAGTTGAAAATATAAAACATTTATAAAAAGGGAAAGTAACACTTCTTAATCGGCCAAGCAGGCATGTTTATCAGCCAACTTTCCACGTTAACAATTGTAAATGTTCACTTTACAGGCTAAAGATGGAACTAAATGAAAGTCTTTAAGAGATTTAAACATTTTCAAAAGAGTTTATGGGCTTTTTAAAGTAATATATTTGTAAGACAACCATGGCCTGAGGCATATGGAGTTTGAAAGCTCATTATAAATCAGCTTATTTTACCCACATCCGAGTTATCTCAGATATACCTTGCGGGGTCCTTTTTAAATTTACCAATATAACTGTTTTACACCAGAGTCTCAAATTCAGCTTTAGCTCAACGATGCTAACTGCCTCAAAATGAACGGCCAAAAACACAAAACATTTAAACAGCTAGGTATCACAAAATACCTTAAATTCAAAACACACTCAGACCATTAAACCTTGAGCAGTGTAAATTTGTGCTTGCCATTACAGGAACAGCCCTGAGCACAACCAATACTCAACATTTCTCAACAAGAAACATTTTACATATCTCCCCAAGGCAGACATTTAAAGCAGTTAGAGTTACTGATCTGTTTATTTAAAATGCAATATCTCCTGTTCAACCAAGACATTAACTCAAAACATTTCAAAAGGTACAACACAATATGAAGCAAACCAAAACCATGTGTGGCGTGTGTTGGGTGCTTATTCAGCTGTTGTTGCGATTTCGGCCTCCCTGTCAAAACACACACACAAATTCGTTTTGCCAAGCTCTGGATTAAGGGAGCTATTTGAATTAAAGTTGAGATTCCATATGGACACAAGTCTTTTGGCTTGTGTGTGTGTTTCTAACCTAGATATATTTTAGGGACAAAATTGCTGATATATTTTTGATGTGCCATGTATTTTATGCAAACTTTTTTTTCCATGGTGTACACGATAAGGCCAAAATCACCCCCTTCTAATAAGCAGGTTTGGTTATTCCAGTACAATCACATTCTAGAGAATTGTGCACTTTTTACTTATTTTTGCAGCGATTTGGTTTTTCTATTCCAGCATGACAATAACCTTGTGTAAAATGTCCATTTAGAAATGATTTACAGTTTATGGCATGGAAAACATGATTGGCCTGAATAAAGCCCACTGAACACATTTGGGATGCAGTGAAACGGTGAGCCAGACCCCATCACCCAACATCACTGCCTAACCTCACTAATGCTCTTGAATGGGAGCAAAACTCAACAGTCATGTTCCAACATCTAGTAGAAATCTTTCCAGAAGAGTAGAAGCTGTTACAAAGAAGCAACTTCCCATAGTTTTGAAATAAAATAAATAAATAAATTCATAGTAATACCCTCTATAATTGCAGTGGATGCACTCGCTCACTGTTGATATAAACATGCAAAAGCCTAAGCAGCTGATAACTGAATTTACTCCATCTCTTCCAAGCCACATAAAAAAATGTATAACAGTTTCAGCTGTTAACTTCCTCCCACGCTTGAACTTGACAGTGGCACGTTTGACTGGTCCTGTGTCAGACGTGGACTCTTAAAAAGGATCTGCCGTCCAGCAGTGTGGCAGAGAAACGCGTTGAGAGACTTCCTCTGTGTGTTGGGTATCAGCTGCTGAGAACAGCAGACAGAAACACACTCATATAACAGCCTTTCAGCTGCCACCAAGACACACAGAGAGACACTTGCAGCACAGTGGCTGATGGGTATCAGAGCCTCCCCGAGCATCAAATTCAGAGACTTCAACACAGAGATCCACAGATTTATTTCATTCCAATTGAGTAATTTCATTCCAAAATAGCTTATTTCTAAATTAGGATGCTTTTTATGTAAAAATCTTGATAACGACCTCAGAGAACATTATTTAAAAAATGCAATCCGTGACCCCTTTAAACAATGCAGAATCTACATTTACAACTCTAAAGTTTCTAAATAATTCCTCAAGTTCCTCAAGTCCAGGCAACTTAAATATATCGATCCCTCAATTCAAACTGAATAAAAATCACCTTTCCTCTTCACCATGACCAAAATAAAAACCACACAAGTTCAGTTCCAGAGAAACACTTTGCTCTGGCATCAGCTGTTTTGGCATCCCTCAACCTACCCAACTCCGGCAGTACCCTATAGGGACAACTTTGTACTTTATCTACCCCTAAAAGAAGCATATTAGTACATTTTAATAGTAATATGTACAATTAAGGTATTACTATGAACCTTTTAGGGGTACATAAGGTACAAACATTTCCCTTTAAGGCAGGTGTCTCCAACCCTGCTCCTAGAGAGTTACCATCCTGCAGACTTCAGTTCCAACCCTGCTCCAACACACCTGCTTGTAATTGTCAAGTAACCCTGAATACCATGATTAGTTGGTCTAAATGTGTTTGATTGGGGTTGGTCCTGAACTCTCTAGGATGGTAGCTTGCAGGAGCAGGGTTGGAAAACTCCTGCTTTAAGGGTACTAGTGAAAAGCTGTTTTTCCCCTAAAGCTACAAGTTTTTAGGTCTCTTGCCACACATACGGTACTTATCTTCCAAGTACTCAAAGATTGAAGCCGCTTCCTCGTGCCCCTCCATTATGGACAGCAAGCCAAATACGTTTAACCTCAATAGCTTAAATATTACATGGTCAAACAAACCACAGTAGAGAAAAGTTGGACCACTGCTGGTCTCAGGAGAGGAGACTGATACCCTTCAGCAGGAGCTCAAATCTTTATGATTAATGAGCTCAGGTACTAATTCTGTCTTTGTTTTAAAAGAGAGTAATACTGGATCCATCATTTAGCCGGTGGCTAATTCACAGTTTACATCTGTCTTACATAGTATGTGAGTACATTAATTAGAATTAGAGAGTGTGCTGGAAACCGTACACTAAATTGCTTGAATAGTATACTATTTCCAGTGGATTTTGGAAGTTGCTTTTGGACTAATATAGCCCACAACATCTTGGAAGTCTTTTTCAGTTGTTGAAAAATGGTGAGAATGCCAAAGCTGCCACAGCAGTTTTTAAAATTTATGAACCTAACAGTTTTTTTAATAATACATTGTGAAGTAATACATGTTAGCTTTATTAATGCTAGCTAGCTGATAAGCTTTTATACAAGCACAAACAGTTCGTGACAAAGCGTCTGTGGTATCAAAAGGCAATTTTAGTACTGTGTCACCAGTGAAGTACACACTTACTGGGCCAATGTAGAATACTGGGATCAACCAATGTCTAATTAACATTTAAACAAGTTTACAAGCAAACCATTGGATTTCTGATACTGAGTCAGAGTGAAATTATATTTTTGAGAACTTCTGAACAACAGTAAATATCTTTATAAGATGTTTTTTTTAGCATGTAAAATGATCATTTAAATGTGCTATGTGTAATTTTTATGATGTTAAATGCTATTTTTAATATTATGCAGCTTAGACATATATCGTAAATGTATAGGTTAATTTCCTGAACAGTGTGAACATGGTGACTCTGTGCCATTTTCAGTCTCTGAGGATGCCAACCAGGTGTGAGTTTCCCAAAAAGCATTGTTACTCAACTATGGCCGCAAGATCCATTGTTACCCAAATAGTTTAACAATTCAGAGTTTCTCAAAACATAGTTCCAACAAACATCTACAAACAGCATTACAAACTTGTGGGGTTGGAACTACAGCCCTCGGTCTGTGGTTAGTAGCATAGTTTCTTGTTAGTATGGCATGTCGACATGCTTTGAGCAAAACAAGCTAGTTTACATGCAGTACAATCTTTCAATCCATATTCTTGCTTGTTAAGTTCTCCAACGATGAACTATAATAACTATGGTAGTTAAAGCAGCAAGTTACAGTATGTTGTTGTACGGCAAGCGCACCCCAGCGTGACATAATAACATTGGCTCAACCAATGGTATGAGCTTGGGGCGGGACTTTCTGTTTTGTCTGGCCAATGGCAGACTGGGGTCGTGTTCAAGAAATCTGATTTTACACACTAAACAAAACAAGAAAATGCAGTATTGAAACGTCAGGACTAAACACTGATGTTATCATTACACAGGCGTTGACAGCTCTCAAAGGTCTCTAAGCATCAATGATCAGATTTTGTAGTTATTGCCGCACAGAGGAAACTGTTATAGGTAATGCAGCCTGTCTAAATGAATTTGGTATTACTTTTGCTAATTAGATTTCAATGCTTTTACCAAACCAACTGGGGATAAAAGAGTTTATGACAGACAGAATAGGTTAGTGTTAAACGAGTGGGGTTCAGTGTTGTTGATGTGCTCATTCACATCAGTCTTCATTAATTTTCTCCATTTCCAGATGTCCTGATCTCTGAAGCTGAAGCGCATTTTCTGTAAATGAGAAAACAAATCTAATGCAGATGTCTGCCAGGCAGGTGAAGGAATTTCACTCTGTTTGAGGTCTTCGGGCTCTCTGGAGCTCAAAATGAGAATTCCATCTTTTCACCAGGAGCTAATTCAGAAACACGGCTACATTATTACTTTTATTACTCTCTTGTCCAGCCCTCTCTGTCTCTCATGTTCAAGGCTTGAGAGCAGGCCAGGTCTAAAACCTATGCCAAACAGGCTAATTTCATCATCAGAACCACTTGAAAGTGAAAAATGGAATTAGCAGTGCTCAGGGCCGAAGCGTAAATGAGAACATGCTCACTGAGGCTTATCCAGAGCATTAATCGCACACACATACAAAACACCCAAGAATATCAGTGACATAGGCCCATCAGGGGGTTCATGCATAATGCATGTAATCTGAAATAGACTCTCTGCAATGCAAAACACAACCCGTTCACAATCTTTCTATAGACACATCACATCAGTTCCTACTCCAAACTCTTTGCAGTATTTGCCTTTCTAATACCGAGTCCTGAGGAAGAGCCTTCAGGATTGTTTTCATGATGAAACATTCACTCTTTCCAAACCCTGTCTTGCTGTCTACTGCTTGCATAGGCGGGTGCTTTCTAAAAGCCCCAGTGTACTCAAAGCGAAATAAAAGAAAGAACTGGTGCGAAGTCATTTTGAAAATAAAATAAAAATCAGGGCGAAACAAAGTTTGTTCAGCTCAAAACAGCCTGCCAAACCGAACATCCTGGAAAAGTTTGCTCCGGTTGGTAAACACCTTCAAACCAAGAGATTTGTTCAGAACCAATGAGGTTTATTCTCGTGTGTTACGCAGCACGTTTGAGCTTCAGCAAGAACCAATAAGGTTCATTCTCGTGTCACGCAGCACGTTTGAGCTTCTGCAAGATGTTTGTTCTTGTGCATCAAGCAGTTTTGGTTGAGCTTCTGTTTATGTTCGCTGATCAATGTCTATATGTGAATAAAAGCCCAAATTAAATCTGTTCATCATATAAATCAATTGAGTCTCTTCAGAAAATTTGGACTAAACCACTCAATTCATATGGATTAGTTTGACCATCTCTGTATGAACTTTTTGAAGCGTCAAAGTGGTAGTTGCGTACGAGTGAACGACAGCTCTCAGATTTAATCAGAAAGATCTTCATTTGTGTTCCGAAGATATAGAAAGTCTTATGGGTTTGAAACGACATAAGGTTGAGTAATTAATGTCAGAATTTTCATTTTTGGGTGAACTATCCTTTAATGTAGTTAAATTGCTACCTACAAATTTGACCAAATGAAGGTATCTTAAAAGGTAGCATAATTATTCTGCCAACCTTTTGGGGCAGTCTTTGTGTTGGGATGGCTATGATTCCTTAAAATGCTGTCTTGGTAGGAAGCTCACCAGGTTTTCAAACAGAATGCAGCACTAGCATTTGGATGCTGAATGTTTGTGAGGCCTGTGGTAAGAGATTGAATGATTGTTTTACCTCCATGAGCTGGAGCAGGGGCTATTTTTGGTAGCGTACACTCAGGCTTCACATAGCGCACATTTTTGGATAATTGCTTTAAAGTGAGAGACCTAATCCATTGTTTCCATGGCATTAACAGAGATTTCTTTCCTGCCATTACACTAAATGATACACAGCTGAGGAAAATAAATCAAATAAATCACATCTATTTCCAACAACCAACCCTGCTCTATTACCACCGGGTGCTGTGCCACATATGTAGCTTTTTCAACACACAAAGAAATGGTCTTGAGCATGACAGATACAAAACATACAGGTCTTTTTGTCCCCAGGGACGTCAAATCTCATTGATAAGTATGTGTTGTAAGTAAAGGCAAGCCATCAATATCTAGCTCCTTTCTTTGGCAGTGGATATAATTCCATTATTCCGTTCCACCCCCACTCACTCAGCTAATGCTGTGGCTGGAGTGATTACCTCAGTGCCTGTGGATGATGTCACAGAGAGCAGCGTGAGTCAGCGGCCAATCCCTTACTGGGGTTCTAGATTTCGAGAATACAAAGAGCCAACAAAAATGCACCCAGGCCACTTAAAGCACACTAGGCTAGAGACAATAAATGAAAGAGGAAGACCTCAAACTACGCTATTAATAACATATCCAGTGTACTGCTGAGTGCAAGAGAGTTTAGGGCTTCAATGGTAATATAATCAGGAAGTGAAGGTGGTTCTTTAGAGAGAATGGCTTTCACAGACATGATTAATGGAAAAAGGCTTCTGATTGCTGCTTTTCTTTAATAGATGACAATCAATTTATCTCACTAAATGTCATGAGTCATGGTTACAAACATTACAGTTATTCAGTTAAATAGACTTCTGAAAATGTGCATATAAATAAAAATAGATTTTTTTGTAAGTGGTCCTTAACAGCATAGATATCTATGCATACAGAATAATATAATATTATTCGGACTCAAATTTCTATTTTGAAGAATATGGGTAACCAAACAGTTGATGGGCCCCACTGGCTTCCATAGTATAGAAAAAAAAAATCCACGGAAGTCAGTGGCTACGTCAACTATTTGGTTACCGACATTCTTCAAAATAATCTTCTTTTGTGTTCAACAGAAGAAATAAATTCATACAGGTTTGGAACAACTTGATGGTTGTTACAGATGAGCCAGTCTCCCTCACTACTTCACCTTCACCTGAGTTCTAATCACTCACACCTGGTCTGGATTAATCACCAATCTAACCACCACATATAAGCGCACACATATTGCATCCAGTCTTTGTCTGGTCTCAAACTGAGCAATGGATTGCTTACCTGGCCTCTGTGATTATCTTCAGAGTTTATCCAAGTCTTGTTCTCCAATTGGTTTCTTGTGTCAAGTGTCTCTCAGATTCGGCTAACCGGTGTGCGGTCCCTTTTCTGGATATTTGCCATCATCAACCTGAGGTTTTTGCTTCATCTCTGTCACCATCGCCAGCTCAATGTCCACGATCTCCCATCAACCAAAGGATAGTATTATCTCTCTACATCCCCACTAGTCATTATCTGCTCGCTTTACCCTTATTCTTCTGTTGATTCACTGCAGCAATAAACCTACCACTACAAAACTCACTTCTGTGATACTAGGGTGTTTTGGATGATTGCCAGATCATTGTGGGTTATTTGTGGTTATTCCAAGTTTTTAAATTCCAGGTGCCTCAGTGTCCGCCTTCAGTGTGTCTACAAAATTATTTTACATGATTTTTTTTTTTCTTTTTTTTTTTTTTTTTCTTCATCATGTGAAGCTTAAGTGTTTAATCTCTTAGAGTAATGGCACACCTCACCTCAATAAGCCTCAGAATATGGGGTTATCATGCACATCTGTAGCACAAACATTGTGGGATGAGTTACTCTCCAAAGTATAATACTTAAAAAAACCCAAACTATAATAGCTAAAATAGTAATGTTTGCTTTAGCAAACAAACTAATGAGAGATTTGCGAAAACAAAGCTGAACCACACAAAATGTGCTTATATCATGACTTGCAGTGAAGTTTTTTCAATAATGTTGCAGCATAACATTTTGTCTTGATGTCTGAAAAAGCGAAATCAGTGTAGAAGAGGGTTTTTTTTTTTTTTTTTTCAGTACTACTGATGCAGTCTCCAGCTATAAAAGTAATCATTTTAGAAGAGTTTAGCGCTAGAGGGAAAGCCATTAAACTCAACTAGGTTACAGAAGTTCTGCTGAAGTGAGCAAACATCTAAAAATACATTCCCTTGTTCTCTTGACAAAGTAAATCTAATAACATTTTCTGTACTGTAAATGCACCATGCACACTGGAGATGAGAACCACCACAACAATTATTGTCCTCTAGCATGTTCCAATAGTGTCATCACATCCCATAGTGTATGTATACTGGCAGAAAGGGTTATCGCGATTGTTACCGCACATCAAATGGTCACCTAAAATTATTGTCCTGAGAAATAACTGTCTCTGTAAAGAGCAAAAAAATTATCTGACTGTGTGATACTATTGTTTAGCCAATCAGACACGCTCTCTACAATTTTGCATGGTAAGGCTCAGTCAAGTCCAGTGTAGCCTGTCCGCTCAAACACTCCTCATCATAATCAGTGATAACACATTGCCAATATACAGCAGTACAGTATTAGTACACAATATATACACAGATGAGCCAAAACATTATGACCAGTCACTGGTGAAGCCAATATCATTGATCATCTCCTAACAAGACCACATATTAAGGTCTGAGTAGATTAGATGGTAAGCAAACAATCAGTTCTCGTAATCGACGTGTTGGATGCAGGAGAAATGGGCAGGAATAAAGAGTGACTCTGACAAGGGCCAAATTGTTATGGCAAGGCGACTGGGTTGGACACCTAAAACTCATTGATGTACGAAGGCTATCTGGACCGAACCAACAGAAGGTCTACTGTGGGCCGGATCTGGGCCAACACCATGTTGCTGTCTGGGTTGTATCCTTATCTGTAAATATTAGAAATTCACGTGTGGATCTCCATTTTTGCATAAAGGCTCACCCTGGCAGTACGTTTTTGTTAAACTTCACTGAAGGAGCATCAAACAGACGTAGCGCAATAGAATCTAGGATAGAAAGGATCTTGGCTTGTTGCCAAAATGTTGTAGGATCAAAACTCTCAAAGGTTAACTCAAGAACAGAATTGTACTTTTGAGCAAGAAACATGACCTCAGATTACCTCATAATTAGAAAATATGTACAATCCAGATTCCTTCTGTTCTATAAGATTGTCTTTTTCTCCCAGTCAGGTCAAGGTTAGGCTGGTTAGCATGGCCCTCTTAGCCCCTGCTAGTAGATGCAGTAACTACAACATCTGGCCACAAAGAACATATTTCTCCATTTGCGGCCATTTAAAAGTAGCTGTGTGTTCTTACAAATTAACTTTAAATGAATTAAAGGTATTTTACATTGTTACTTCATGATACCTAAAGTATTCACTAATGTTAACAAATGGAACTTATGGTAAAATGTTACCAGCTAATTTAGCTGGCAAACTCCCCTAAGGTTGATGTTTTGTGCTTTGCTGAACTATTGTGAGATTCTAATTCATTTAAACCTTGATTTGCCAGTGACGCATACGTGCCATCTTTACACATCAGACATTATTTATTAATTTATACTGCATTCTAAACAGCATAAATTATGATTTTTTATTACATGGCTTGGTTGAATTCTAATGTAGAATGCAGTCTGTTATTTCTTTATAACAGACCGCTGCTAAGGATAACACACCGTTGCCATGAAAAACAGAGCGTTGCTATGGACGCAGGATTCTAACCGTAGAGACGGAACAGACTATTTTCTTTAGTGGAAGCAATACAATCGTTTTTAAATCAATAAACTCCTTTTGTGTCAAATTATTGATTTATTTGGTAGGTGTAATAAGCAGGATAATGTAGAGCGAGGCGGTTGTTATAGCGAATACAACCCCTTCAGGCTGATTCAAGATCAGCCTGTGGGGTTGTATTCACTATAACAACCGCCTCACTCTACATTATCCCTTACATAGAGCATTTGGAAGGGAAAACACTAAAATACCAGAATCCATTGAGGAACTGAAAGAAAAGATAAACAAACTTCATACATCCACACCAATAGCTGTCACTATAGAGTCCAAGACCACTGAGACAAAGAAGAGCCTGCGTAATATAAAACTTATTAAGTGCACCTTTAAAATCAATTAGCCAACTTTTCCTTTCTTCTGCTAATAAAAAAACACAGTGGTACTGTGCACACAATCTGTTTAGTCAATTGTGGCTCAATGATCTTTCTCATTCCATGCACCCAGATCCATGGTTGCCCTGGAGACGGCCACATATGAGAAAATGAGCTTTAATTGCTGGTGACATCTGTTTTTAAATACACTTTTAGAATCCAGACATATATTTCATGCATGCTAAAAACACTCAAATGCTAAAGGGCCGCTTGTTAAAACAAAATGGAGTTGAGAAATCCATCATTTCCCTTTAGTTAAGAAAGAGGAAAAATTCAATTGCCCGAGTGCTTGCCAACACAATGTAGGGCAGCAGCAGTAAAATGCCACAGACCACCACAATAAGACATGACTAGACTTGAATTGTTGTCAAAAATAGACTTTTTTCCATGTCATCTTAATACAAGTCAGCATTTCAGTTCCTTTAGGTCCAAGATTAATGTCAAATGTCCTAACTTTTTCCAAACTAGGACACACACACACACACACACACACACACACACACACACACACACACGTATGTCTGCCATCCCAACCACAGCATGAAACAACCACCATACCCCAGAGCTCAGCATTATTTCCTTAAGGAAATAGTGTACCTAAAAATGGAAATTGTGTCATTATTTACTCACCTTAATGTAACCTGAATTATCCTTATTTAATTAAGTAAATATTCTCACTAAAATTTGCTCTGTTTAGAATTTTTGATAAAGAGCCATATTAACTGTATTTTTCATATAACTTTGGCCATACTATTTATTTATTTGTCTATTTATGTATTTATCTTGCTGCTTGCCAGTCATAGTTACTACAAACTGCCTGTGTGTGCGTGTGTGTGTGTGCGTGCGTGTACTTTATGAAATCAGTCTTGATATGGAGTGCAGCTCTGTCCAAAGCTCTCGTTTCCCTCGCCACATCCTTTTAAGACGCAAATTTCAACATGTCAGACACTGAAGGTTTTTAAATGCATCACAGAAGCCAGTCTGAATGTTTGTATGTGTGTATGCATTTCCACATATGCTGAATCACTTTGCAAACATCATCCTACGTACTTAATTGAACCTCTGTACATGTTACTGTCAGGTTTTCAGGTTTTATGAGTTGCAATTTATTTTTATCCCTTGCCCAAGGCACTGCACATGTATCGTGTATAGAATCTCAAATAAGTCATATTAATAGTTTCCAAGAACAACGTGAATGCGATCAAACACCAAATTCCAAAATCTGCAGTTTCTTGTGGTTTCTAAGGACTGTCATGGATCACGGTAATCATTTTGTCCTCCAAAATACCATAGTTAATACAGTTATTGTTACTATAATAAAAATCTGGTAAATTGTAATCTGTTAGCTAACATGTGTAAGCAAAATGTAACCGTTAAGACTATATTCTTACATTTTCAGAAGAAAATGTAATGATGCTTACCAGTACAAAACCTGCCGCGATTCTAGGGCAGTTGCTGTTCCGAATCGAAACAACCCAAGTCTCAATAATAGTCTCTAAATGTGGCCTTGTTCCATTGTCATCATAAACTGGCAGAGTTGACTTCTTGATAACACAGGTTGTGTTTTATAGGAAAAACCCAACCCCAAATTGATTATTTATAATAAAACGCTACTTTTTTCACTTTGACAATTACTGCAGTGTCTTCAGACCCAGTTATAACGGACATTGTGAATTATGAACTGAAATGCATTGGACACCACAAGACTAATTTCACCTTATTTCTGCATTTTGTGAATCAGAAGCCGTTCGCTGTAGTTTTTCCCTAGCGTGCGATTTAAATTGGTATATAGATGTTTCATTAAATGCTAAAACTCTTTGGTTGTGTTGTGTTGACAAATTACTATTTTGTGGAATTTTGGACTGATTGACCCAACCAACAATATACAAAAACTCTGTGGTTTAGCACGAATCACATTCCGTATTTGGCTTCAAAACTCAACAAAAGTTTACATTAAGAACCGTTAATCTTTTACTTAATGAAAAAATATATATATTTTTTTGTTATTTGGAAGTTGCATTCAAAATCCATTTGTTTAAAAAAAAGGGGGGCATGTGCACGTTTGATCAAAAAAAAAAAAAGGCAGATCAAATCCTAATGGTGAGTATGAGCAACATTGCTGTCTTAGCAGACACCACTAACTATAACATTTTGGCAAAAACTATATAGTAACCATGGCAAACTTTTGTAAGGGCACTGAATTAGTTCTAACCCAACATCTAAAGTGACACGGATCAGGTTCTATGAAGCTCTGACAGCTTCTTTGTCTTTCTCTCCATTCTTAAATTCTACAGTTAGTTCTTACTGGCCGTCAGCCGTACGGTTTACTGTGCCAAAGCTCCCGGTGCGTTCATTAATACACCAGCTGTGTTCCACTCCAGCACAATCCCAAAGATACACACACTATTCACACATCTGAGTATGAAGTAAAGATTGGCTGGTCCATGGCAGTGACTCAGATCATCATCGATTACATGAGTGACAGCCAAAGTGCTCTTAGCGGAGCGAGAGCATTTTCCACCAAACACCCTCATCATCCCAGAGTGCTGGTCATTTTCTTTGCTTCTTTGAGAAAGAGTGAAGCAGGAGTAAAACATCATGTCACACAAGCCATCTCCAGCAGCCCATGTTCCACAAACACACACTTGTTTTTGGTAGGAAACCAGCTGCATGTTACTTATCTGTAAGACTTTTTCCCTCAGGATTTCAACAAGAGGGTCTTTCTCTCTCTCTCCCTTAGAATGGATAGTTTTTCCAGATGTTCCCAGAAAGTAGAAATATATGAGGGTTTTGGCAGAGCTTTTCAATGGGGGGCCCATTGCTCTCTCTATCCAGACATGAGGAGGGTGATATCATTAGAAACCATCTCAAACGCATCTCAGTGTTTTATAACACCCTGAGAGAAGAAGCAGAGATTTACAACCCTCTCTACACATCAGTCCACCTGCTCAGAGCCTTCATGTCTCATTTAGGGCTTTCATAACAATACCTGCATGATTTGTTGACGACTCCTGGGCTTTGGAAGCACTTAAAAAACTGCCCACTTACACATCTAACCAACATGTACCTGTCAAGAACATAATATCAATATCAATTTTTTTTTGCAATAGCTCATTCAAATAATGCTGTAACAGTCTCTGTGAATTATTGTATATACAATAATAAATAAATTAGCAGAATATGTGGACTTTGTAGCCGATACTGCAGATCAGTGGTCGCGTTAACCAAATATTTTACGTCATTGACTGAATTTCTTTAGGAGTGATGGAAAAATCTGAAGACCGTCCGTCATTTTGACGGATTACACTGAGGGTGATCTATTGTAACTTGTAACTGTAATTCCCACTGCTGTGCAGTTGGTGGCGAGTGCACGTTACAGCAATTATCAATTATCTAGTATTGTCTTGTCTTTGATCTCAGTTCATGATGTCTTTGTCCACCCTGTGGCTTTAGACATTGCTATGGTGTTTATCAAACAACATCAAATACAAGAGAGACAAGTCAAGAAAAGAGAACGCATTCCACCGCCAACAGCAGCGGTTATGGGCATGTGACCGAAATCGTAAATCTTATTAGTTGACCAGCGTTTTTCCCAGTACGATGAAAAATACATTAGAACCCCTCTCCATTACAAAAAATAAAATAAAAAAATCTGTCGCATTGACAGGATATCAAATGTTAGTGTGGGTCAGACGCATTAAAAGTTAAATTTTACACAAAAAAGAATCCTGTTTCCCTAGTCTGAGTTTGTCTAGTTTTGGGTTTATTTAATAAAGTTTGCTGCACGTGGATCCTGCTTCCTCCTATCATTCAACCACAACTTACAGAAGAACTCACCACAACATGGATCCAGCAATTTGTCTTTTTCGCCTCAAGCCAGGGTGACTGTCCGATGGAAGATTATGTAGAGGAGTTTTGTGGGCTTTGTCATGGGGTGGATTTCAATGATGAGGTTTTGAAAGACATGTTTCGCTATGGCCTTAAGGACAATCTTGACTACCTCATGCCTGACAACACCCCTCAATGGACGCTAATTCAATATATTGACATGGCCCTTTTATTGAGCGATTCGTCCTTGACTGTGGGCTTTACGAAGGAGGAGCTCCACAAGCACACAATATCCCCTCAGCCTGAGTTTCCTCACTTCAGTCCTGCCGAGCCTGAGCTTCACGTCACTTCTGCCGAGCCAGTGTCTCTGAACAAGATGGCCGACGCCACGTCACCTGAGTCTTCAGCAGAGATGGCCGCCGCCACGCCTGAACCTGAGCCCTCAGCAAAGATGGCCGCCGCCACGTCGCCTGAGCCCTCAGCAGAGATGGTCGCCGCCACGCCTGAACCTGAGCCCTCAGCAAAGATGGCCGCCGCCACGGTGTCTGACGCCTGAACCTGAGCCCTCAGCAGGAGGTCCCTTGTTAGGACCATGGAGGCCGCGCCGTCATGGTCTCCTGAACTGTCTGGTCCGCCCTGTAGCCCTGAACCACCAGGTCCCCCTGAAGGGTCGTCTCCTCCCTGGCCTCCTGAAGGGTCGTCTCCTCCCTGGCCGCCTGAAGGGTCGTCTCCTCCCTGGCCGCCTGAAGAGTCGTCTCCTCCCTGGCCGCCTGAAGGGTCGTCTCCGCCCTGGCCGCCTGAAGGGTCGTCTCCGCCCTGGCCGCCTGAAGGGTCGTCTCCTCCCTGGCCGCCTGAAGGGTCGTCTCCTCCCTGGCCGCCTGAAGGGTCGTCTCCGCCCTGGCCGCCTGAAGGGTCGTCTCCGCCCTGGCCGCCTGCTCCGCCCTGGTCGCCTGCACTGCCTGCTCCGCCCTGGTCGCCTGCACTGCCTGCTCCGCCCTGGTCGCCTGCACTGCCTGCTCCGCCCTGGTCGCCTGCACTGCCTGCTCCGCCCTGGTCGCCTGCACTGCCTGCTCCGCCCTGGTCGCCTGCACTGCCTGCTCCGCCCTGGTCGCCTGCACTGCCTGCTCCGCCCTGGTCGCCTGCACAGCCTGATCCGCCCTGGTCGCCTGCACAACCTGATCCGCCCTGGCCTCCCGTCCTGCCGCAGTCTCCAGGCCCTCTTCCGCTCCACGGGCCTGGCCCTCCATCCCGCCCCCGAACCAGCCTCCACTCCACCACACTCCTGGACTGTTTTCCTGGGGAGCGTCTGGAATCCGCTCCTTAAAGGGGGGGCTATGTCACGATTCCTGTCTTGTGTTCCCCTTGTCTTGTGTGGACTCTTGTTATTTCCTGTTCTGTGCCATGTTTTGTAGTCCTTTGTAGTTTTTCTTGTTTATTAGTCTTCCCAGGTGTTTCTAATTAGCCACGACCCTTGTTATCTTGTTTAGCTTGTTTGCCTGTGTATTTAAGCCCTGTGTCTAGTCTCAGTCTTTGTGAGTTCTTGTTATTGTATGTTGGCTGTTTGGTTCCTGTGTCCTGTTGTCTAGTTTTGGGTTTATTTAATAAAGTTTGCTGCACGTGGATCCTGATTCCTCCTATCATTCAACCACAACGTTACAACTTGAACCTGTGGAAAAGGTTTAAGCACACTTCAAGAGTCACATCACTAAGAAGACATGATGGGAATCTAAAGTTTTATAGACTACAAACATAATAATTGTAGGAATTTGGAAAGTCCTGACAGCATGGTTTATCTGTTTTCAGGCATTTTATAAACACAGACCATTTATAGATTTAATGTGCTGCTGAAGAAATAGTGCTACATCCACATACATGCACACACTGTTAAGGTCATTGTTTATTCCCTTCAGCTGAGTTGTCACTTCATTGGCCAATCAGAAAGAGAGTCATGACCCCAGACACAAACATACACAAACATGCAAACTCAACACATTTTTGCCACAACGCTTCAAATTAAAACATGCTCACTCCAAGAACAGCTAAATGTCACTTCATTTGTCAAACACAAACAATTTTTTGATTGTGAAAACCTCTTTTTGTTGATTTTAAAGTCCTATAGCTTTAAAAATGATAAAAAGCAAGATGTGACAAAACATTTAAGTACACCCATGTGAAAAAGAAGTGCGGGTGATTGTGTTGAACTTGCACTTGTACAGTAGTGTACTTTAAATCTTAAAAGTATTTTTTTTTTTAAAAACTACTTTGTGGATAATATAACATAAAGGGAAAATAGCCACTTAAGTGTACATAAAAAGGGTACACTTTCATGACTAGACTTTTAAAAGGTGCACCTAGTAATAATTTCAAATTAAAAGTTATTGTTGTTGGAAAGAAGTACAGTTATTTTGTATATGTGTAGACTAACAAACTAAAGTACATGTAAAGTACTTGATTATGATTACAATATTACATTATATAAATATATTTCATTTACTACATTGCAACTGCATCATTATTACAACTTTGTAATTACTTATATATTTAAATTCATGGTATACACATTTTTAAATAGAAAATTACATTTATACATTACATTTATTAGTATAAATTACATTTATACATTACATTTATATACAGTATATTTTAGTTTACCTTAATGCTTGTCAATACATTTGTCAATAAACTTTTATAGCAATTTTTCAAAGGCAACCAAAGTAATTATAAACATTTGCATATAAGAATGTACTGGGTCAAAAAGCACTGTAAAGTTCAGCTAACTGTATTTAATATACATATAAACTATACTACAATATACATTCAATTTGCACTTAAGGATATTCTTTTAAAATATATTAAAGGGGTGGTATAATGCCCTTTTCACAAGATGTAAAATAAGTCTTTGATGTCCCCAGAGTGTGTATGTAAAGTTTTAGCTCAAAATACCCCACAGATATTTTTATATAGCATGCTAAAATTGTCACTTTTTGAGGGTGAGCAAAAACACACCGTTTTGTGTCTGTTCCTTTAAATACAAATGAGCTGCTGCTCCCAGCACAGGGGGCGGAGCTTCAAGAGCTCATGTGTGTTATCAGCTCCAATTACCTCACATAGACATGCACTGAAAATTTCAAAAACTTTTAGCCTTTTATGTTCAAACCGAAGTCAGACAATGATGGAGAGACTCAAGAAGAACAACATGTAGAAGCAACAGGACATTTCTGAATGGTTAGTTGATGAATTTATGTAGCTTATGTGTAGTTATCTTCTAGTCATTGATTAGCATATTCTGTCTTGATAATCTATAAATCGTGTTCCGGGGGCGGGGTTTATGTAAATTCTAGGGTTTGTGATGTCACTAACCCGGGAGGAATGTCGTGTAGTCCCTACCAGCCGTTTGTTGTAGTCCTTAAAAAGGAATTTCTTTAAAAGCAAATATCTCCCTTTGCTTTGAAGTTTGAGCGTTGTAACTTTGCAGATTGTTTATGCTTAAACAGCGACATTACACACTAACTAAAGTAAAAAAAGGGAAATCATAATCAACCACCCCTTTAATTCTGTATAAATCTGCTAAAGTGTACTTCTTTTTGACGGGCAGCCATTGATTTGAGCTTCATGATCGTAGACATTACCAAGCTTTATTTGTGTTTATATCCCTCTGTCCACTACCCTCTCTCCCAATGAAATATAACTCTCTAAAAGCATTAGCCAAGCAGCTCTTCTTGCACCAAGCAGTCTGTTCGCCTTAGCTGGCTTACCCTACACTTTCATCCATGTGTGTGTGTGTGTGTGTGCTGAACACAGCAGTCTCCTGTCCTGCAGTGGTGAACTCTCAGAGCAGAACAAAATTTCACCTCAACAACAGAGAACTTCACAACATTCCTGTATTACAATGCAGGATGAAGAAATCCCCATATGCTACATAAGAGAAAATGAATTTTCACATTTTCTGAGGAAAACATGAGTGGCGCTTGTCTTTGTAAACTCCCGGCACAATGCTACATAGTTGTGGGTGGTTGTCAGCATTGCAATGCAATTGCTAAGGTGGTCTGAGTGGTTTTAAAAATCGGCAAGGAATGAAAATACTTCCTATATACTTTCTAAATCTACGCTTTTGATATTATTGTGAACGATGCATTCGAGCATACATGTTTAATTTTTTAATTTAATAAAAATCTTAATCAATATGTCATAACTTGATCTTCAATCATTTACTCCGCACCTTTCTTACAATTTCTTTCTTGCAAGCTCACATTTGCATTCGTCTCCATCCAATCAACAACCAATGGACAGAACTTTGGCCCTGTTTACAGCTGGTATTAAGATGCGTTTTGGTCAATCGGTTCACAAGTAGACGATGCTAAATACAGGTGTAAACAAGGTCTTGAAAACTCAAAACTTTTTGAGCTTGTTCACTTTCGACCACTTCCAGATGTAGTCGAAAACGCATTCAATCCGGATTGCTTTCGTAGTGTAAACACTCATGAGGTTGAATGTGTTCAAACAGCCACTAAAGACTTCTCTACCTCCCCCTACATTTTTTTCCCCCCGATAAATTGTTTCACTCGGATGCGTCACAATACAGAAGAAACGATCTGTTGCTACTTCCAGGTCTTTGGGTGTGCTGGGTTGGTAGGTTGCTTACCAATTAACTACTTAATAAATATGATATATCATTCATGTTTGTCCTATTAACAGGACAAAATTGAATCATTTATAGTTCAATTCCAAGTAGGGTTATATCTCAGCAAACACTGACTGCAAGAGACTCTCTTGTTCTCACTGTCTCTGTTTCTCAAATCTCTCTCAGTTAGAAGTAGATTAAATATGCATGAGCATTCTCTGGTTCCCTGCATGAATCTTCATGGAGCCTGTGGCCATGTGAGTGTGTGCGTCCTGCCTAGGTGAGGTTAGTTCATGGCAACCCACCCGTGGAAAACAATAAAGAAGGAATCATGTTCTTTCCACTGGAACGGTTTCAATAGGTGGTTTCATTTCCTCTTTCTATCTAAGCTGTGCACCCTTCAGAGAATTCTGGCAGATTCAAACACCCATTAGAAAGAAACATCTCAAATGATATCTCTTTAATATCTCAATTGTTTCACTAGACGGAGAGCGAAGGGAGACTTTAACTCAAGTCTACTGCTCCTCAGACTTGCCTCCTGAAAAAACAGACACTTGTGACCTCATATGTTGTGACCCTAGAGTTTCAAAAGAGATCTGAACAGTGTCTCAAAAATAAGCTCAGATGTGTCAAATATCAAAAGTACAGTTGTACAGCTATTAAAATGTGTAATTAAAAGTAAGAGATCTCGACAGGACTTTTTCTAATGAAATTCTTCTCAGATCAAGTGATCTGAATGATCCTATTAATTTTTAAAGCTCTGTATTCTCACTATATTTCAACAATTGCCTCATTTGTGCCTGCTTTTATTTCTTCTAAGGAATTTAGGAGAAACATCTGAGAACTGAGCATTGAATGCGCGACCTTTGAGCAATAACAGTACAGGTTCAGATGAAGATTTTTGAATGGTTTTCATTTGTCTGATTGATGTTAGATCCTCTTATGAGAAGCATGTAGTAAAAACTGGGGGGAAAAATAACAATCAGTCATGCAATTTCATGTGAAATGTGGATTATAGTGCATTTCACACATCATTTGACTGCACATATGTTTGAAGTACAACTGTGGCACTGTGCTCACATCTTAATGCTTCTTTTCAAGATCAATGGGGAGCAACTGAGAAGCAGCTTCAAAGTGTTGGGTGTCTCAATTCATTCATAAAATAAATCATGAAAGCATAGATATGCTCTCGAACTTCTCTGAAATAAAGTTGACTGACCACATATTAATCTAAGCATCAAATCAGAAACAGCTAGAACAGGTTTTCTGATGAAATGTAAAAAACATCCACAGATCCACAGACGTTCACATGTCATAGGAGAACACAAATCTCTTACCATTTCTACAAGAAATGTTTGAAAAACATACAATGCAACAACATACTTCTTTGATGTGAATGAACCTTGTAAATGTTAAAAAGTGCATAAAATATTTTGTCGCATGGCGGCAGCCAAAACCTGCGTTTTACTAATATGACAAATGAAGTTGGACCATCAGAAGTAATGCCGATGATTGGTTAGATCATGTAACCTACATTCATAATCTACGTCTAATTCTATAACAGCAGGCACTTTTTAAAATAAAGGGACCAACTAGACCTTCATATGTCATAAGGGAACACAAGTCCCACTCATGAAACAAGTCCTACTAAAGAAATGTGTAATTCAATTTTTAATTTGCAACTGTTTACGATCATGTCAGGGAATACAAAACTCAGAGATAATGGTTAGTTGTGAATCCAAACAGGGTATTTATTGACAGAAATATGGAGCATGACAAGGCAAGTAATGCAGTTGATAAACAGGTGATAGCTGGATGATGGGATTATTAAACAGTCTTTGGCTGCATCCGAAATCGCATACTCCCTACTATATAGTTGGTTAAATACAGTATGTGACAAAAGAACTATGTCTGAATTCACAGTACTCAAAAGAGTAGGCAAAAAGTCCCTGGATGACCTACTACTTCCATTGAGATTCTGAAGTGTGCATACAATGGACCACGGGAAAGGATTTATGAATGGCAGTGAAGCAACACAACTGACACTGGTAGATCACATGATAATGACAACATGGCGAATGTAGTACGTCTGGATTGCATTCATACTACACACTCTCATACTAAATATAACATACTTTTTTTTAGCGTGGAGTAATTACTTATTCAAAACAAGTATCTACTCAAGAAAGTATGATATTTTGGACACAGCCAATGTGTCTTTTACCAGGGAGAAGATTAATGAAATGGAGAATGGGATGAGCACACACCTCGTTTAAGGCAGAGAGTGAGTAATCCAGGTGAGTATTATGTATTCAGGCTTGACTTACTGGAGATTCGTTAGAAGATCGCTGGAGTACAAGGTAAGTAGAGCGGGCAAGTAGTCCATTGATGAAAGAAGATAAGAGTAAATGTGAGGTGTGTGCTTATGAACAGGGGATGATTGGAGTGCTGACAAGGGACAGGTGCAGGTGCTTAGTATTCTGGTGAGTGAGAATATGGCGATGGATGCTGGTGAGACTGTGGCTGTGTCCAAAATCACCCCCTATACCATCATTCACTATTCCCTACATTAGTCGACTGATATATTTTGCTTAAGGGAGTGAATGAAAACGAGTGAGCGAATTTGGAAACTTATCAAACTTTACGATTTATCTTGAACTCTGTCATGGAGACTATCTATAAACCTTAAATAAATCTTAATTTTAATCAATTAAAAAGGAATTTATACCTGTATGGTATTACGCTTGTACCCACATTGGACCAGCGGTTTGGAAAATGGATGTATGCATGATTCAGCTGCGGGCAACATATTCTGGTCAGAAGTGGGAATTAATTCAGTGCGCAACTTTCACGGTGCATTATGGGTATTCTATAGCCATTGAGAGTACATCCGGGGTGTTTCTCAATACTCAAATTGATGTTTCCTCGCTCCTAGGTACTCTAGCCCATGACCCGGAAACCGATAGAATTCAGCCATCTTGAAGGACATCTCAATTCCCTAATTGCACAGCGATGAGGCGAGGAATGAGGAACGAGAAAGCTTTCTGAGGAGTCATGAGCGAGGATACACAGGTGTACCTTTCCCTCGCATTCTAAAAAATGAGAAGCACCCCGGTTGTACACTCGTAATTGTGGTGCATTGTGCGATTGTGTGAGTGCACTCAATAACATCCACTATGTTTTCGGACACCACTACAAATGGCTGTGCCCACAACTACTACCCTATTTAAGGTTATAAGGGGTGATTTCGGACACATCACGTGTCAGATCACTGCTGAGGATGGAGAGGAAGATCGTTGAGTAAAGGCTTGAATTTGGTTCTGTTCCTCAAATGGATTCTGAAGATATTACAGCATAGAATAAAAAAATCTTTTTAATTTTTTTTTGCATTTTTGATGTCTGTTAAAGTCATTGTTTGATTCACAGCATATTTAATGCCTTTATTGTCCCACTCAAACAAAATAATTATTACATGAAGTAATGGTTAAACATTTACAGAAATGTTTTTCATTTTAAGGTTTTAAAGTTTATTTTTGTTTAACATCATGTAATTCTTTGAAACATATTTGCACCAGGAATCACACAGAACAGAATGATAGGTCATAATTTCAAATTGATTCAGCTGCATTAAATAAATGCATTAAAGTCCCCCTGTAGTCAAAAATGTTATCCCTTAAAATTCTTTGATCACCAAAATTACATATTTAAAAGTTTTTTTTCTTGGAAAAAAATTCTTCATGCCTTAAAATAGATTAAATGTAACTCTACACCCTTGCCTCATTTAGAATATGCGGTGCTATGAATACGCAAATGAGCCCCGCATCCACTCACTCACTCCAGCTCAGAGATCCACTCGTTGACGATCACACATTGTCCTGATTGGTTACAAGGTTGTTTGTGATGTCAGAAACACCAGCAATTTCAAACCGTGTTTTTGAGACTGTCTTTGGTTCACTGCAGTTTTAAAGAGAAAATACTCAGCAATGGTGATGACCACATATACATATAAACAACATTAAAAGCTTGATTTTCACCACAGGGGGACTTTAAATAATATAATTTATCATAAATGCAAAATAATCAACTGACCGATTAATTCCATGAATTCAGAATTACATTAAATAAGAATTCATAAACATTTGTCTGTAAATTTGCTGATACATAATAATTTAGATGGTGTCAGTATGTCAATATGGTATTACAATATGGCTATGCAAACATGAGTAATTGTCATTGTATGAAACATACATACAAATTCTCATGAGATTATGTTGGCCTGTAGCATCACAGAATTGGGACTAATTAATTAAGAAAACCTTCTATAGAGTGCATGGTTCATATCTCAAGCTTTTTTACAGTCACAGAAACCCTGTGTGTTGCAAAACAGCCAATGAGAATTTGTGTCAAGAATTAATGTGAAAGTGTGAGACAAGATGATTATTTAAACCAAGTTGTGTACTGACACTGCGAATATACAACTAAGAATGTTAACCCAGGGTTTAGGATGACCAAGGGTTAATTATTTAAAATATGAAAAGCCCTTATAGGGTTAACCCAGGGTTAAGCATAATATGAAAACCCATTATGTGTTCTTGAGCCAATTATCAGCAAATCAGAGTAGCCATGAAGTCATTTTGCTGCAGCTCTAGTGAGTACTTATAGGCGACTGGCTTAAAATGGGTATATATTAAAATAGGAAAAAGTGTTTTACCATCAAAAAATTACACACATCACCTTTTAAAGAAAGTCAGATTTTTCATTAAGCCAGCATATAGGTGAGAAATGCAGTTGAACTTTGCAGGCGTAATCTGCCAACACGCATCAAAAACAAACAGAATTAGCTGTGAATGGTGAATGGATCAGCATCTTTATCAGTGGAGCGCAGATGCAGACTCACAGGTCTCCAGAGAATAGTTCCCTCAATCCATCTAAAAGCCTCATTCAAAGCAGAGGATCAACTAATGAGATCTGACTCCATTAGTCTGCAGTGCTAAGTGCCCATCCATGCTTACGTAGCGCAGGAACAGACAGCGGAAATGGGGATCCCTCTCACTAAACCTCATCTCCCTCAACGTCATATCATGACTCTTTAATCCACTCAAATCTGTTCTCACTCGCACCATAAACCCACCACCTCAAACCGGCCAATTAGCCATCTGCCACACTACAACTGTGAGTGTGTAAGGGTTGGGGGTTACTTAGTTTGAGTTAATGGAAAACAAAAAAGATAAAACTGCCCAAGAAGTGATTTAAAATTGCCCAGGGACATTTGGGGCATCCCCAGTTGGAAAAAGTGTGTGATTACTTAGCAATGTTTGTGATTTCATTGCTAAAGTTTGACGACAAATGCATCCCCAGAAGTGAGTTTGGGAAAATGTGGGCGGGGTTTGTGTTTGTGTTCGTTTTTTTTTATTCAGTACAAATATCTAATCATTCTTAAATCAAGATACATTTACTTGAGAAGAAAATGACGTAAGATATTTACGTAAGTCTTGTTCTTATGCTTAAAACAAGAAAAAAATATCTATCAATGGGGTAAGAAAAATAAACTTAATTCAAAGGGAAAAGACGTTTATTTTTCTTGCCCCAATGGCAGATATTTTTTCTTGTTTTAGGCATAAACTCACTTTAATATGTTTTTCAGAAAACAAAAAAAATTTTTTTTTTTTTTTTTTATATTTGTACTGGAAAAGTAAGATCATAATATTTGTAGTGTTTATATAAAAACAAGAAGTGTGTGTGTCAGCTACACAAAAGTGTGTATGAGAGAGGTGGAGAGGTAAAGACATTAAAGGGATGGAAAATGCAAACTGGAAAACCACAAGAAATGAAAGGCAAAAGAGGTGATGTGGCAGACAGACACACGCTGGCCGTCAGTGGAGTGTATTGTGTGAGCTGATGCTGGAGCATCATGCTCTATTGTTCTTCCTCACACTGGAGCCCACGAGCAGGGCACAGACAGCGTGGTGCGTGTGTCTGTGTGTGTGTGTGTGTGTAAGAGAGAGAGAGGGGGGAGGGGTGTGCACAAATGAACGCACAAACACACACTTTGGCAGAAAGCCAAGGCTTTTTCCAGCACCGGCTGTGCATGTCTCTTGCTGTGTGTCAGTCTAATCAGTCTGAATCAGACTGTGGCATTGTAGGATTTATCAGCAGTTTCCAGCCTTGTCTCATGCACACATGAACTAGAATCATTCAATCAAAGCATACATTTTACTATTTATTTTGAGAATTGTGTTCTCTCTGTCACATTCTGTAATTGCTTCATTTTCGTTTTCATGGACTTTTAGATTGTTTCTCAATATTTCCTGTGTTTCCCTGCAATTGTCATGGTTTCTAGCTTGGGTTCATTTGTTGTCATTGTGACATCCACCTGGGGCCCGTTCTTTGTACGTTGCTTATTACATCCGAGATCAAATGACACATCCAAGATGATATCATCGTGCGAATCATGATCTGGCTAACTCGGTTCTTCGAACACACTTGCCGGATATGATTAGTATCGCTGGATTGAGTTATCTGAGATAATTGCACATTCATGCGCTGGTTAAAAGGGGATATGTATCGATAGTAGAAACATTGATCAGCAACGCTGCTATTGGCTGCTCAGCGTGGCCAAAGAGCGCGCTCAGTTTTTCTCCTCAGCAGAGCATGAACTAATAGTCGAAGTTTATTCTGAATTTTAATGTTTAATCAAAACGCCAGGGAACACCTCAACGTCTGCAAAAGCCAGGAGAGAGGGCTGGCAAAAAGTAGCAGACAATTTAAATCCGTTAGAAGTGGCCATGTTAGATGTTTTTATCACTTATTAGCCTATATTTTTGTAAAAATATTCTACATAATGGTAGGCTAATTTTTAGTTATATTATAATCTCTTTTATAAAAGGCACTGTTAAATAAATGGTGTTTGTTTATAAAAGCAACCAAGAGAAAGGCTGAGAAAAAAATAGAAAAGATCTTAGTAGCCTACACTGTAAAATAATTTTTGCTGCATTAAATTAAGGCCGTATAGTCATTTCAACTGTTAAATCTTGAGTAATGATGAATTGCTTTGACTTGTGAAAGTGAAAATGGATAAACTTATGTTAATGTAAAAATATTTTGCCATGAGTTATTGATCACATTTTCCCGAGTGTAGTTCATTGTAATGACATTGTGTTTTCCTCTTTTGTGCACTTTTACATAATACACCAACACTTGTAGCTGTTCCCAAGAAAGTGGTGGCTGAAATATGTGCAGTAAGTGGACATTTTCTAACTTTCCAAAGGAAAGAAAGTATAAGACTTTGTAATGTCCATTTGTTTCCATTGAATAAACCCTCTCAGATAACTGTCATATGGAGGAACTATAGCCTACCTGCAAGTGCATAAATAACTTTACTTAATTTATACTTGTATGCTTTATGGCTGCAATATAAGTTGCAGGATTCCACATCAACAGAAAGGCCTACAGAAGAGTCTGCACAGACAGAGGAGACATAGGCCTACAGGTGGGCAGTGTATGGACAACTTTTCCTTTTTATTTGTTGAATGAGGCATGTGTCTAATATCTCTTGTTGCAGGCACTTGACCACTGGCTTTTCTTTACAAAGAACAATTGAAATAAAACTCAAGGAACTAAGCATATTTGTCTTTTATTAAACATTTAATGAAAAGTGTTTTTTTGTTGTTGTTGTTTTTTTGGCAATGTTGTGTAATATGGCACATGCAACAATGTCACAGGCCCTGTCAGGTGTGCAACCCTCAGTCTTTTCAGACACTGAAATCTTCCCTTTAGTTAGCCTCAGTTCATTTCATTGTGTGCCCTTGTCCTGGCTAGAGCTGCATTGTAAATGGTTTGGGTCAGGGAATGGGGTCATAAAACACCTGTCTGCAGGCAGGAACATGTCATAATCACCTATAAAAAATGCAGTTCTGGATCAGCATAAGTGTATGTAATACAGTGAGCTCGATATTTAATTGTGGAACTTTCCTTACCACTTTCAAATAATGTGCATGAATGTGAATCTCTGAAAATTATTAAGTCATGCACAGATCCTTGCCGTTTTGCTTTCACATTTGTGATATGGAAGATTTTAGTCAACTGCCTTTTTTATTTGATATAATATTATTAATCTGGAATATTAAGAATCACAATAGTAACTGGGCTACACATTTACATTGTGAACCCCCTTTCTGTTCACATAATCCTCTTCATTGAGGCCTTGATGGCAGTCTATGGTAGCCTATATAGTCTATGGTACCAATCACGTTAGTGAAGCCTGAGTGACACATACTGTAATCGGCATGGTCATGATTGCATGATCTTCATAAAAAAAATTATGATAGCCTTAAAAAAACTGCTTTAAAAAAACTGCTTTACAGCATTGCGTCTTAATTAGTTGGAAATGCCACAAAAAAACCAAAACTTTTTTTTAAAACCTAAAAGCGCCAGGTAAACTCCGAATGACACGACAGACAGCACTTTCCATCAAGTTCGCGCATCTCCAATAGTGTAAAGGAAAGAGCCGCAAATAATCTTAGGGCAATGCAAACAGTTTGTGCTGTAGTTAAAGCCCGACTCCGACAAGTCGAAAATAAATGTGCGTTTCCAACAAATTAATAATGTAAACGACAATCTCACGATTCACGAGAAAAAATATATATCTCAGAAAGTGCACTATCGCGCTGCGCTGGACTTCCCGTATCAGCTCCGCTTATGAAGCCGCGATCTAATCCTGTTAACATGAAATAAGCCTGCTCCCGAGCAGGTTTAAGATTGCGCACCTGTTGCTATGACAGCAAGTCCAGGATGAGCTTCGAAGAACCAAACAATCCAAGATCATGCCAAATCGCCAACAATCAAATCCAGCTAACTGAGTTAGCGACGTACGAAGAACGGGCCCCTGTTCCTTGTTCAGTTAATTTGTTGCTTTGTTGCCCAATCAGGCAATGGCTGTGTCAGAAAACTGATAAAAGGTAGGAAGGCATCAAGGCCCGTCCAAATCCAATGTTAGCTTCACTTTCCTGTCTCCTGAGATTCCTTCATCTGATTGATTTTTGATGAGTTATCTTTGATGAGTTAAAGCAATGTAAAAACATATGTTGTCATAACTTATTGATCATATATTTTTTTTACAATGTAGATGTACATTTTTGACCTAATGAGAAATTGAAGTAATTAAAAATTTGCTTAGTTTTCAGCAAAGCTCACTCTGTTTTGCTGTAGATCATTAAACCATTACACTGCTTCAGAAGTCTGTCCGAAATCAGTTTTGTGAGGAAACTTTGTGCGCAAACGCTGCCTGCGAAGTCATTTAAATTGTAATTGTAATAATATTTCACAATACTAATGTTTTACTGTATTTATAATCAAATAAATGCAGCCTTGGTGAGCATAAGAGACTTCTTTCAAAAACACGAAAACATGAAAACACCTAAACCTTAACATTGCAATGTATATATTTTTTTCATATAACAAAGGAATTATGTTGCTATTTTTGCCCTTGTATATTTTTGGCAACAGGACATTATGTCAATAGCAGGTTTATAAAAGTCACTGGCCAACTGGCGAGTATGCTTTATTTACTTGCCAAAGCCAATTTCCACTTCTCTCTTCTGACTGCACTGAGTGGAAACAGATCCCGATCTGCCAAAAACCAAACCAGGACTGCACCATGAGTACAGCATCACGTTTAGAGGATAGAGGCTGATTCATGAATGCTTTAGGAACAAATCATATGGTAAGAGACTCCAAAAACACATTTAATATGTTGCTCAGGAGATACCATCCCTGCAATTCATCAGCTGTTTATGGTTCTTATTGCCCTGGATAAAAGTATATACTAAAGGAGAACAATATATTAGAGTAATAGGGCTCATAATGATCTACATATCACACACTGTATCAATTACATCATAAGGAAATTATAAATCAGTGTAAACTGGATAATCTACATTGTCTGTAAGAGAGGCATGTTGGGTTTCCATGTTTTATGGGGACATTCCATAGACATAATGATTTTTATGCTGCAAAAATTTTATATTCTGCCCCCTTTACACTAACCCTACCCATCACAGAAAACTTTTTTTACATTTAAAAAAAAAAAAAATCACTTAGTATGATTACCCAAGGCCAACAATATCTGGTATTACTATCTTTGAGGGGGCATTTGGTCCCCACAACATAGGGTTAACCAGGACCACACACACACACACACACACACACACACACTCACACACACACACACACACACACACACACACACACTTTACTTCAGTGAAAAGTTTAACAACGGTTGGTTGTCCATTATTGTCACGGGTTCATCAGAAATCTTCCCCATTAGTAGCACATATTTACCAAATATTTGCCAAAAAGATGTTTGCCATTAGTGGCAAAACAAAATGTTCATTGTTGCCAGAGGTTTTCAGCAAATCCGCAGTACTGGAAAAGAGCAGCAAACTTCTGCCAAACATTGACCATGAATTAACAACAAATTTTTGCAGGGGTCACTGTCTGCAGTGATGAATCAGATCATTTGTTCAGACAGTTTAGTCAATATCTGCATCAGTTTCCATAGTAATGACATAAGCATCAGAACAATGTCAAGAGACGTAAGAGAGCATGACATCTTGTTGTGATGCTAAACTACAGAAGCAGACAACATACAATGTACAACACCATAAGCATCTGTACTTATATATACACTCATATGCACTTAATCACAATTTATTACATAGTGAAAGCTACATGTGACTGTACATGAGTGAACTGAGATAGACAATACTGCACTTTGTGTATGACGTTAAAGACATTTACTTGAAATTGGATCTGGAACTGTTTATTTCCAAAAATCTGGAAATTCACAGTTAATCGGATTTCAAACCACATACAAATGTGGTTTGGATCGGGTTTGCACGATTTTTTTTTTCTTTCAGCTTCAGTTCAGACAACAAACAACTAAACGGATTTGAGTTGTATATGCCAAGAAATCAGACTTTTGCGACCTACTAAACAAAGCCTTAAATAAACCCAGTCAAAAGCAGACACTTCCAACCCGGATTTGCAAATAATCTTCAAAGCCTGGCCGACCTCCACCCAATGTATTGATTAAGTAATCAATTAACAACCACCTTAGAGAGGACAACAGAACCTAAATGCTTCACAAAAAAACAACGGTTGCATTTCAGTGTGAGCCAGTTACACACAGTCATATACTGTTTAATAAGCAGTGCTAAAGAGGTCTTCAGAAGGAAGTAACAGCTTATAACAGGAAGGATAACAAAGGAGGGGTCCAAATATGACAATCAACGCAATTATTGTAAGAGGAAAGAGGTTGTTCTCTCATTTTGTTCTCTCAAGAGCACTCTATCCACAGCAGTATGTAGTATGGAGGTTAATCCAACCGTAAATACTGAATACACATGCAGCGAGTGAGCCATGTGGCCGAGGGTATAAAAACCTCTTCAGATTGCTGAGTGTGGTGCTTGTGAATGGATTACTGTTCACTCAGCCACGTAACATCTTTTCTCTAGGAGGGCAAACACCCACTACAACTGGATATGGCAGAAGAAAGAAGATTTATGGTCCTATTCACTCTGTCCCTGTCTTCCTCCATTATATCCTCCTGACTTTTTGTTGGCCTTAGGGGCAGGGGCTGCCAGGATGTATCTGTCTGTCCACTGATGACGGCCGATGGCCATGTTCTGCAGATGTCCTCACTTCCACTGGGTAAAACCACAGTAAAAAGCCCCTCTGCTACACCAGACCTCCAAACATCTGCAAATCATTGGCACTGGATATCTCAAAACCAATACTCTGCACAACTCAACAATGTCTTTATGATCATGCCTAAAAATAGCCTGCTTTGTTCTTTATTTGCTCTGAAGTTGTAGGTGAGAAGAAAGCCTCAGAATTGCTTATACATCGGCATGGAACTCATTCAGCACCGATTCTGCTAAAGACATGAAGGATATCTAAATCATGCAGCTTGTTGAAGAGGTTTGCTATTTCTTTGTGGTTGGACTTACTTTCCAAGCAGATGAAAAATCCCATCGACATGCATATATTGATGGAGGGATCAGAATATTAACTCATTATCTCATGGCAAATCATAACTGTTTTACATTTTGGTGAATTGGTGGTGAATTCATATGAATTTGTAAATTTTTTGTACGATCTGCTTAGGGGAGAGTGGGGTAAGATGAGCCAGTTTTTACTTATGTGGATCTCAAGGCAAGGGAAATTGAGACAGAAGTACAATGAAGACATCCACTGTTAATTTGGGATGTTGCCTATAAACTGAAAATTAAAAAATGCACCTATGACAAAGAGCCTTGAAAATATGACCTCAGAAAAAAAAAGTGTTCATGTGACTCAACTTACCCCAGGCTAGGGGTAAGTTGATCCCAGTCAGTGGGTCAATTGAGCCATCTGGGGGTAAATTGACCATCCTATCTTTCACTTTTTTATGCAAGCATAATAATAAAAAAACTTGCCTCTTTAAAATAATAATTTAATAACACACTTACCTTTCTAAACAATGTTAACCCTCTGGGGTCTGAGGTGTTTTTGGGGCCCTTGGGATGTTTTGAAATGCCCTGACATTTGTGCTTTTTTCAGTTGCTTATACGCATATTAATGGCAAAGGTGTAAATGCACTATTTAGCACAAAACAGGGCTACCATAATATGTGTGCAACATGTATGTACATGTTTGTATTTCTGAGAGAATAATGTTTATGCGTGGTTATTAAAAAAACAAAATCTTCTGCCCAAATGTGTCACTAATATAAAGCACAATACAAATAATTTAAAGAGAAGGCTTATATTGACCTTTTAAGATTTAGCTTACATCTACCTTGTAAATATATGTTTTGCTATTTTATTAAAACGATTACAATTACAACAACAATTACAATTTCATCAATATTTCAAGTGTACTCTTTCTTTGTAAAAAATAAATTATAGGCCTACATTTTACTATATGTATTCATTTATTTGAATATAGCCTACATTGGAACAAATACTATAGTAACATCTTAGCTGATGACTTTATTTTTGACAAAAAAAAAAATACTGTGCATATATATATATGTATATATATATATATATATATATATATATATATATATATATATATATAACATATGAGCAGAAATTGCTAAACAAAAGCTTATTTGATGTGGCAATAGTCTATTTTAAAAAACTTTATAATTTATCCAAAACTAGTCAACAAAATAGTGTCTTTCATATTTCGGCCGACTGTATTGTTTTTATGAAATATTAGGGCATATAAATGTTAATAGCAGTTTAATATGTTTCTTATACAAAGATATTTTATTTCAACACATTTCAGTCGATTTTCTCCATTTCAAAAAGGTTGAACCACTGGTTCAATTTACCCCACATCATCTAGCTCAATTTGCCCCATAGTCACCATTTTGGTAAAAACGGCCTAGCTTAGCAATTCAGGATAACCTTTAGCTTAATGATTCACATGGTTTTAAATGTTGACAAATCACCAACATGTACCATACACAACTTTAGACCTAGATCAATTTGCTTTGACAAAACGGCTAATATACCTGAAATGCAGAAAATTTACTTTAACAAGCAAAAAAGGTGTTTTGACATGGTCCCATGACACCAAATGTGCATAGTTTCCTAGAAACAGGGGGTGGGTCAACTTACCCACTGGCTCATTTTACCCCACTCTCCCCTACACCCCAGTGATGGTTATGTTTAGAGGTGGACCTTCATGCTAACTTTTTTTTTCTAAAAATCATGTTGTCGCACAATGAATTCATACACTCTCAGAATAAATGTGCAATAATTGTAACTTTGGGGGTACAATGGCTTGTCATTGGGGCAGTGCCCCTAAACGGTTCATAAGGTAAGAATTGCTACTTTAAGGTACTGTTAGGCGCCGTTCACATATCGCGCCTAAAAACGCGTAGAAAACGCTAGGCGCGCCGCGTTCTCATTTTTCCAAAGTGCTAGGGCGGTTGCACTCCGGAGGCGTCTGTCGTTGCTAAGCGTGGTTCTTGTCACATGACCTACGGTGTGCTTGCGGCATTCTGAAAAGTTGAGATGTTTTTATCTCGATGTGGCGCGGACGCGCTTGGAAAAAACGAGCGCGTCGCACCACGACTTACCGTCGCATACCGCGCGTCTACATTTGAAATAACGAACTTGAGCGCGCAAAAGACGCGATATGTGAACAGGCCCTTATTTTTAGGGGTATAAAAGGTACAAATATATCCTTTTAAGGGCACTGCCCCAGTGACAACCCATTGTACCCCTAAAGCTACAATCTTTCCACATTTTTGTCTACGAAATCACCACCTTGTAAAAATAGTTTTGTTTCTCCATGAAATGTGGCCACCTAACACACTTTACACCACACAGCAACGTCATGGCAACCAACAACAACACTCTATGGCAGTAAAATCCACATAAGAATGAAGGAAATCTTAGAAAATGTAAAATCTCAACTCAGGCTCATTGAAAAAAATGCCTGTGGTGACATTTTTGTAAAATGATATTACATTTCGTCTTGAAATAAGTCTTTATTAGTCGATAATCTGCCTCTGTAATCATAATTTTCTGTGATATTGCCTCTATAATGTTCATTTCAGCTGGAAACTGCAGTGATTTGTATGTATTGGTATGTGTTTTCTGTTTTGAGTATTGCAAAAATGTAGGCAGAGGCACATTTTTCCAATGTGTTGCTACAATCTAGTTCAGTCTGTTTATATTTCAGTTGTTTGTGGGTTTACTCTGAGACATGGTTGTTAATTATCAGACCGTCTTTACAGATATGACCTTCAGATCAAAAACTGAGACATTGTACACACACTTCCTCCAAAAAAAAAACTCACCTTGAACCTCACATTGATAAGACTGAAAGAAAGGCAGCACAGCTGTGAGGTTGAGCTAACAAGTGGGAGAACTAGTTGTGTTTTGTGTTATGCCATGTGTACATGTGTTAGCTGTTTGTGTGTGCGAGAGAGTAGTGTACCCGCATCCTGACCTATAGCCCACTGTGTAAAGCAGCAGGGTTTATGCATCACTCCTCAACAGGGGTCTCACAGCCTGGACCACTTACCTAAACATTAGTATTTCTTCCAGCCATTTCCTCTCTAAAACTCCAGAAGTGCTGCACATGATACAAGGTCTTGCCACTATGGTTGTTGTGAAATCATTGTTTACATATGACAACTGCACTCAACTCAACACATACATTCTAAATATTAATGTTCACTTTGCAAAGACAATAAGAACAACATAAATTGCATGGATACATGTTACAAGTAATTTGCTTGTTACAAATGTGTATGTGGCAATAATTTTAGGATCGCCAGACCCAAAATCAACTCCTAACTCCATGGCCTAAACTTCCTAATTTAAAGACCAACAGTTTACAGAATAGGTTGATTTTTAAGCATTTTAGCAATCAAAGCCTCCCTCAAACTGGGGTTAAACATACAGTAAACTTCTTGGCACATCTGACAAACACAAGCGCTGTTACACAGATGACACGTATATTAAGAGTGGAGTGTTTGAAATTAGCTTCTTCCCAATCACTGTACCATGAGCCCAGCATGAAGCCCAGTTAAGCATGAAAATGACTGTGATTTGACACTTAACAGACTTATACACAAACCAGCCATTTTGTGTGCATAAGAACAAATGACCACAATCCTGATAAATAAGGCATGAGAAGTTATCCAGCAGTTCTGTGGTGCTGTTCAGGAGATATGGGATGGGATGGGATGGGCTGGCTTTTCAGACTACACGACTAAAGCTCAGCTGTCAGTCAAAGCAGGATAATGGCACTAATGCTCAGCATCACCCATCACACAAACCTGGACCTCAAGCATCCTTAAACCAGAATACTCTGATTTATCCCATTAGCCTTCATATTTTTCTTTGATCTTCTATTGAAGACTATCTCTTTCTCGATTCAGTTTCAAAACAAAAACTACATTTCCAAGCTGCTCCAAATAAATACAAAATAAAAATAAAAATGTAATACATTCGAAAAATAGTTATTAACCTAATAAAATACATTTGAAATTTGCAGTGCAAAGACATTAAAATGATCAATTGGGAAATTAAAAAGTAGCCTAATAAATTACGAAGGTAACAGAGATAAACCTCACGAAGAAAGAATGGAAAGCGACACTATATGTGCGCTATTAATTGTCATAATTAACCAAACGCAGGCCTATCTATAGAGATCACTGTCTCTCCATCTCTCCTCTCATCGTACCTGTTTTGAAGAACGCATCCGTGTCCGAATCAGTGGGTCCGTCCTCCGCCGCTTCAGCAGGATTCATCTTTCCTCTCAGATCTCACAAATCAAAATAACGAGAAATATATCCAGATTTAGCGCTCCATCATCTCTATATTTCTTTGTTTTGACTGCACAGCCCTCGATCAGAGCGACAAAGCGCAGCTCTGCATTGCCTTCTATTGTCTCCAGATGCGCCTCTCCTCCTGCGATCGCTCCTTTCACTTCTTATGAGTCGGTTCTTTTGAACAGGTTCGCCAATTGGACTGATCACTTCGTTCGCGAATTGGTCTGGATGGTTCTCGAGACTAGTTTCGGTCTCGTCCGATTCGAAATGAGCCCTAGAGCCGATGAACACAATCCTCAATGATTGGGTTTTCTGTTGATTTGATCAGTGGGGTTGGAAAGTAACCAACCTTATTGTAGCCGAATGTGTGCAGGAAACGTGTGCGTATGATGACATAATGTGATACAACAAAGAGATTGGTTTTAATATTTTATTGGAAACATGAGAGACATCCAAAAGATGTGCAATAGACGACATAGGCTATTTCTGCAAAAGTAAACAATAAGAGAATGTTTGTCTCAGTCGTATTTCCAACTTGCAAAGATAAGTAGGCTATGAAAGTAACTTCATGATGCATGAACATTATGTAGGGCAGCAAAGTGAACTACTAGAACACAACACATCACAATACAATAGCCTACATGCTATACGAATGAATGTTACTTAACAGTAAAAATAAATACGTTGCATACTGCCATGTAGGCCAACTTAAATGTTTAGAGCTTTTTAAAATGTCTGGGTATTCTTGAGTGGGTGTGACGTAAACGAACCGATGAATCGTTTTGGTACCGCCTCATTGAAATGAACTGTTCGAAAGAACCGTTTCGCGGAAATGAGTCGGACCAGCTCAACACAAAGCGGCGCGCAGCCTGTGTGTTTGTGTGTGTGTCAGATGGGGATGGAGAGAGCTATCCTGACAGTGAAAGGTAATGATGTCATGAATTCTGCATAATGTCATGGGCTTGTTGGTCATTCTTTCCCTCTCTTATAAATATTTTCTTTAAAAAGTTAATGAGTTATTTTAGAAACATAAGCACACTCATTTAGATGGCCCCCCGGAGCGCCAGAGACTGTGTGGAGTGTAGGCTATTTTTCTAACAATAGAGCATAGCCTAAGTAAGTGTGTGTGTGTGTGTGTGTGTGTGTGTGTGTGTGTGTGTGTGTCTGTGTGTGTGGGACCTCCCTCTGTGACATATCACGCCCTCATCACTCATTCAGTCTTTAGGCTATTAAAGAATCCCAAAGCTGCTGGGACATATTGTCTGTTTTCATAATACAGTAATAGAGAGCACGTGTGCATCCATATCTTTTTAAACATAGATGGCAATATCCGAAATACTTGTCCTTATAGGGACATTTTTTGGTTATAATGCAGTGGATATTTTTTGAGAAATATTATAATATTGCCAATGTGATATTAGGATGCTTATTATTTCGTACCCTGTGTTCTACCTTGTTTTTAAATTAATCAGCCTTGACAGTTTGACAGAACTGCAGCCAGTTTTGGTTGTGCAATAAATAAAATATATAAATGAATTAAAAATATTTTCTTCGATACATTTGAATATATAATTTGTTATTTTTGATTATTTAGTGATACAGTTTGTTTCTGAGATTCTTTCGAACCAAATGACAAACAGAAAGATTGGTTATGGGGTGAAAATCGAGGATTTACTGCCCCCTGGCGACTGCCATACAATATCACAACCTAAATAAAATATTTTCAGTAGTTCATAATGGACCCAGACTTCTGACAGGCAGAAATACATTATCAGAGACGTTGTGCACCTTTTTTTTCTTTTTCTTTTCTTTTTCTTTTTTGTTTTATGTTTCCAAGGACATTTAGAATTATGAAGTGTATGGATAATACAAATAATTAAAAGTCCTGCTTTTAGCTCTTTGTAGAACAATATTAAACGCAATTCTCATATTGAACTAATATTTGCAATTTTTGCTATATCCACCAAACCTTTAATTAGAGAGCATATGAACCTATAAATTATATTCATTTATTTCCATTAAATGATTATATAATTTATAAAAATATATATATTACATATTTCCAAATTATCTTCATTTATGTCTCCCTTTATTATTTCTCTCTCACTATTTTTTCAAATTTATTTATTGATTATATCTGTCACGCAAGACAAAGATAATGAACTAGAATAATCTTTATTTACAAATACAACCACAAACAAACAATATCGGACAAAATAAGAAATGAAACTCAGGGTATAAATATAAGGAACAAAAAAAGGGAACTAGATGAACACAGGTGAACAGAATCTAATAATCAGTGATTAACCATAGCAACAAACTAGAACGTGAACTAATATGAACAGGCCAATGGGAACAGAGCAAACAGAGGGAAAACTAAACCAAAAAAGATATTCTTTTTCATAATTGTTTTATAATCATGTCTTTAACACCTGAAGTAATTAAATGCAGTCTTCTTAATTTAAATATACATGGGCTACAGTGTATCCTTTTTTTAATCAGGACCAAAATGAGAACCCCGTTGTGATTACTCCGCAAACATCTCTGCTTGGAATTTTGATTCCAGTTCTTCCCGTTACCATGGACTCTTTTGGCAGTGTGTTGAATGTGGTGTGTGTGTGGTTAGTGGACTCTAAGCGGGCACAATACCAGCTTCCTTCGGCCACCCTACAGGCCCCTGCAACTCAAATATTCAGCAGATGGTTAAGCTATGTAATTGCCAGAATTACACAACTATGTCATACACTTGGAGGACTAGAGGCGAAATCTCTGATAAAAGACGGCAATGTTCAAATAAAAGGAAAATGTGTGAGTGATATGCATGTTATTTTTAAATTAAAGATATTTTTTGAAGCTGATGGACTTCTGGGAAAGTTATAAGGATGAAATGAAAATGTTAGTGCTTACCTTTCTTTCTTTACCACTTTGGTTTTCTTCAGCAAACCTTTGTAAACATTGTAACACTGTGTTTGTTTTAAGAAAAAATAAAATAAAATGTTCACTGTGAGAGATGAGCGTTGGTGAACAGAAGCAATGACATGTTTATGGCCAGGTGTTGAGGAATGACCGTACCAAATTGCTCCCTAGGTGAGTTTAGTGTTATTGGGTGAGATGGTCAGAGCAGTGAGCATGGAGAAGTGTTTCATCAGAAACATCTGCTCTCTTTTTCTCTCACTCTCCCCTTGATAGTTTCTAATCATGTCCATCGCAGCAGTCTTACCATAGTGTGTGTGAGAATGTGTAACAACTTACTCAGAATTGAGCACACAGCATCTGTCGACAGACTGAATGGTTTACTCCTCATGTTGCTCACCAGGGGTCAGTTCTTCGTACGTCGCTAACTCATTTAGCTGGATTTGATTGCTGGCGATTTGGCATGATCTTGGATTGTTTGGTTCTCCAACGCTCATCCTGGACTTGCAGTCATAGCAACATGTGCGCAAACTTAAACCTGCTCGGGAGCAGGCTTATTTCATGTTAACAGGATTAGATCCCGGCTTCATAAGTGGAGCTGATACGGGAAGTCCAGCGCAGCGCAAATAGTGCACTTTCAGAGATATATATTTTTTCTCGTGATCCGTGAGATTGTCATTTTTTGTCGCTTTTAGGTTTAAAAAATAGTTTTAGTTTTTTTGTGGCATTTCCAAGCCACTTAAGACCCAATGTTGTAAAGCAGTTTTTTTTTTTTTTTGGCTATCATAATTTTTTATGAAGATCATACAATCATGACCATGCCGATTACAGTATATGTCACTCAGGCTTCACTAACGTGATTGGTACCATAGACTATAGGCTAGACCATAGACTGCCATCAAGGCATCAATGAAGGGGATTATGTGAACAGAAAGGGGGTTCACAATGTAAATGTGCAGCCCAGTTACTATTGTGATTCTTAATATTCCAGATTAGTAATATCAAAAAAAAAAAAAAAAAAAAGGCAGTTGACTAAAATCTTCCATATCACAAATGTGAAAGCAAAATGGCCAGGATCTGTGCATGACTTAAGAATTTTCAGAGATTCACATTTATGCACATTATTTGATAGTGGTTAATTAAATATCAAGCTCACTATATTACATACACTTATGCTGATCCTAACAGAACTGCATTTTTTCATAGGTGATTATGACATGTTCCTGCCTGCAGACAGGTGTTTTATGACCCCATTCCCTGACCCAAACCAGTTACAATGCAGCTCTAGCCAGGACAAGGGCACACAATGAAATTAACTTTGGCTAACTAAAGGGAAGATTTCAGTGTCTGAAAAGTCTGAGGGTTGCACACCTGACAGGGCCTGTGACATTGTTGCATGTGCCATATTACACAACATTGCCAAAAAAAAAACACTTTTCATTAAATGCTTAATAAAAGACAAATATGCTTAGTTCCTTGAGTTTTATTTCAATTGTTCTTTGTAAAGAAAAGCCAGTGGTCTAGTCAAGTGCCTGCAACAAGAGATATTAGACACATGCCTCATGCAACAAATAAAAAGGAAAAGTTGGCTATACACTGCCCACCTGTAGGCCTATGTCTCCTCTGTCGGCGCAGACTCTTCTGTAGGCCTTTCTGTAGATGTGGAATCCTGCAACTTATATTGCAGCCATAAAGCATACAAGTATAAATTAAGTAAAGTTATTTATGCACTTGCAGGTGTCAGGATTCCAACACCATCTCCTTCCACTCATTCCCTCACTCCGCCCACTCAGTCATTCACACGCTCATTGTCACCTGATTACTAATCACCGTCACCTGGACCTCATCATTGTCTACACATCACTGTCTGATCTTGTCTACACATGACACAGACTCTCTGCTGTACTTTCCTGTATACTCCTTCGATCCCGATCTTCTCAGCCAGTCATCATTCCGTCTTCTAAGGAACTCCATCATCATCTGCAAGAGAAAGAGAGAGAGAGAGACTTGGTTACACTTCAGTTAAGCTATCATCTGAAATTCAACTTACTGTTTACTCACCTGTTTCGCTGTACCGATCCATTCTGCAAATTAAAGCATTTAACTTACCATTCTGTCTGCTTTGTCTATGTCAAACCTGACAGAAGATCAGACCACCATGCAGAATCCTTCGGAATCCACAGCGAATTCACCTGTCAATCCGATCGCCATTCATCAACACACCTCTTCAGCTTCACTTCCTCAAGCGCCCGTTGCTTCGTTCACTGCCTCAGCGTGTCCCATGGCCCGACCAGCGACATTCTCCAGTGAGGCGGAGGACTGCAGTGGGTTTCTTCAGGTATCTTTGTATTTCTCCATGCAAGAACATCAATTCATTAACGATTCAGCTCGTGTTGCTTTCATCATTTCACTTCTGTCTGGGCAAGCACTTCAGTGGGCACAGTCTCTGTGGAATTCGAATTCGGAAGTCGTCAAATCCCTCTCCGGTTTCATACAACACTTCAAAGAAGTTTTTGGTCAAACAGCTGCCGATCTATCAGTACATGATCAACTCTACAATCTTCGTCAAGGCCAATCTTCCGTGAGTACTTTCTCCTTACGATTCCGCACTTTAGCGGCATCCAGTGGTTGGAATGAGGCAGCATTGATCACAGATTTTCGTCATGGTTTGAACCCTAACATTCGTCAGTTGATGGTGGTTTACGACAACAGTCTGGGAATTGAGAAATTAATTCAAAAATCCATTCGAGTCTCGCAAAGACTATCAGCCTGTGATTCTCCGACTCCCACTGTATGTCCTCCGTCCACGGTTCCATCAGTCACTCCTCCAGCACCAGAGCCTATGGATCTCGGCTCCGCCCATCTTCCAGCTTCAGAGCGTCAACGATGAATTCTTCATAAACTCTGTCTCTATTGTGCATCTGATAATCATCTTCTCAGCTCTTGCCCTGTTCGACCTCTATGCCCAGCGGTAAGCACAATTCAAGTCTCACCTAAAATTGAAGCTTTAAATCGCACCACAGTGCATGTATTAACTTCTCGTGTTTGTGTCTCAGCGCAAGCCCTTATTGACTCTGGTTCGGCTGGGAATTTCATCTCCACCCAGCTTCTCCAAAAATTGAACATCCGCAAACATCGCAGTTCTCAAGACCTCCAGGTACAAACCATCCAGGGAAAACCGCTGGGTCGAATTCGTCACTGTTCACCTACTCTGACACTGCGTGTTGGTTGTCTTCATTCAGAGGAGATTTCTTTTATGGTGCTGGAGGAGTCCACCGCTGAGCTCATCCTGGGACGCCCCTGGTTAGTTCAACATCAGCCGACGCTCCACTGGAAATCTGGTGAAGTATTGCGTAGTCCTGCCATTTGTCCTGTCTATCATCCATCAAGAAGATCCCTTCTTCATCATTGACGCCTCAGAAGAGGTCCAAAGTTCCTGTTTGCTCCACCTCGGTTGAGAGCCCTGAAGTAGAGCATCAAGTAGAGATTCCAGTGGAGTACCAGGCGTACCAGGATGTGTTCAAGAAACTGGCTACTAAACTACCACCTCATCGGCCATGGGACTGCACAATCGACTTGCTACCTGGAGCCACTCTACCTAAGGGTCGTATCTATCCTCTGTCCATCCCGGAGCAGAAGGCCATGGAGGAGTATGTGGAGGAGGCTTTACAACAACAGTTCATCCGCACATCGACCTCCCCTACCGCTTTAGTTTCTTCTTTGTGGGTAAGAAGGACGGAGGCTTGAGGCCCTGCATCGATTATCGTCATCTCAACTCTCAAACCGTCAAATACAGTTATCCCCTTCCTCTGGTCCCAGCTGCCTTGGAGCAGGTGCATGGGGCTCGCATATTTTCGAAACTAGACCTTCGGAGTGCATACAACTTGATCCGTATATACGGCATGGAGATGAGTGGAAGACAGCGTTCGTCACCCCATCTGGCCATTATGAATATCAGGTTATGCCCTTCGGGCTGTCCAACGCTCCAGCGGTCTTCCAAGGGTATATGAACGAAGTGTTCCGTGAGTACCTCAACCGCTTTGTAATTGTCTACATTGACGATATCCTCATCTATTCATCTTCAATTGCTGAACACCATCATCATGTCATTCAAGTACTAGAGAAACTGAGAGAACACAAGCTTTACCTGAAATTGGAGAAGTGTGAGTTCCATATCACCTCTGTTCAGTTCCTGGGTTACATCATAGATCAGCATGGTATCCAGATGGACCAGAGGAAGGTGGAAACAATCCAAGACTGGCCATTACCCACATCTGTCAAAGAACTTCAAAGATTCCTCGGTTTTGCAAACTTCTACAGAAGATTCATCAAGAACTACAGTCTCATCAGTGCTCCTCTCACATCTTCATTAAAGAATCGACCCAAGTCTCTGTCCTTGAATCCCACAGCCATCCAAGCCTTCCATCGCCTCAAAGAAGTCTTCACGACAGCACCTCATCCATCCCAATCCTGAACTTCCTTTCATCATTGAGGTTGATGCATCTTCCACTGGGGTTGGAGCGGTGCTGTCACAGCGGCAGGGTGAGCCTCCCAGACTCCATCCATGTGTCTTCTCCAAAAAGCTGTCCCCGGCGGAGCAAAACTACGACATCGGCAACCGGGAACTGCTAGCCATAAAACTGGCTTTAGAAGAATGGAGACATTGGCTGGAGGGAGCAAATCACCAGTTCGAAGTAATTACAGATCATCGCAACTTTGAATATCTTCATGAGGCAAGAAGATTGAATCCTCGCCAGGCCCGCTGGGCACTCTTCTTCACTCGATTCAACTTCATTGTTACTTACCGTCCAGGAAGTAAGAATTGCAAGGCAGACTCTCTTTCCAGACTCCATCATTCATCTTCAGAGGACCTCAGTACTGAAACCATTCTCCCTCCAGCCTTAATCCTCAGTCCCATTCTCTGGGATATCGACCAGCAAATCTCTCAGGAAAATTCTCGTCATCCTGCTCCGCCGGGAGGTCCAGAAGGGCGTACTTTCGTACCTCAACATCTTCGTACTCCCCTTCTGGACTCTGCTCACACGGTTCCGGGCACTCCCAGAAAACTTCCTGAGGGTAAACTTGTGCCACTACCTATACCCAGACGACCTTGGTCACACATCGGAGTGGACTTCATGACTGACCTTCCTAGATCCGGTGGTTTTACCTGTGTGCTCGTCGTTGTGGATAGATTTTCCAAAGGCTGCAAGCTGATACCTTTACCTGGTTTACCCACGGCTTTAGAAACAGCTGAAGCATTGTTTCATCATGTATTCAGAAATTTCGGCATTCCAGAAGACATCGTTTCGTACAGGGGACCCCAATTCATCTCCCGGGTGTGGCACGCCACCTTCAAGCTCCTCGGGGTCACTGTCAGCCTCTCTTCAGGATATCATCCGCAGACCAACGGCCAGACTGAGCGGAAGATTCAGGAGATGGGACGTTATCTGCAAACATATTGCCACCAGTACCAAGACAGCTGGAACCGATACCTCCCCTGGGCGGAATACGCCCAGAATTCCCTCACTCAGCGTACCACCGGGCTCACCCCCTTTCAGTGCTTCCTTGGATATCAGCCACCTCTCTTCCCTTGGTCGGGTGAGCCCTCGGAGGTTCCAGCTGTCGACTTTTGGTTCCATCAGAGCGAGGGGGTATGGGACTCAGCTCATGTGCATCTACAACAGGCAGTGCGGAGGCACAAGGATCAAGCAGATCGTCTACGAGCCGATACACCCCAATACCAACCTGGTCAGGATTCCATCACCATCTCCTTCCACTCATTCCCTCACTCCGCCCACTCAGTCATTCACACGCTCATTGTCACCTGGTTACTAATCACCGTCACCTGGACCTCATCATCAGTTCACCCATATATACCTGCTACAAACATTCAGTCACTGTCTGATCTCGTCTACACATGATACAGACTCTCTGCTATACTTTCCTGTATACCTACCTTCAATCCCGATCTTCTCAGCCAGTCATCATTCCGTCTTCTAAGGAACTCCATCATCTGCAAGAGAAAGAGAGAGAGACTTGGTTACACTTCAGTTAAGCTATCATCTGAAATTCAACTTACTGTTTACTCGCCTGTTTCGCTGTACCGATCCATTCTGCAAATTAAAGCATTTAACTTACCATTCTGTCTGCTTCGTCTATGTCAAACCTGACAGAAGGTAGGCTAGTTCCTCCATATGACAGTTATCTGAGAGGGTTTATTCACTGTCCAGTGCAATGGAAACAAATGGACATTACAAAGTCTTATACTTTCTTTCCTTTGGAAAGTTAGAAAATGTCCACTTACTGCACATATTTCAGCCACCACTTTCTTGTGAACAGATACAAGTGTTGGTGTATTATGTAAAAGTGCGCAAAAGAGGAAAATTAAATCAAATTCAAATCAAGTATATTTGTATAGTGCTTTTCACAAGATTGTATCAAAGCAACTTCACAGTATTAAATCAAAATAATACAACAAGGTTTGATTCTAGTGGAATTGATTGATAAAATAAAATTAAATATCCCCAAAATATCCCCAACTGAGCAAGCCAAAGGCAACAGTGGCAAGGAACCGAAAAAAACTCCAAGTGACCTAATGGTGTCCTAAAACTCCATCAGGTGACCTAATGGAGAAAAAAAAAACCTTGGGAGAACCCAGGCTCAGTCGGGGCCAGTTCTCCTCTGGCATTTATGAACTAGAGGCCGGATTGTAGTTTGAACTGTAAGATTAAAAATATTATATGAATGCCTGGCCGAAAAGATCCGTCTTTAATCTAGTTTTAAACTGGGAGAGCGAGTCCGAGCAACGAACAGTATCAGGAAGACTATTCCAGAGTTTCGGAGCCAAATGTGAAAATGCTCTCCCTCCTTTGGTTGATCTGGATATCCTAGGTATGACCAAAAGCCTCGAATTTATTGATCTTAAAGAGCGCGATGGATTATAGGGCGATAGAAGATCCGTTAAATAGACTGGAGCTAAGCCGTTTAGGGCTTTATAAGTCAGTAGCAATACCTTGTAATTAATACGGAAACTTTATAGGTAACCAATGCAGTGATGATAAAATCGGTGTTATATGATCATATTTTCTTGATCTAGTAAGAACTCTAGCGGCTGAATTTTGGACTAACTGTAGCTTGTTTATTGAGGATGCAGGACAACCAGCTAATAAAGCATTACAGTAATCTAGTCTCGAGGTCGTGAATGCATGAACTAACTTTTCTGCATCAGAAACTGATAGCATATTACGTAGCTAAGCAATGTTTCTAAGGTGGAAAAAGGCTGTTTTTGTAACATATGAAATATGATTTTCAAAAGACAGGTTACAATCGAGTATAACACCCAGGTCTTTTACTGTAGAGGATAAAGTAACAGGACATCCTACGATGTCAAAGTTGTATTGTGAGAGGTTCTGTGGGCGGTTTTTTGAACCGATAAGTATTACCTCTGTCTTGTCTGGATTTAATAAAAGAAAATTACGTGTCATCCAATCTTTTATATCTTTAACACACTCTGTCAATTTGGATAATTTAGCGTTTTCATCCGGCCGTGATGAAATATATATTTGAGTGTCATCAGCATAACAATGGAAACTAATTCCATGTTTCCTTATATTTCCAAGTGGCATCATATATATTGAGAATAATAGAGGGCCCAACACAGATCCCTGCGGCACTCCATAGTTTACTGAAGTTATGATCGATTTTTCTCCATTCAAATAGACAAAATGGTAGCGGTCAGATAAGTATGATCTAAACCAGCTTAAAGGGTTAGTTCACCCAAAAATGAAAATTCTGTCAGTAATTACTCACCCTCATGTTGTTCCAACCGCGTAAGACCTTCGTTCATCTTCGGAACATAAATTAAGATATTTTTGATGAAATCTGAGAGCTGATCACTTCTCCATAGGCTGCTAGGTGACCGAATCTTGCTGGCCGAGAAAAGTTATTAAAGAGATCGTTAATATAGTCCAAGTGACTACAGTGGCTCAATCTTAAGTATATCAAGCGACGAGAATACTTTTTGTGCGCAAAAACAAACAAAAATAACGACTTTATTCCACTATTCATTTCCTTCTCTCTGGGCCTCGTAGTGTTTTTGCGCTGCGCGTCTGTGTTGCACGTCAACACGCATCACACACATGACCAGCGTCGGCCAATAGTGAGCCTACGTGGTGACGTGTAACAGACGCGCAGCGCAAAAACACTACGTGAACCAACTAGAGGCCCAGAGAGAAGGAAATGAATAGTGGAATAAAGTCGTTATTTTTGTTTGTTGTTGCGCACAAAAAGTATTTTCGTCGCTTGATATACTTAAGATTGAGCCACTGTAGTCACTTGGACTATATTAACGATCTCTTTAATAACTTTTCTGGGCCAGCAAGTTTCGGTCACCTAGCAGCCTATGGAGAAGTGATCCAGCACTCAGATTTCATCAAAAATATCTTAATTTGTGTTCCGAAGATGAACGAAGGTCTTACGCGGTTGGAACAACATGAGGGTGAGTAATTACTGACAGAATTTTCATTTTTGGGTGAACTAACCCTTTAATGCTTGTCCTTGAACACCAGTATCATTTTGTAGTCGATCTAAGTGTATTGTGTGATCTATAGTATCGAACGCAGCACTTAGATCAAGTAAAACTAGTATTGAGATACAGCCTTGGTCAGAAGCTAAAAGTAAATAATTTGTGATTTTAACGAGCGCAGTTTCAGTGCTATGATGCGGCCTGTATCCTGACTGAAACTTTTCATAGATATCATTTTCTTGCAAGAAAGAGCCCAGTTGAGCGGACACAACTTTTTCTAGTATTTTAGACTTAAATGGAAGATTTGAAATGGGTCTATAATTTGCTAGATTATTATGATCTAATTGTGGTTTCTTAATGTGAGGTTTTATAACTGCCAGTTTAAATGTTCTTGGAACATGACCTAAAGATAAAGATGAGTTAATAATATTGAGGAGAGGCTCTTCCACTACAGGTAACACTTCTTTCAGTAGTTTAGTTGGTATAGGATCTAATAAACGTTGTTGTTTTAGATGAAGTGATAAGTTTATTTAACTCTTTTTGTTCTATAGTTGTAAAGCACTGTAATTGTTCTTGCGGGGGGATAATTGAGGCTGAATTATAAGGCGCGATTGAGGATTGAATGTTTACAATTGTGGTTCTGATGTTTTCTATTTTTTCAGTGAAGAAGTTCATGAAATCATTACTACTAAACTGTAACGGGATATTTTGTTCGGGTGACGTCTGTTTATTTGTTAGTCTAGCCACGGTGTTAAATAAAAACCTTGGATTGTTTTGGTTATTTTCTATTAGTTTGCGGAGGTGCTCAGCCCTGGCCGCTTTTAGGGCCTTTTTATAACGTGACATACTGTCTTTCCACGCGATTCTAAAGACCTCTAAATTAGTTTGTTTCCATTTACGCTCTAAATTACGGGTTTCTCTCTTTAGAACATGCGTAGTATTATTGTACCATGGTGCTTTAATTTTCTCTCTGACCTTTTTTAATTTAATCGGTACAACAACATCCAATGTTCTAGAGAGAATGGTGCTCATAGTGCTAGTTAGTTCTTCTAGTTCATCTGTTTGTTTGGGTTCAGGAAGCAGCTGAGACAGATTAGATAAGCAATTTGAGAAATTATCTATGGTGGATGGAAGGATTGATCTGCCTGGTCGATAATGCGGCGCAGCATGACATATTACAGCAGTACGTAATATGCAAGTTACCAAGTAATGGTCAGTGACATCATCACTTTGTGGAATGATATCTATATCGGTTGGATCGGTTCCATATGATATAATTAAATCGAGTGTATGATTAAGACGATGAGTTGGTCCGGTGACGTTTTGCTTGACCCCAAAGGAATTTAATAAATCTATAAACGCAGCCCCTAACGCATCATTTGAATTATCTACGTGTATGTTAAAATCTCCAACAATTAATGCTTTATCGACATTGACCAATAGATCTGAGAGAAAATCTGCAAACTCTTTTAGGAAATCAGCGTAAGGCCCAGGCGGTCTATATACGGTAGCCAAGGCTAGAGATAATATGGATTTTTTTCTAACATCTAAGAGCGTAACATTTAGTACAAGTACTTGAAACGAAATAAACTTATAACCCGTTTTCTGAGTAACATTGAGAATATCTCTATAGATTGTTGCAACACCGCCGCCACGACCAATCAGATGGGGCTCATGCTTATAGGAGTATCCAGATGGAGTAGACTCATTTAGACCGAAATAATCATTTGGTTTAAGCCAGGTTTCAGTAAGGCAAAGTACATCGAAGCTATTATCTGTGACTATTTCATTTACAATAACTGCCTTAGGTGTGAGTGATCTAATGTTTAGAAGACCTAGCTTTAAAAATTGTTTTTGTTTACTAATAGCAACATTTTCTGTTTTAATAACAATTAGATTTTTCCTAGATCCTGCAGTAGAATTATTATTTGATCTCACTAAACGAGGAATAGACACAGTTTCTATGCAATGTTCTACACTAGTATTTATATCATTTAAATTGGTGCAGGAGAGACTATGATTTGGACTTTTGGTTACTAGTCATCTAATGGTATTTAACATTTTGGAGATGTTATCCGACAGAAGATCCACTCCGAATCTGCTTGGGTGTAAGCCATCGGCACGGAAAAGCCTAGGACGCTCCCAAAACAGATTCCAATTATTTACAAAGAGCAGTTTCTGCTCATTGCACCATGACATTAACCATTCATTTAGCGCGAATAGTCTACTAAACTTTTCATGTCCTAGTCGGTACGTGGGAAGCGGTCCTGACACAATGATCGTTATTTCAGGCGATGTGCTGCGTACCGTATCGATCAGATTCCTGAAGTCTTTCTTCAGAACCTCCGTCTGGCGCAGCCAGATGTCGTTCACTTCCGCGTGCAGGACCACAGTTCCGACGCGCTCGTCACCGTTCAGAATCTCGGGAACGCGAGCAGCGATTTCAGAAACACGAGCACCAGGAAAGCAGTGACTGTGCACCTTACTTTTACCTAACGTAGCGTGTACGTGCCGAACAATGGAATCGCCGATGATCACAGCATCGCGTTTGGTTTCGCGAAGAGGGGCGAAGCGGTTTTGTGTGGATAACTCAAAAACCGGGAGGGTCGGAGAGAGTCTTGGTCTAGACCTGACTCGCGTCTTCCGCTGCGGAACCATTCAGGCTTCGTGGTGGCGTGTTGGAGCCGGAGTGAACGAGACCATGGCTGATCGCGACCTCGGCACTCGGGACCGATGCTGAGTAACGCACGGAGTAGATGAGGTCGGAGTCAGCGGGTTAGTAACGTTAATCACTGATTTGTGTGCATCGGCGCGTGATGTTTCAAGAGCTAACCGCCGGTCTATCAGCTCGGCCTGTCTCACTAAAAGGTTGTGGATCTGTTTCTCAGCAGCTTCCAGCTCAGACTGCAATGCGTGCAGCTCAAATGTGTCCTCACCTGCACCAAGAGGTAGACTACTTACATCTGATATATTCGCCATGTTTGTTTGTAAGTGAGTGTGGAGAAGACGCGCTCAGCCGTGATCCACGGACGTAACCTATAAGAGTATCCGGCGTTGGATCACTAATAGACTAGAGACGCGTCTGCTCAACAGTCCGCATTGTAACTATGAGGTTTGAGCAGTAGTGCTTCTCAGTGAGGAAAAGTAGAAAATGTTCGTTGTAAGTGAGTTTAAAGGGAAAAATCAAGAATTATAAATCAAATCGATAGAGCTCCAAAGACAACAACGCGTTCAGACGCGACGCATGCACATTCGAATTCGAACAGGAAGTGAGGTAGTAATCTGTGACTCTGTGAAACACAATGTCATTACAATGAACTACACTACACATATTTTTACATTAACATAAGTTTATTAGTTTTCACTTTCACAAGTCAAAGCAATTCATCATTACTCAAGATTTAACAGTTGAAATGACTATACAGCCTTAATTTAATGCAGCAAAAATTATTTTACAGTGTAGGCTACTAAGATCTTTTCTATTTTTTTCTCAGCCTTTTTCTTGGTTGCTTTTATAAACAGAACACCATTTATTTAACAGTGCCTTTTATAAAAGAGACTATAATATAACTAAAAAATACCATTATGTAGAATATTTTTGTACTTCACTTTTATTTGTTCCCATGTTCTAGTGTGGTGACTGACATTACAATGCACAAAGTAATTATGCAATTATTAAAATACAAAAATATAGGCTAATAAGTGATACAAACATCTAACATGGCCACTTCTAACGGCCATGTTAGATGTTTTTAAATCTAAAAAATTGTAGATTTAAATTGTCTGCTACTTTTTGCCAGCCCTCTCTCCTGGCTTTTGCAGACGTTGAGGTGTTCCCTGGCGTTTTGATTAAACATTAAAATTCCGAATAAACTTCGACTATATTAGTTATTGCTCTGCTGAGGAGAAAAACTGAGCGCGATCTTTGGCCACGGTGAGCAGCCAATAGCAGCGTTGCTGATCAATGTTTGTACTATCGATACATATCCCCTTTTAACGAGCGCATGAACGCGCAATTATCTCAGATAACTCAATCCAGCGATACTAATCATATCCGGCAAGTGTGTTCGAAGAACCGAGTTAGCCAGATCATGATTCGCACGATGATCATCTTGGATGTGTCATTTGATCTCGGATGTAATAAGCAACGTACGAAGAAGCTTGTTCAGCAAATAAGGACTAATTGCCTTGTTGATGATGGCTGATGTTTTTTTTTCTTGCGGAACAATATTTCTTGGCAATTTTAGAATCAGGAAAGCATTCTTTGAATAGCCGGCTGAGGTGATCTGCAAAGACTAATGGGATATTGTGGCTGACCACCCATACAGGAAAAAAAATATATTGAAATATATTTTAAAGTGTCAAAAATATATGTGGCAGATATTCCAAATACATTGAAATATATTTGCATTGTTGATATTTATATTTATCATTTTGAAATATATTCTGAAATATAACAAAAATATATGATGTTAAGTGTGAAATATATTTACATTTATAACATGTAATGTAAAATATATGACAAAATATATGGTCATAAAATGTTTAGCTTGCTAAAGAAGGGTCGAAAATGTATTTTGATCATAGTAATTCCTCTACCTTTTCCCCTATACACAACAGTAGGCTACCATATTTCACTACTGTATTATGACACACAGCTATAATAAATACTGTACTTATATTTAAATGACTGCAATGTAAAATGACAGATAGTTGCTTTCCTAGGACTATTAGGCCATATTAGGTGGCACGTACCTAACACTAAGTGCAATTATAAGATTTATTGTTGTTTTATTGACATCTTTCCTGAAGTCATTTAAATATTTAAAATATGCACAATATTTATGATGCAAGTATAACAGTGACACTCCAACAGTGAAGTGCACTTAAACAATAGATAGAACTCAGTGTCTAACACTGCATACACACACTATTAAATAACTGTATTCAATTCTGTAAAAATAGGGGGAAAAAAACTCTGCATTCTGTGTTATTTCCTACATAAAATTGTCATTTTAGGCCAATAAAGTCAGTAAAGGGGCAGCCGTGGCCTACTGGTTAGGGCTTCGGGCTTCGAGCTTGTAACCGAAGGGTTGCCGGTTCGATCCCCGACCAGAAAAATGTGGGCGGGGGAAGTGGTAGAGCACTGCTCTCCCATGCCCACATCCACGGCTGAAGTGGTCTATCTAAAAAATAAATTGAAAATGTGTTGTTTGTTTGTGAAAATGTTAACTTTTTAAATGTCAAAATATATTTCAAATGAAACAATTTGCAAAAATTAAAACATATATGAACATATATTTAACTAAAATATATTTATTGGGCCAATTTCAAATATTTGCATATATTCCAAAAATATATTTAGAAAATATATTTCAAATATATTTCTTTTGTGTATGGGCAGGGTCACTGCCACTTTGACCTCTGCCCTTCTAACCAGTAAAAAAAATGATGAGTTTACATCTGAGATAGAATATGTGCAAATGCATGGCCAAAGCACACGTATGAAGAGATTGCATTCAAATTATCACCCGAGTGTCCAGATTAATCTCTTCAGCCTTCGAACAAAAAAAATCTATTTATCTATGGTACTGTCAAGGATTTTTTTTTTTTTTTTGCAAACTTCACACCAAAAGTGAAATTCAGTTGTTCCTGGTTTAATGAAAGGCCACTCTTTAGTCCAGGCACTGATACATTTGGAATTGTAAGCAGTGGCCCCTGATTTTGCCTTTTAATTCTGCTTGACTGTTGGCTCTGTGCTTGTATCTTCCTTTTCCTGCTCCTCCTCCTCCTCCTCCTCCTCCTCCTCCTCCTCCTCCTCCACCAGCACCTCATCATTCAACACCACCAATTCTTCGATGTCTTTCTCTACTCTTTCCTCTATCTAAAAGGTATGCTAGGTTCAAAACATGCTGCCTTAAAATGACATGGTAGCCTAATCATAACCCAGGACCCATCTCCAATAAAATTACATGCCTAGATTTTCCTGTTCTAACATTGGTAAGATAGGTTCATATTTTGAGTTGTGGTGAGGTAGCAAGTGGAGGGCACACTGTCTATCTTTTAGTGATGTTACGTATGACACTGAAGCTTCGATGTGCGTATCACACATGCGACACAATTTCTAGTGAAGCCCCGTATCGGGGTGTGTATTGGTTTACTAAAGTCACGTGATGTGAAACTATGGAGTGTGGTGTGTTTGCTTCATCTGCCAGAGCTTCTAACACAGGCTTCTGGCTGCTTTATTTTAAATAAGCACCAGATGGTGCTGTTCTCGACACTCTCGAAGCTTTGAATCTTTTTCCGGAACAGTCAGGGGAAAGCCTCAGTGATTCATGAGGCTTCATTTCCGCATCCCTACCATCTTTTAATGAATAGCCTATCTGTATTGAGCAATTAGCTAGCCCATAATGCATGTCAGACAACGTTTGCAACTATAGTTGAAGTCTGTACTCTTGGCACACAGACTGATTAGGCAAGGCTACGTCTGTACTGACAAGGCACACCATTTTATTAGCTGCTTACCTTGATTGTCGTCCAAACTTTCAAACGCGCGTCAGTGGGCTCCGACTCCGAACCATGCGCCGAACCTATGCTCTGAACTCTCTCTGAACTTTTCACAGGCAACTGACGTATCAGGTGCAAGGTTTTCAGCGAATCAACGATCAGAGAATACTGCAGTGAGAACGCTGTAGGCAGATGTTACAGCTGTGGGCCTTAAACTCCTCTCCTGTCATTAATATGCTGTGGTCTAGTCTAGTCATCAACAGAAAATTAATGGATCGAGAGGGGAGAAAAATGGATTTTGCCGTGAAATTTCTTGCGTGTGCGTGAGAGAGTGAGATTGATGCTGAAACGTGAGTGTCACGCCAGATGCGTGCGAGTTGGCAACCCTAGAGAATCCAAATGCAATGATTGGACGAACAATTCTATTATTGATTGCTATAGGATGTGAAGTTTCAACCAGTATTGCCTATTGACCAATAGTCTTCTGCATCCTGAAGCATTTTAGTGAAATTGTGTCTTCTAGTGGTCATTTTTGGAAGTTGCAACTTCAAGCCTATTAACAGATGATCCCTTTAGTTACCTGCGACCAAATGAGTTCTGGATGTGTTGTACCCCTGAATAGAGGGGGAGAAGATTAACCACAAAACTCGCTCTGTGTTTCCCCACAGCAAACTTGATTTGTAGCAATTGACAATAAACAACTTTCAAAAACAGCATCATTCACATTCTTTCTGAAAACGTATACACATTTAACAGTTGGTCACATGTGCTGTTAATAATGTGCACTTCTAATCCATAACACTATTTAAAGTGTAGAAAAAATACAATTACGTATTTTTAAGGCATTTTATAATTATCTGGATGTCAACTCCTTAGATGGATACATAAACTAGTACCAACATATTCTAAACATGTAATAAATAATAAATATAAATACACATGAAAATGCATAGATCTCTAAAATTCTCTTTCTCATTCACTTTTTACATTTACATTTGTCAATACCCGTGAATCAAGCAATCAGCACTAAATATACAGAATTAAACATTAAATACAAACATACGTACCACATACACACTAAATGTTCTCTATAGATTTCGGGATCGTTTCGTCACATCGCAATGCATTGTGGGAATCACGGTACAGAAGTAGATGTACTGTATAGTAGGCAGTAGGTAATTAAAATTGTAACGTTGGTCATTTGATAATATTAGGTTTAATTTAGGTTATTTTAAGGAAAATGGTTCAGTATTGCTGTATTGTGAATGCTGTAATCGGTCTCACGATCGACAGGGCAAATGCCTCATAAATCATGTTAGTTTTCACCATTTTCCTTCTTGGAAAAAAACACAAGGAGACTTTGGTGAACGGTGGGTTGTGTCTGAGGTGAATGTTCGTCAATATTATACCGGATTACAGAACTACCGGACGAAAACAGTGGATTATTGCACGTATGATAGGTGAGTAATCTAAACCCGCACAAGCTTCATAGCTCACAGAATCTGACAAGTGTGTGTGTGTCACCACTGATGCTTGGTTAACGTTACCTTAGTGCGAACGATTGTTTTCTCAGCGTTTACTTTGTAGATCTGCAGATCTTGCACCCATCCATTTGTGAACTGCAGGTGAGCCTCCAGTGACTTGAAGTTTTTAAATTGATCGGAGGCGTAAGCGCTCACTCCACAGACCAGGTTGGAGAAAATATCAGGGAAACTGAGTCTTGGTAAACTTTCATAATTATTACACCATATATGTTCATAGGGATCTATTCCAACTATATTCTCATTTTTTTTAAGTAGCGTTGTTTGGCTTAATTATTAAGTTTGTCAGTATATGGTATAGCCAACTTTTTTTTGTCACGGTCCATAACTCTTTCGCAGTGTCGTTGGAGACCGGCCAGCTACGCTATTACCTTATTTCAAACCGGCCTTTGCGTTGCTTCTAAAATGGTTGCCGTTACCCACAATGCACCGTTCCATAACGTCTATGCCCGAGCTCTATATGTGGTCTCGCGCCATTAATGCTCAAATTGGAACTCCAAACTCATGCACCTCTGAACTAATGAGCTTTAAAACATTTAACTCAACACCCAATCACTAGAATACTCAGATCTGTACACTCTTAAACATTATACAACATACAATTAACAAATCATTGGAATTAATACCTGAATAGAGGGGGAGAAGATTAACCACAAAATTCGCTCAGTGTTTCCCCACTGCAAACTCTATGTGGAATGGAAAAACCCACGAGTTCACCCCCTAGTGTTCAACAAGACAAGGGTAATCGATTGCACATCGCATTGTGCCAAACTAATAGATCGCAGTTAACCAAAAATTACATACAAATTAATTATTTACATTTCATAAACCTTTTTACACTCATTCAAAGCATGACTATAGTGCTGTTAATGTTTCACAGATTTAGGGATTTATAAAATACATATTTCAATCTGTCACACAAATACATATTTCAATCTGTCACACATGCCTGTAATGCCGAGTTCACACTGCACAATTTTCAAAGTAGTCGGGTCACTGTTCTTTTCACATTGCACGACTATCTGGGGTAGCGTTCAGTTGCTGTGTGCACACTGCACGATGCACCGACGACAGTTTCACACCGCATGACTATACAAAAGAAAGAATCGCTGACAACTGTCTGGTCTGCAAACTGCGTTTCACAACCAAACCCACGCGAGAAGTGATATGGAAATAACGCAAGATCATGCGTGTGTAAGACTGGAGTTCTCACGTGAGACTTAAATAGTTATTAAAAAGGATAGCCTGCAAGAAGATTTGCAATCCAAATTGTCTGTACGCTGATTTGCAGCAAAAAGGAGAAAAAAAAAAACTCATTATGCTGGAGGAAATGGTTGGGGGGGTGAGGGGAGCAAGGATTGTGTGTTGTGCAAAGAGAGGGGTTAAATAAATCATTTTACAATGTGCTACTGTTGCTGCTGTGCTGCGTTCCAGTCCACTTTTAGACAGCACTTGCGAACTTCCCTAAGCACTTCCCCTTGGGGAAATCCCTGCCGCCATTTTGAAGTACGTTCCACTTCGTGAAGTGGACGAGGGAAGTTTATATGGACAGACCCTCGTTCCCTCGATTTTGACCGAGGGAGCGAGTCTACTTCATACACACTTCAGGCACCTATATGTCCCACAATGCAGTATGATTGTGACGTCCCCACAGATCTCATCTAATCACCACCACAACAAACAACTCTATGATATATTAATTCTATTAAAAAAAAAAAAAAAAAAAAAAAACAAACACACCTAAACATTTGGATTCTGCATTAAACAAATTCTTAAAGGGAAAAATAAATAAATACATAAATCAACTCCACAGCTGATTCCAAGTGATCAAGGGCTTAGGACGTTCCAGTTCAGCCCATTGCAGTTTCCGCCAGTAGTGGGCACTCGTGCAACGTAAGCAATGACGTACATCCGAGTGAACGAGACGGAGGGAAGTTAGTGAGTGAAGGGCATGACAATTGTGGACTGGAACACAGCACTGGTCAATCAAATGTTTGTTCTTTGTTTCTGTTAAAATAATGATATTCTGGTCTATATCTCTTCCCCGAACATCCCGCTGTCCTGTAGTTTTCAGTCAGAACACATTACCACAGCAGGATTTTGAATCGCAGACAGGTCCAGATATTTAACATGCCAAATATCGGTAACACTTTAAAATACGGATCCTTCGTTAATGAATAACTACACAGGAACAAATGAGTAACACAATATTAACAATCTAGTAACTACAATTAACTAACAAGTAACTCTGATTAACGAATTAGTAAGTAATAGCACACAGATTTAAGTGGTAGTTCACTATTAACTAATCAATAACTACTATTTTTTAATACTTCACAGAGAACTACTGAATTTTTTTACAGATTTAAGTGGTAGTTCACTAATAACTAATCAATAACTACTATTTTTCAATACTTCCCAGAGAAATAATGAAAAAAATTCACAATTCATGCAAAACTAATTAATAACTAATGCAGAACAAATTACTAGCACTAGATTAACATTACTGCTAGATACTGTACACTAATTATAAATATGTAATAGCGTAGCAGACTTATGATTTGGGAAAGCTGTCAATAATTAGCCTATGCACTGCTGTCTTTTAGAGAACTATTCATAAACTAAATAATTTTTAAGAATTGTTTTTATAAATGCACTTGTCTGGAACACTTACCCTGTGGCCGATTTTCCGGCATTCCTCTGGACTGGCTTTGAATAACTAGACTCATCATGGTGAGTACTGGAACATACTGAGTCATCAGCCATCCAAATACCAGTTATTTTATTATTTAACCTACCTCTCAAAATTGTTTTTATGTCTCTTTGCTCATATGTAGATATGTATGTATGTATGTATATATATATATATATATATATGTGTGTGTGTGTGTGTGTGTGTGTGTGTGTGTATATATATCCTGTGAATGATTAGATGATTCTACCCTTTCGGGTTGGCTTACCGTAACTACAGCATGGAATCACAATAAATAGTAATTACTCAAGTGTTACTACATACTTCTATCGGAACTATTAATTATTTGGATCCGTATTCTAAAGTGAAGATCATGTTAACTAACTAGTAATGACTCAAGTGTTACTACATACTTCTATAGGAATTACTAATTATTTGGATCCGTATTCTAAAGTGAAGATCATGTTAACTAACTAGTAATGACTCAAGTGTTACTACATACCTCTATAGGAACTACTAATTATTTGGATCCGTATTCTAAAGTGAAGATCACACTGTTAGACCTTACCGGGTTTTTTTACAGTAAAATACTGGCAACACTGTTGCCAGTAAAATACTGTTAATTGTACAGTTCTTTACTGTAATCTAGTTTGTTTCTGTAAAAATGCACTAAAACTCAAGTTAACTAATTACACTTGCAGAAACCGACTGCCTTAAATTGACCAACTGTCATTTAAATGTATTAACTAAAATTTATAATGCATTAATAATGTGAGCAAAGCATTACTGTGAACTTCTTTCATTTGAGACCACTAAAAAACTATTGTACATAAAAAGATTTTCACTGGATCAGCAACTACACAGTCACCGCCTGTTAGATAAAGCAACATGCAGCATATCATCAATGTTTGTAGATCTTCTCCTGGACTGAAGCACAGGCTCTACTCTTCTGCACAATGGTGACCCAAAAAAATAATTTTACAGTAAACTACTGGCAACAGTGTTGCCAGTATATACCTGATTTATAACTTACAGTTTATTACTGTTAAAATACATTTTGTGGGTGTGTCTTTTTTATCTTACACAGTTAACCCTTTCAACCCCTCAGGGAAATCCACACTACGAGTAAAAAGTAACGATGCAGTGAGATAATTAAGGGAATATGTAAGTGATTGTAAGCAGAATCACTGAAGAAAAGAGAAACACAAGAACAGAAAATAGAGAAACACAATAACTACGACTGACTTCCAGCCATTACACATTATTACACTTATTATTAACCAGTATGACTTTATTTCTGTCATACAGAAGATGTTATTGAGATGTTTAATTGAAAATGTTTGGTTTGAAGTTACCGTTATAGAGATCAGTGCTTGCTTTAGTTGGGATGCTGATGCTAAAACATTAGTTTTACTTTTGCTGCTTGAGCTGTGTTTTTGCAAGTCACACTTGTGCACACACAGTTTATGAATGACTGCAGTTATAATGATTATGATGACGAAATCATCATATTGCCTGTTAATTCACTAAGGAATTCATTCTCACTTATTCAGAGTTTAATCCTCAAGTAAAGTGTTACATTACCACCACTGTGAAAACGCAGCAATAAGATACAATGACTCTTTTTTTTTTTAACACATGATGCATAACCAGAGAAACAGACCTACACTGTGTTTTAGAATCACCGAGATATCACAATTTAGCACATGAATCTCAACAATGGTGGCAATATTTCTTTTTTATTATTATTATTATTCATGCAGCAGTGCATGCTGGGAGTTTTATATTATCCTGGAACCCAGCATGCATTGCGACATGAAACTTTTCACCATTGTTGAGATTCATACGCTGATTGTTGATGTCTGTGTGGGTCTGAGCCAAGCAGGAGTAAAATAAAATTGAATGCACTATATGATTACAATATTCTTCAGAAGACTTGATTACAGAAATATTGATTTCATTTTGTAGATTCACAGATATATGCTAAATATGAGATAACTATAATTTCAATGACTATATACAGGAAAAATCTGAAAATCAGGCATGTTCAGGATGATTGTGACATCATCACAAAAGAATAAAAACACCTGATCATCTTCCCTTGACTTTTTCTTGCCATAACAAATGTGTTTTATAAACTCACTGTTACAGCAGCCAGAGAGAGATGAATGGTAAGAAGTCCAGGGACAAGAGACCAACTAAAGCAAATACTGATCTCCATCATGGTGACAACAAATTTTATTAATAACTAAATCTCTGTTAATTCTCAACAAGAACTTTTGTACATGTATGAAAGAAATAATCGTAAACTGGTTTGTAAACTGGTTTCACACTCAGTGTTGCTGGAAGTCAGATGTAGTTTTTGTGTTTCTCTTGTTTCTGTTCTTGTTTCTCTGTCCTTCAGTGATTCTGCTTATCAGGTGTTCATCAGTTTCTCAATTCACTCACTTCTTTTCATTCAAGTGGACTATATTAGTGAACTAATGTAGGGAATAGTGAATGAGGGTATAGGGTGTGATTGGGAAAACAGCCTCTGAGTGTCGACTTTGAGCACTGTTAATTTACAGTATATTCCTGTAGGCTATTTTTATTTTCTACGGTATATTACTGTTTTAATGGAAAATGGTATTATATTGTCAGAATTTTACAGCAAGGGTTAACAGTGCATGTTAACTAACTAGTAATGGCTCAAGTGTTAATGCATACTTCTAAAGAAATTTTCTAAAAGTATAGTATTTAAAAGTTCACAAACAATATCTCATACGCTTGAAATGACTTGTGTTTGGTTGCACAAATCATGACTAGAAAAATTTGTTTAAACATGAGGCATGAAAAAAGTAGCTTTTATAAACATATATTTTATAATTATTTATTAAGCGTCTGGTACCATTTCCATTTAATGCAACAACTTCACATATGTGATGCCTGAACTGGAAAAAACTATTTATTGTCTTCTAGCATACAATATTTAATTGCTGTAATGCCTTCTAATGTCTTTCAGAAGACGACCTAGAGGACCATATCTGTGCTTGTGTCCCAGCCAGTAAGTCCACTCAATAAAAGACAGATGTTCTTTTAGAAGCTGCTCTGTCCTGTTTCCCCTCAGTCGCCAAATTTGGCTTTTGTAGGTTAACCAAGCTCTTTCAATATGTTGCGTGTGTCCAACACGTAATTAGTAATTCCTATAGAAGTATGCATTAACACTTGAGTCATTACTAGTTAGTTAACATGATCTTCACTTTAGAATACGGATCCAAATAATTAGTAGTTCCTATAGGGGTATGTAGTAACACTTGAGTCATTACTAGTTAGTTAACATGATCTTCACTTTAGAATACGGATCCAAATAATTAATAGTTCCGATAGAAGTATGTAGTAACACTTGAGTAATTACTATTTATTGTGATTCCATGCTGTAGTTACGGTAAGCCAACCCGAAAGGGTAGAATCATCTAATCATTCACAGGATATATATACACACACATATTTATATATATATATACATATGAACATAAAAACAATTTTGAGAGGTAGGTTAAATAATAAAATAACTGGTATTTGGATGGCTGATGACTCAGTATGTTCCAGTACTCACCATGATGAGTCTAGTTATTCAAAGCCAGTCCAGAGGAATGCCGGAAAATCGGCCACAGGGTAAGTGTTCCAGACAAGTGCATTTATAAAAACAATTCTTAAAAATTATTTAGTTTATGAATAGTTCTCTAAAAGACAGCAGTGCATAGGCTAATTATTGACAGCTTTCCCAAATCATAAGTCTGCTACGCTACTACATATTGATAATTAGTGTACAGTATCTAGCAGTAATGTTAATCTAGTGCTAGTAATTTTTCCTGCATTAGTTATTAAGTTTTGCATGAATTGTGAATTTTTTTCATTATTTCTCTGGGAAGTATTAAAAAATTTTAGTTATTGATTAGTTATTAGTGAACTACCACTTAAATCTGTAAAAAATTCAGTAGTTCTCTGGGAAGTATTAAAAAAATAGTAGTTATTGATTAGTTAATAGTGAACTACCACTTAAATCTGTGTGCTATTACTTACTAATTCGTTAATCAGAGTTACTTGTTAGTTAACTGTAGTTACTAGATTGTTAATATTGTGTTACTCATTTGTTCCTGTGTAGTTATTCATTAACGAAGGATCCGTATTTTAAAGTGTTACCCAAATATCTCACGGGCGTCGGCGACTCATCGGGGATTCTCTCAGATCGCGTCGTTGATAATTCACACTGCGTGAATGTCACTCGTGTGAACGAGCACCGATTTGCCTATGATTTCGGGCATTTGTTGGCGATCTCCCAAAACCTGTCGGCGAATGAAAAATTGTTCAGTGTGAACTCTGCACTGATCCAGTAAAACAGCCCTTCAAATGAGTGACGCTAATTACCCAGATTTAGCTCATTACAAACAATGTAAGAGTCTGGAATAGAAGTGTAAAGTGCTTGATTTCTTGAACATCCTCACCTTTCTTGATTTTGACATTTTCTTTGGACACTGAACAAAAGAACGTCCTTTATTTCAGTAATAAACTAATGATTTATCATCAAATTAAAAAAAGTTTCTCACAGTCATATTAACATACAATCTCTTGTGAAATAGGTGCACTTAATTGTATTGTGTAGTGTAATTCATATGTTAAAAAGTATCTATTTAAAAAAACTGTACTTACAGATGAATTAATATTAATACAATATAAGGCCGCTTAAAGGTCCCATGACATGCTACTTTTTGTAGGCTTTAATATAGGCCTTAGTGGTCCCTAGTACTGTATCTGAAATCTCTTTCCAAAAATTCAGCCTCGGTGCAGAATTACAGCCACTACAAGCCAGTCCCTGAATGAGCTTCCTTCAGACAGGCCGTTTCGGTGTCTGTAGCCTTAAATGATAATGAGGAGGAGAAAGGCGGCGCAAGGTGGAGGGTGGGTGTGGCCTTGACCATCTTGCGCAACGGTACCGTGGCGTGCATGTTTACGTTGGATATAGCAACTCAGCGGCTCCAGCAGGACGTTTCCGAATGGTTAGTTTAAAATATTATGTCTGGATACGGTACTTTATTCGGATGGTTTACAGTTATTATCATGTAGCTAACGCTAACCTACTGTTGCCTTTTCATGAGAGATCTATAACGTCTGTAATTTATCTTATTACAATTACATCAAGCTCTGTGATCTTGAAATGCGGATATCGCGCGCGCCATATAACCAACAGGAAAACAGTTCTCCAAATAACAAAGAAGTGTACAACACTCGCGTTACAGTGTGTGTATTCACACACATAAACTGCATAGCTAATGTTACAGCCACATTCTACGTGTAACAGTCTAGGTAACCATAAACAGTAAAGCAACACACTTATATATCATTAGTTGACTTACCTCTCCGAGGTGTGTAGCTGAGCCAAAGAGAGTGATCCAGACTTTAGTTTCAGACGTTCAGCAAGCCCAGCTCTGTATTGACCCTTCGGTGTTCATTTGTACATCCAATTATTGAGCAATTGTTATGCTTCGCTCGCTCAAAAGCCATGATATCTCTCGTGGACAAACTAAAATCGCGCGTGCGCGTTCCTACTTCCTAGCGCATTTTCTCATGGGCGGAAAATATTCTCTGGGCGGGCAAAGCAGAGACAGGGGAGGTAACATTTCCTCCTTATGACGTCATAAGGATTCAAGATCAGCGCGTATGAGCCTCCATTTTCTCAAAGGCAGAGAAAGATAGCAAAAGCTCGATTTACACCGATTGAAATTTCTAGAAACTTGGGGACCATATACAGGTTAGGGGAACTCATATTAATGTTAAAAAACCTCAGAAAGTGAAAATTTCATGTCATGGGACCTTTAAGAGCACTTAAAGACCCACTGAAGTGCCTTGAAACGCGCAGCATTTTTCAGTGTGTTGACGTAATTTCCACTGAAACAGGGAGACAGGACGGGACATATTGAGCAGCTTCTCCCCTTTTTAAAATTGGCAAAATTTTAAAATTCTTTTACATCACAGCTTGGCCAGAGCCGTCGAGCTGAATATGTTAGCCGGGATCATCCCAGCCCTCCTTCACTCCGGCGCCAACACACCATGGGCCCTGGGTGATTCAGCAGCGTCAAATCAGCAGCCATTCCCTTACGCGTCAAAGATCGCAGACGGCCCCAGATTATTGTTGTTCAACATTCACTACCCATTAAAACTTCACACTCTTACTTGATCTGGACAAACTGAACGACACTAGAACGATTTAAGACTCCAGCTTTGATATTTGACCACTGTTTATGTTAAAACTGGTTTGCAGTGACATTCATTTCTTAATTTATGTCAGGAATGCAAAATAATTAATCTGTAATGTTCGTTATTTTGAATAGAATGTCATCACAAGACTCCCATTCATTTTGGCGTCACTTTGACAGCGAATAACTTTACATCTGAGGCGTTTAAAGACTCCATTTGTCCATTATTTCTTTCTAAAGAAACACGAAAATGTATAAAAGGCTCCATTACCTTGTATCTTACGTTATGGCCCCGTATAAGCCGTTTTTGTAAAAATAGGCTAACGATTGCGTCATAACCACGCCACTCTCTGTCACACAGTAGAGAGATTACCATATGGACAGGAGGAGAAGCTCGCGGGCAGTCGGGGGGACGTGGAGGCAAAATGACAAAATAATTAATCAGAATACTTAGCAAAAGTTTCTCCTGCTCCTACCTCATGGACAGCTCCTACTCACACTCTCTGTCTCTGCAAGTTTCGGAAGGGAATGATTCAGGTTTCTCTTGGCACAGCTACTAGAAGACAGACGGGTTGCTCACGTCACATCTACGTCGTCAAGCTCAGTTTGAGTCTGCGCAGTACGCTCGACCATCAGGAAGTGAGTGCTTCTAATTGACTTCACTTTTCTCCATTGAAACCTATGGGGTCGCTGTGTCCAGTTTATATACTGTCTATGGCTAAAACAGCCTACAGAGGCGAGCTCTGTTTCTCCTCTTCCTGGTTTGCATCAGTTATGATCTCAGCGCTCTCCCATATATATATATATATATATATATATATATATATATATATATATATATATATTGTAGCAACAATGACATCTGCTTTTCACATTAAGTAAATCATGTGATGTCGAACACATCGTCTTTGTCCTTAGGAAAACAACGCTGGTTAATTATTCTCTCGAGGACCATTTACCAGCGCCCATGTGGCTGGTATCCCCCCAGTTCAGCATGACCTTTCCCCCGACTTTACAGCCGCGTGACAAGCCTCAAAGACATTCCAGACATTCCACGCACACACACAAAACACACTCGGGACTTTGAAACAGACATTTCCACACATGTGATCCAATAGCAATGTTGAAATGTATTCCTGTGTTTCTCAAGTGTTGTCACTGGCCATAACGGTAACACTGACAATTTTATTGTGTGTTTAATCCAACGTTATTTGTGTGTAATGATGCATATGAATGTATCCTTATGTTCTCCTACCCTGTCATCCTTTTATCCTTTACCTGCCATTCTTGGTATCTGTCTGACCGTCCTGTTTTAATTCAACCAGTCACACATAGGAGATTACAGTAAAATGTATTGTTCTGTGTGTACAATCTTAAGAGGAAATATGAATTCTTTCTCTCATAAGACATATGGTCAAGGTAGGCGTTTCTCCTTCACACAAATAAACTTTTTCCCGCTTCAGATCAGAAGACCTGATTTGCTGTTGTCCAAAGAGGGCGTAAACCGATGTCTTTTAAAAAGAAGAGACCTCCTCTTATCCCTTCTCTCTCATCTCCGGCTCTCGCTCTGACCAACGCAACCAGCTGGACAGGCCTTGCCTTGGCCTCTGGGACGCATGCCCCGCGTCATGTAAAAGCTGCCGTCCTTTGCAACCAAGATTTGCAACCTCTCCCTTCCCGGGAGATGAATCTGAACTTTCTCGGTAACGTTACATTCAGTGAGCCTTTTTAAGCTTCCCGCGACACCGGAAGACGCAGCAGAAACAGGACACCGTCCGCGCTTTCCTGCCTCTCAGCATCACCCGAACAGAAAACAAACTTGCAAGTATATTCATCTGATAAAAGCTGTTCCAGGTGTCTCGTGAACTGGTTTCTGTATGTAACAATTACTAGCTTTTCCCTTCTCTCTATTTCTCTTTTTCTTTCTTTCATTTCATTTTATTCTGATCACGTATTTTCTTGTTTGGTTAAATGTTTGTTTGTTTATTGTTTGCATTTTTACGTACGTTTATATTTGTAGCTCATATAATCTTTAGTTTTACATTTATTAAAATCCATTTATACTTTTAACTGTCTCTGTGTTTGAAACCCCACCTTATAAAGTCAATGAAACAAAAAGATCTAATTAAGCTACAAGCTCGATATTATAGACTACATTGAGTAGTTTTAATTAATAAACTCAGAAAGTTTCATGTTCGTGGCCAGAAGATAAAACTTTATTGGAGTTTGTAAATACCCCTTCTTAACTGTGATGATCTTACATTTATTCGCTGGACGAATGACTGATGACCAGACCAATTACAGAACAAGGTAATCTCGAGAATTGATAAAATAAATGTACATGCGACTTATGAATTATGACCATGAGTTATGATTATTAATATTTCCAAAATTCCCTATATCCTTGAGCTAATTCACATTTACCCCGAGTCGTATTTATGCTGCAATATATATATATATATATATATATATTTTTTTTTTTTTTTTTTTTTTTTTTAGAAAGACTTAAGATAATAGGTGGATTATTTATGTAAAGTGGGATGAAAGAAGTGTAGATGGCCAAGCCATAATGCCAGAATAAAGAGGTGTCAAAGGTTCGTCGATTGAGTACAATAAAGCATGAATGGGCCAGTTCTCCTCACCAGACATTAGTCATAGACTGTAAATGGGTGATTACAGGGCAATAACATATTTGATTAGCATCTTATCAGCCTTCTCTAAAAAACTCACCGGACATCATCTTAGAAAATGTTATAAGAATGTTATAAAATGTATATACAATTCATAGTTTTAGAGATATCATCCTCAGATTTAAAATGAAACATGACCACACCAGTGGCTACACTGTGGTTGTGGTTATAAGTTGTTATACTACATTCACATAATATGTTTATACATTTAATAAATATACTCTTAATACAGTATATATTTTTTGGTTTTTATGTTTGAGCTTTTATATCTCAATATTAATAAGAGTCTGATTAATTCTGAGTCTTGAACTGTAAGCTGTCAAGAGTTGGCTTTCTAAATATATGTTGGTTATGTGTCTATTCAGAATGACTTTTTATTTTGGGTAGGTAATGTATGCCCCACTTGCCAAAATTGGGTCTGTCTGGTAAGGGGTTAATGCCACAAACTTTAAGCTGAGGATAACATAACTCTAAGGATAGCTCAGTCGGTAGAGCATCAGACTTTTAATCTGAGGGTTCAGGGTTCAAGTCCCTGTTTGGGTGAAGGTCAGACAGTTTGTTGCAGACGTCCCCAATCACTTGTTGTCCTCTTGTTGGCCGAGAGGTTAAGGCGATGGTCTTGAAATCCATTGGGGTCTCCCCGTGCAGGTTCCAACCCGACTACGTGGCTCTTTGTCTGTTTCCAACAGGAATTGTGACATCCAGGAGCGCTGTACGAGCTGCATTTTTTTCCTCTAACACGGAAAACTGGGCAACCCACATCTCTTTTCAAGCCTGAAGTGAGCAGGTTTTTGTGTAGGTGAAGACATCGTTGAACTCCTTTTTGCCAACACAGTATGTTAGCTGAGTGCATCCTCTGCTGCTCACTACCAGAAAAGAAAATAACATGTGACTCATTACCATTATCACTGATTCACTTTCAAGAGTAGTCGTGACCGAGAGGTTAAGGCGATGGCCTTGAAATCCATTGGGGTCTCCCCGCGCAGGTTCCAACCCTGCTGACTACGTGGCTCCTTGTCACTTTGTCTGATTGTGACATCCAGGATCTTTGTACAAGCTGCTTTTTTTTCTAACTAGGAAATTGGGCTCTTTTCAAGCCTGATGTGGGCATCGTTTCAAAAGGCCCAGATCAGGCTTTGGCATCCCCCGACAACTTCACGGCCTTCACGTTGTGCAGCTCAAGAGTCGCCGCATTATATTTTATGGAGAATCTTGGATATTAGTTTTGAAATGTTGCATTTGTTCTCTCTTAGAAAAGTCAAACAGAAACCTACTCATAACGTCCCAATTGCTCGTTTGTCTAAATCACCTTAGAGATAGCAACATGCCATGAAAAAAAACCTCCACTCTTTCAATGTCAGTGTTCCTAGCTTTGGAAGGAGCAGCTGTGACAAATTAGCTCAAAGGGGAAATATTAATAAGAATCCATAATTACCAATTATGATTAATTATTAATATTGGGATTGTAATATTACAATCAATTAATCAGTTCCAACAAACTCTTTGATTATTCATTTATTCTAAGAAAAGTGTATCTTTCATGGCCACCGAAAAATAATTATTTCTTAGCATGTACAGCGCTTAGAGCATGTAACAAGATCAAGATCGTAAAAGGGACTTTGTTGCAAGCAGGGAATCAGAACCAAATACCTGCTGTGCACAAGTTTTATTAACTAAATCACAAACATAACTAAACTAAACAAACATACATACATACATACATGCATAGGTAAAAGAGTGAGTGATATGGAACCGGAAGCAGGAAATAGAACTATGGAAAAGATCTATTTAACTATGAAATGAACCATCAGCTTATCATTTTCAGAGCACCTCATTAAATTGATACTTGCATGGTCAGTTGCAATCGTGGACAATTTTTGAAGTGGTTGAAAATTGAGTTCGTTGATGAGTCCGTGAGTGTCAAAAGTCATGGTGCAAGTTGCCATCATCAAGTCAAGTCAAGTAACTTTATTGTCCCCCAATGGGGCAATTTGTTATGCAGCAGATAGTATAAAGAATACAAATCACACACAGTCACACACACACAATACAAATATTGCCTCCCTTGCAGGCATAGATAAAAACAATAAAAAACAATAAATAATCAATAAATAGTATGTCGATAAGTTATCTATGGTACTTTGTAGAGTTAAGAAGCAGAATGGCTGCAGGTACAAAAGAATGTTTATATCTGTTGGTTCTGAATTTTGGGAGTTTAAAGCGTAGTCCAGAAGGCAACATCTGAAATTCAGCCTGTAAGGGAATCTGAATAAATAAACTATCTGACAGGATAGATTCAACCCTTCTTTGCATCTGCTGCTGATAAAGTTCCTCCAACCCTTTCTGCTTAGAACCTGTAATGCAGCTGCTCACCTTAATTAACCTGGAAAGGGAGTTTTTTTGTTTTACAGTAATGGACCCGTACCAAGAGATTAAAGAAAAGGTGACAACTGACTCAACAAAGGACCTATAGAAAAGAGTCATCAAAGTCTTGGCCACATTAAACTTGGCCAACTTCCAAGGCAATACAAGCGCTGCTGGCTTTTCTTGCAAAGCAAACTAGTATTTGGCTCGAAACACAACTTATCATCAATAATAGATCCTAAATACTTATAATCTCTAACAACCTCTATTTCCTGACCATACTAGTTTTTACAGTGTTTGTGACATTATGCCTAAAATCAATACACATGTCCTTAGTCTTTGAAGCATTCAGTTCAAGAAAGGCTTCCTGACACCATGTTACAAAGTGGTCAATAACCGGACCGTGTGAAGTTTCCTCGTTGTTCAGTAAGCTGACAATAACCGTATCATCAGAAAATTTCACATAGTGTCGGTTTTCAGTCACAGAGCGACAGTCATTGGTGTACAAAATGTAAAGGAGGGGGGAAAGAACACACCCCTGAGGTGAGCCAGTTGATGTGTGGGCCAGGTCAGAAAGATGGCTATTTACTCTCACTCGATGTGATCTATTCGTGAGGAAGTCTAATATCCAACCCACAAGGTTGGCCTCCAGTTGAAACTGATGCAAGAGCTTCTCAACCAGCAGGTGGGGCTGAATGGTGTTAAAGGCTGACGAGAAGTCCACAAACAGTAGTCTGGCATGGTTTTTGCTTCCGTCAAGATGTTTAAGGATGAGGTTGAGTACTGTTACAGTTGCTTCCTGGACCCCTCTATTGAGTCTATTTGCAAACTCTAGCGGGTCGAGAAGACAGTTCGTCCTAAATGTCAGTTCTCTTTTGATCAGCTTTTCAAAGGACTTCATCACAAGTGACGTAAGGGCTATGGGTCTATAATCATTTAAAGTCTTTGGGTGGCTATTTTTTTGCAACAGGGACTATAGTTGACTGTTTCCATAAGCCAGGACCTTCTGTTGTGACAATGATTGATTAAAAATATAATTAAAAATGGGGCCTAGCTGTTCCGCACAACAAGAAAGAACTACCAATGAGACTACCAATGTTGTCTGGACCCCAACTTGTTTTGGCTTTGCAGTGTTTAAAGGTCTTCACAACACTTTGTACAGAGAAACAGACAGCTGGTTGGGACAGGGACAGTAAAGACTGTTTTTGGCCAAAGATTTTGTTGCTAAAATCATGTTTATCAAATCTTGAATAAAATTTATTTAGTTCATGGGCCAGTGATATGTCTGAGGTGAAGCCCTCCAATGCCACCTTTTTTGTTTGTTTTATCATTTAGACCCACCATTGATTTAATACTGTCCCATGCTGAGCCTAGGAGATTATTGCTCAGTTTGTATTCCACTTTGAGTTTATAGTCCCATTTAGCCCTTTTGATTTCACGTTTAATCTCCTTTTGAATACTGTATAATTCCTGGAGGTTATTTTGTCTAAATACTAGCTTTTTCTTTTTCAACAAGTCTTTAAGTTGTTTACTCACCCATGGCTTGTTATTTGGGTATATTTTAACAACTTTGTTAGGGATTATAGTATCCTCACAATATGCAACCCATGAGCTGACCACTTCAGTCAGTTCATCTATGTCCCGTGAAGATTTAACAAACTCCTCCCACAAGGTACAGTCCAGGCAGCCTTGCAGGGCCAGCTAAGCCTCCTCAGACTGCACTGATCCGATACTCAGTATCGGTATCGGCTCCGATACTGCCATTTTTGGCGGATCGGGTATCGGTCAGACAAGGCCGATCCAAATCCGATATTATGCGTATACTATTCAGTGTTATTGTTAAGCCCCACAAAAGACACACAAACATTATAAAGCACCATAGGTTTTCGTGCACAATATTATAAGTGTTCTGAAGCCATTATATAGTATAATGTGAGATATAAATTAATATTTAAGTCGTTAAATTCAAGATCACGTAAATGTTTCCCTTAGCTGCGCTGTCAATCATTCTTCATTCAGCATTCAAACAGCGCGTCGCGTTCGGTTACGACAGTTAACACGATGAAACGCGCTGTGACTCATGTTGCTTCAAGCGCATCATTCTGCGCTCGGGATGCGCATAAGCGCTCTGTTCCGCACTGTATTGGAGCCTTTCATATCATAATACAGTGATGCAATGAAACATTATCAATAGCCGTTCTTGTTCTGTCCTATCTATTATGTTGCTACCTCATTAAACAGCTGTGCTATACATTTAAAAAATGTCTCAATTTTATTGTAGGCTATAAAATAATTTATATTTTTGTTGTTTTTCATGAATGTATTTTACAACAATATGAAGTTTTATGTAACAAAGTTCGGGAGGAGCATGTTCAGGTAATCATCCAATCAGCACAAGAAGAAACCAGTATAAATAAAGCCTTCCCTTACCTCCTGTCTCATGACAATTTTCTCAGCATCCCGCCACCACCCCATCACCTCACATTCGGCTGGGTCTACTCATAGATACCTATGATCTATACATTCATGGGGGGGGGAGAACTCTGGGGTCGGGCTGAATTCCGAGCTCGGAGCCCTCCCCCCGGACAGCAAGCCAAATACGCATTATAATTTTATATCAGATTTCATTAACATGTGAACTCGTGAAACAAAAAGCAATGTGTAAAGTTTTACCAGATTTAGTGTTACACTTATTGTCTCTAATTTGTTCCCCACTAAACATTTTTTTTCACAAAATGTTCAAATTTTATACAATTATTGTGCACTCGTGATTTTTCTAGACTAAATTTTACTGCTGAATTATCCGCTAATCTAGTTTATAATAGCATTTATGTCAGATTATGATCATATATTTTTTGTTGTTGTTTTTCTTTTTTTCAGTTCTTATTATCAGTTCAACACAGATTTATAGAAATTCTACTTGATTAAAAAAAAACTGCGCTGGTATCGGTACGGATCGGTATCGGCCGATACTCAGAATTTTTGGTATCGGATCGGATCGGTTCTGAAAAAATGGTATCGTTGCATCCCTACCTCAGACCAGACCTTCACTTGTCTGGTATCCACTTTCCCCCTCTGAAGGCAAGTGCGATACGCTGGTATAAGATGCACGCAGTTGTGATCGGCAGAACCCAGGGGGAGAGGGACAGATTTGTAGGCACCTTTAATGGAGCCATAACACTGATCAAGAATTTTCCCATTTCTGGTTGGGCAGGACACGTATTTATAAAAACATTTAAAAATGTTGTCCAATGAACAATGATTAAAATTTGGGGCATCGGGGGACACTGCCTGTAGTTTCTGAACAGTGCTGCAGATTAATTCTAAGGCAGTGCTTTCGTTGGCCTTCGGGTGATTGTAAACAACGGTTACGAAAATCTGCGGGAATTCTCTAGGTAAATAGAAGGGGCGCATGGAGACTGAGAGCAATTCAATGTCTTTTGTACACAGCTTTTCTCTCACTAGCGTTGTTTTGTACCAGCACTCATTTATGTAAAGGCACACCCCGCCCCCTCGCGACTTACCAGTGGTCGCTGCCACCCGATCCATGCGAAAGGGAGCGCCAAAACCATCCAATGCAATGTCAGCGTCCAAGTCCGCTTCTTCCAGCCATGTCTCTGTCAAGGCCAGAATACAGGCTTCTTTGAATTCATGTTGGTATCGGACATGGGCTTGCACTTCATCAGACTTGTTTCGGAGGGACTGCACATTTGCAAGGATGATAGAGGGCAAAGGAACGCGCGACAAAGGCCGCCTTGCTCGCTCGCGTAATCCACCTCTCCTACCCCACTTCCTTGTCCTCCAACGAGGTGCGTTGATAGAGCTCCCGTTCTTTCCATACTGCCATTTGATGTTGACGATATTGGGAAAAGTTAGATCTAGAGGTGGTCTAGAATTCGCTGGTTGATCGAACTTCAACAGATGGTCCCGGCTGTATAAAATCCGAGACTGAGAGGCTACCGCCAGATGGAAAGTTTCCCACAACACCATCAGCAGTATACATCCAACAGTCCATTCCATTTTAACCGGTCAGGAAATCGATCGCTGCAGAGCTTTATCACGCGTAAGATATGCATTAAAAACTGCGATCAGACATAAAAGGGGGGCACTTCGGATAACTTTAACGAGTTATACAACAAACAAACAAACAACCATCACGCTACTATGCTGCCGGTCGCTGCGTATGCATGCGCCCACCTTCTGGATCTAAGCCCACGTTTTCTTCTCTGCTTGATGGAGAAGATGATGAAGATTTGCATGGTGGTTTCGACGCTGTTGTGGGTCGGAGCTTGCAGCCCGGGGGTCTGCTGAGGCCAAATCCGGATCATGACAGTCTTTTCGTGTAGGTGAAGACGTCGCTGAACTCCTTTTTGCCAACACAATATTTTCGCCGGGTTGATTCTCTGCTGCTCACATTGATCCACATTGATAGTTGGCCCCGGTGTTCTCTGATGCTCAAATCCAGAAATGAAAATAGCATGTGACTCATAGGCGGGAGTAGTCGTGGCCGAGAGGTTAAGGCGATGGACTCGAAATCCATTGGGGTCTCCCCGCGTAGGTTTGAACCCTGCCGACTACGTGGCTCCTTGTCACTTTGTCTATTTGCGAAAGGAATTGTGACATCCAGGAGCTTTGTACGAGCTGCTTTTTTCTCTAACACGGAAAATTGGGCAACCCATATCTCTTTTCAAGCCTGAAGTGAGCAGCTTTTTGTGTAGGTGAAGACGTCGTTAGTTTATAAATAAGTGTTTTGGCACACCTGTCCGAGTGGCGCTACAAATCTGATTTTATTTCGGGCATGTTAAATTAGCATTCGACAAACAAACTTTTATTTATGTACACTCACAATAACAATTAAATGTTGTGCTTTTGTAAAATAAAGAAAACAAACAGGGTGCCGTCTCGGTCTCCGTCACAGAAATGAACCAAAACTCTATAGGCTACTTGGCTCGGTCACGATAAGAATTCTATATCTATAGAAAGCTTTGAGTGAACAAATATTATCTGATTATGCAATCCATATGAAACCATCCAATATTAAATTGGCTATGATATAACCATGGCTGTGTATTCCCCTATATTCACTACAGTGGCTGGAAACATTGTTTTCATTCATAATTACTTGCATGGATTCACATCGCAAATCAATCAGCAATTGAAAAATTCAGATTCAAATTCTAGACATGCCCCTGTGTTTCTTGATGATCAATGCAGATTTATGCCAGTCTCCAGTAGAGATCCATTTCCTGGAGAGTTTAGGTGTAGGAGTTTAGTCATAATTACAACTTGTAACTTGTGGTAGAACTCCGACTTGTACCACATGATCGCTGTACCACCTGACCACTGCAGATTCATTTGTCGTTGATAGTGTTGCCATAAAAACAATCAATCATCTCCTAATTAAGGTAATTATTGCGACATCCAACCCTAATCAAACAAACCTGAACAAGCTAATCAAGGTCTTCAAGATTAGGCTATATTAGAAAGCTACAGGCAAGTGATTTTCATTAGGGTTGGAGTTACCCAGACCCCCAATTGGATCTTTAAAAACGCATTTTCAAAAAGTGTTTTAAATTCTTTTGGTAGCGTTTGTTGTGGGCCTCAGCTGATATTTTGATGCAGCAACAGGGGTTTTTCTTTGTAGTTTTGTGGTCCTTGCTGTCTGCCCCTCCTGACTCACTAATTCAGTGCATCTTCCAGCAGAGTTGCTTTTGAGATTGCAGGTCGAGAGGATGACAGCTCAAGTGTACTGCTCGTTTAGTGCTGTTTTATTGTGTCTGTCTGCTTGTTTGAGCACAACAGACGCTGGAGTCCTAGGTGAGAAGTTCTTTTAGCTTCGTTACGTAGCCCGAAGAAGTGCATAAATAAAGTGCCTTCCAAAACTTGATTTCAGACACGTCTGCTTACAAAAATACAGTACAGACGTGAAGTGGAAGTTCATCTTTGTATGTTGGTTTAGTTTTAATAATAAGCAAAGTATAAATATGCAAATTGTCATAAGTTTATGCATTTTTCACTGTACAAGTAAAACGTACTCGGTTACTAGCGTAACCTCGGTTCTCTCTAGAAGAGAGTACTGCGTTTTTTGTAAAAACGCTACGGGAAAAACTCTTTTTTCACGAAATACTGAAGCAAAAAAATTATCCTTAATTTTCCATATATGTAAAGCGCGTTGCAGCAGTACACAGCTATGGCGAGACAGCTTGCTCGCTCATTGGCTGTTCTGCGGCAACTGCATAAGCCTATCGAGCGAGGCCTGAAGTGACGTCAGGCCAATGACGAGACGGGTGTGGCTAACCTCTATAAAAGGAGCTCGAAAAGGCTGATTCACTTGATTTTCATCGCCGAAGCGAACCAGAGTGAACCGTACGCATGACAGAGAACGCAGTACTTGTTCCCTCTTCTAGAGAGAACCGAGGTTACGTTAGTAACCGAGTACATTCTCTTACGAGAGTCCTCTCGTACTGCGTTTTTTGTAAAAACGCTACGAGAACCCCTTGTAAAACGCCGTGCGTGCTGGGATAAAACACCGATCACTGGAAGCTAACCCAGGTATACAGTGCATAATCACCAGATAGACTCACAGAGAGTCTGGGAATAAGGGGGGGGGACCTTAATTCCCTATATTGTAGCGTCCGCAGACGCAAAACATGACCTCACAGAGAGAGTCTAGAGACAAAAGGGGAATCCCTCCGTCCTTATATGGCCGCGTCCGCAGACGCGAATATGACATCACATAGACAGGGTGGGGAACCTGAACTAATGTGGGAAATGTGGGTCTTACACAATTCTGCCCATAAAACAGTCGGTAGCACGCTGCGCATGTGATTTCAGTGTTCTAGTTAGACAGCTGATTCGACTACACCGATAGTAGCTTAGCCTGCAAGGCGGGAACCTCTAGGTTGTAAAACCTAATAAATGTAGACGGCGAGGCCCAGCCTGCCGCCATACATATGTCCTGTAAGGAAATCCCGCTAGACCAAGCCCACGAAGAGGCGACGCCTCTCGTGGAGTGCGCTCTAACGCCCAACGGGCACTGGAGGCCCTTGACAGTGTAAGCCAGCGCTATGGCGTCAACTATCCATCTGGATAGGCTCTGTTTCGAAACAGCCATTCCCTTGGAACGTCCACTGAACGAGACAAAGAACTGCTCAGTCTGTCTGAAGACAGCAGAGCGGGACACGTAAGCTCTTAAAGCCCTAATGGGGCAAAGAAAACTTGAGTCCCCTTCCTCACTTGATCCCGGCAGGGCAGACAGGGAGATAACCTGAGCCCGAAACGGCGTGTTGAGGGATTTTGGCACATAACCATGCCTAGGTTTGAGTATGACTTTAGAGTCATTAGGTCCAAACTCTAAGCACGCTGGGCTCACGGAGAGCGTGTGCAGGTCGCCTATGCGCTTCACCGAAGCGAGAGCCATCAAAAACACTGTTTTAAAAGACAAATGTTTGAGGCTAATAGATTGGATAGGCTCGAAAGGGGCACCTTTCATGGCCGCCAAAACCGTAGAAAGGTCCCACATAGGGACTGAAGGAGGTCTGGGAGGATTCAGCCTCCTAGCTCCCCTGAGGAAGCGGATGACTAAATCGTTCCTTCCTAGTGACTGACCTAGCGTTGTTCCAGAGAACGCTGCAATAGCCGCCACATAAACTTTGAGCGTGGAAGGGGATCTGCCCTTATCCAACAGCTCCTGTAGGAAGGAGAGAACCTCCGTCACCTCACAATCGAGGGGTGATAGGCCCCGAGCTGTACACCAGCCGGAGAAAACCGACCACTTCGAGGCATAAAGCCGCCTAGTCGACGGTGCTCTAGCCTGAGTGATGGTATTCATCACTCCCTCTGCGAGATCAACGGATATCCGTTGAGCGCCCACACATGAAGGGACCACAACTCCGGGTGTGGGTGCCAAATCGAGCCCCCGGCCTGCGAGAGGAGATCTTTCCTCAATGGCACTGGCCATGGAGCGATGTCTGCTAACTGCATCAGGACTGGAAACCATGCTTGGTTCTTCCAGAACGGTGCTACAAGCAGTACTGAGCATTTTGTTTCCCTGACCCGCTCTAACACCTGAGGCAGGAGGGAGACGGGGGGAAAAGCGTATAGCGCGGCCACATCTGGGACAGCGCGCTGTCGTTCTTGGAAAAGAACACGGGGCAATGAGCGTTTTCGCGGGACGCGAATAGGTCCACCTCCGCTCTGCCGAATCTCTCCCACAACAGCCGGACTGTTTGTGGGTGTAGAGACCATTCGCTCAGGGGAATGTTGTTCCTGGACAGTCTGTCTGGGCCCAAATTCTGGAGCCCAGGCACATGCACTGCTCTCAGCGAGCGCAAATTGTGCTGAGCCCATGTTAGGAGGCGTTTCGCCAGCCTGTACAGGGATCTGGATCTGAGACCGCCCTGGCGATTTATGTAGGACACCACGGCCGTGTTGTCCGAACAGACTATGACGTGTTGGTCCTTGATTTGGGGACAAAAACGCGTCAGCGCGTTGTGCACTGCCAGCATTTCCAGGCAGTTGATATGTTGGAGCTTTTCTCGTTCTGACCACAGGCCGAAGTACGGTCTGCCCTCGAGCAGCGCTCCCCATCCCGAGGTGGATGCGTCTGTCGACACCATCCTCACTCCCGAGGAAGTCCCCAGGCTTACACCTGATCGGTACCAGTCGTCCGCCATCCAAGGTATCAGGGCTGCCACACAGCTCTGATTGACCTTGAGACGTAACCGGCCGGACACCCACGCTCCGCGCGGTACTCGCGCTCTCAACCAGAACTGCAGAGGGCGCATGCGGAGCAAGCCCAGCTGAAGAACTGGCGACAGCTATGAGACCCAGCATCCTTTGAAACTTCCTGAGGGGTAGTCGCGCCGCAGCGGAAGGATCTCGCCGCGCGCTGAATGTGCAGCACGCGCTGTGGCGACAGCCGCGCTGTCATAGACTGTGAGTCCAGAATGGTACCCAGAAACGAAATCGCTTGACTGGGGTTCAGCGAACTCTTTGTCCAATTGACCGTGATACCAAGATTCTTGAGGTGATCGAGTAAAATGGTTCTGTGCTCCACGAGCTGTGATCGTGATTGAGCTAGGATCAGCCAGTCGTCCAAATAGTTCAGCACTCGCATGCCTCGGAGTCTGAGAGGGGCGAGCGCTGCGTCCATGCACTTCGTAAATGTACGAGGTGCCAGGGACAAGCCGAACGGCAGGACTGTATACTGGTATGTCTGACCCTCGAAGGCGAATCTCAAGTATCGCCTGTGATGTGACGCTATCTGTATTTGAAAATACGCGTCCTTCAGATCTATCGACATAAACCAGTCTCCTCGGCGAATATGCGCAAGGATTTTCCTGGTCGTGAGCATTTTGAAACTGCGTTTCACTAATGCTCTGTTCAGCCGTCTTAGATCCAGTATGGGTCTGATACCACCGTCCTTTTTGGGGACCAGAAAGTATCTGCTGTATAGCCCCCCTTCGCTTTGAGCTTGGGATACATGCTCTATCGCTCCTTTGCTCATCAGTTTTGATATTTCGGCGCGAAGTAGGTGTGCTACTTCTAAAGTCACCGTAGTTTCGACGCGCGCTGTGAAGCGGGGAGGGCGTCGACAAAACTGTAGCGAGAAGCCTCTCTTTATAATGTCTAGCACCCAGTCTGAAACCCCTGGAAGCGCTGCCCATGCCTCTGCATGGCTGGCTAAGGGTTGGATGCGAAGCGCGCTCTGTTCGCCGTGCGACAGAGGTGCTTCGGGGCGCAATAACATAGGCGTTACGCCTGTGACATTCGAGGCGGGGAGCGCGCTTAATACAGCGGGCAGAACGCTCGTCCTCGACCCTACTACAGTGCTTAACTGAGTGAGGGAGGGCTGAGAAAGTCTCGTGGGACTCATGCTGTCTGCTAGTAAATGTGGGCAGGAAACGGGCACATTCACTGCTTTGGACGCGCTGCCTGCCTGAGCAGAGCGAGCACGCACAGGTCCCGTTTTTACAGAGAGCCTGTGATCTGTGAGACATAGGGCCCTATTTTAACGATCTGAAACGCAAGTGTCAAAGCTCAAAGCGCAAGTAACTTTGTGGGCGGGTCTTGGCGCTGTTGCTATTTTCCCAGCGGGATAAATGACTCTTGCGCCAGGCGCAAATCTAAAATGGGTTGGTCTGAAGTAGCTTCATTATTCATAGGTGTGGTTTGGGCGTAACGTGAAATAAACCAATCAGAGCGTCATCTCACATTCCCTTTAAGAGCAGACGCGCTTTGTTCTAAAGCGGATTCCTATTATAACGGCGGATTTGCCAGACGCGCGCCAGGAGCGGTTCACAGCCAAGGAGAGCAACGCTCTCGTCAGGGACGTTGGGGATGGAGAAACCCACCCAAATTAACTTCGGTTAAAAAGGAGTATGATAATTTGGGTAAATGTGTAAGCTAGATGTATGCTTTTATAATAAATTGTCTATCTATCTATCTATCTATCTATCTATCTATCTATCATAATAATGTATGATTTGCAAAAATGAAAACTGCTGCTTCTGTGTAGATGAGAGAATCAAAGTGTATGCGCGTTGTGCACACGCTACATTGATTATGGCCAAGCATGCGCCCTTAAAATAGCATATGAATAACATGCGCAACGCGCCACTGACTTTAAACTATTTTTTCCTGGTTAGTGGCGCAATTGTTTTCTAAACCTGCAAAATAGCATGAAGGAACGTTTGCGCCGGAACACGCCTCCTTTTTTGCGCTGAACCGCCCAGGGAGCGCAAGTTCATTCCCTAGTTTAGCGACGTGCTTCTGTGGAGGGAAAAGCGCGCTTTGCGCGGGTGCAAAATAGGAATGATACATGCGTCAGTGTACAAAGTCAATTGCGCTGGGTGCAAGATAGGGCCCATAGTGTTCGTGGGCACTGGGAAGTGGGCACTTTTACTATGTTGGAAGCGCAATCGACCTGAGTCGATTTTATGTGCGCGAGCCCTAAGTGTACTCTGCCGTGCAAAGGCAAAAGACCTTAACTTCAATTTTGGTCAAAATTAGTTATTGACATTTTTGGAACAATGGACATCAGTTTTATCATGTGGAAAAATATCTTGAGTCAATTTTGTTCTTTTCTGCTAAAAATAAGATGTTGTTTTTGTCATAACTTCCAAAAGCAGAGGGAAAGCAAAGGCAGAAGCCCTTAACATCAGTTACGGTCTTTTAGCTTTGTTCCGCTGCACTCCGGAATGCTGGAATCAAGTTACAGTTGGAGTTAAGGCACTCTGCCTTTGTTTTAACAACGTTAAATTTTTGCCGCGCTGAAGTTACGGTGTAGCGTTAATGCCTATATGTAATTGAAAACAACGCGAGTGGGTTGGGGACGTCTCACGATAAGTAAGGGGAGGAGAAAACATTACCACGCAAACAAACAAACCCAGCAGATATAACTTAGATTGCAGCTTACCTTTTTTTAACATGGTCAAACTCAAAATCCATGGAAAACGACATCCACGGAGAAGACAATCCATTGTTTAAATCCATCATGTGCCGGCTGGCTAACCTAATCTATCAAAGTGCAAGTTGTCCGGAGGTTGACATTTTAAGTGTCGCTGTGGGTAGGCTATTAGTAGGCAGACGTCAGGTTAAACAGTTAAAATTAGGGTGACCTAAACGTTCTGTTTTCCCAGGACATGTCATGGTTTCACGTCTTGTCCTGGCCATCGTGGCTGTTTTTTTTTTTAAATTTATAAAGTGACGAAAATGTCCTGTTTTTTGGGCCGTTATAAGCATATAGCCTACTTTAAATTTACTGGCGCTTATCTTTGCACACACAACATATGAAACCGGCTAATCAGCGCGTTCCTCAATCCGCAACGGCAAGCAGAGAGCACGTCAGAAAACAGAGGCGCCTGTGTGTGTGTGTGTGTGTGTGTGTGTGTCAAATCAAATCTTTCAAATGTAAGAAATATTTGTGAAAGGTTACTTTAACTTCTTCTTTAGTGTTTAGTGTTTTTACTTAAATTAAGAACACTGATAAAGTTTTTAAAACGATCCAGTACAGTAGCCTTCTCATTATTTTTTATTTTATAATATTCTATTGATGTAATATTAAGCCTTCTAAACAGAACTCACTAAATGTTATTTTAAGACTATCATTGTTATCATAGAAATGTTTTATAGAGTGATAAAAGTCAAAATGGTCAATAAATTAGAAGTTAAGGTACTTTGCCTTTGTATGAGCCATTATTGTTTTGCAGATTATGCAAAGGCAGAATGCAGTAACTTCCGAATAAGGGTCAAAGGTCAAGTTTGAGCTCAATTTTTTTTAATGTAGATAAATATATTCATTATGACAACTACTTGGCAAATTTTCAGTGTCCTACCTATCATACAATTGGCTGGACAACAAAAAAACTTTAAAGTCATTTTTCTCAGTTTCACACTCTGGTGAGTTAAGGTCTTTTGCCTTTGTAGGGCAGTACTGCCCTACAAAGGCAAAAGACCTTAACTCACCAGAGTGTGAAACTGAGAAAAATGACTTTAAAGTTTTTTTGTTGTCCAGCCAATTGTATGATAGGTAGGACACTGAAAATTTGCCAAGTAGTTGTCATAATGAATATATTTATCTACATTAAAAAAAATTGACCTCAAACTTGACCTTTGACCCTTATTCGGAAGTTACTGCATTCTGCCTTTGCATAATCTGCAAAACAATAATGACTCATACAAAGGCAAAGTACCTTAACTTCTAATTTATTGACCATTTTGACTTTTATCACTCTATAAAACATTTCTATGATAACAATGATAGTCTTAAAATAACATTTTTGTGAGTTCTGTTTAGAAGGCTTAATATTACATCAATAGAATATTATAAAATAAAAAATAATGAGAAGGGTACTGGATCGTTTTAAAAACTTTATCAGTGTTCTTAATTTAAGTAAAAACACTAAACACTAAAGAAGAAGTTAAAGTAACCTTTCACAAATATTTCTTACATTTGAAAGATTTGATTTGACACACACACACACACACACACAGGCGCCTCTGTTTTCTGACGTGCTCTCTGCTTGCCGTTGCGGATTGAGGAACGCGCTGATTAGCCGGTTTCATATGTTGTGTGTGCAAAGATAAGCGCCAGTAAATTTAAAGTATATGCTTATAACGGCCCAAAAAACAGGACATTTTCGTCACTTTATAAAAAAATAAAAAAAAACAGCCACGACGGCCAGGACAAGACGTGAAACCATGACATGTCCTGGGAAAACAGAACGTTTAGGTCACCCTAATTTTAACTGTTTAACCTGACGTCTGCCTACTAATAGCCTACCCACAGCGACACTTAAAATGTCAACCTCCGGACAACTTGCACTTTGATAGATTAGGTTAGCCAGCCGGCACATGATGGATTTAAACAATGGATTGTCTTCTCAGTGGATGTCGTTTTCCATGGATTTTGAGTTTGACCATGTTAAAAAAAGGTAAGCTGCAATCTAAGTTATATCTGCTGGGTTTGTTTGTTTGCGTGGTAATGTTTTCTCCTCCCCTTACTTATCGTGAGACGTCCCCAACCCACTCGCGTTGTTTTCAATTACATATAGGCATTAACGCTACACCGTAACTTCAGCGCGGCAAAAATTTAACGTTGTTAAAACAAAGGCAGAGTGCCTTAACTCCAACTGTAACTTGATTCCAGCATTCCGGAGTGCAGCGGAACAAAGCTAAAAGACCGTAACTGATGTTAAGGGCTTCTGCCTTTGCTTTCCCTCTGCTTTTGGAAGTTATGACAAAAACAACATCTTATTTTTAGCAGAAAAGAACAAAATTGACTCAAGATATTTTTCCACATGATAAAACTGATGTCCATTGTTCCAAAAATGGCAATAACTAATTTTGACCAAAATTGAAGTTAAGGTCTTTTGCCTTTGCACGGCAGTGTAGGGCTGTGCTTGTGTGTAGGGATGGGCACTGAGGAGTGGGCATCGACACTACATTTATAGCACCATCGGCCATGGCCGGGACACCAGAAAATACACTCTTTTCGGGATATATCTGGGTAGCCGTAAAAACGGCTTTTGTGTGCAGGCAAGCGGGCAGCTGTGCGGGCTTGCGCTTTGCAGAAAACGCTGGAACAGTCGCAATTCTTGGGGCTGAAACAGCGGCGCGCTTGGGTGAGAGACCGGCCGCAACGGGACTCACACACCTGCGCTTTCCTAGGCGTGCTAGGACTTCTTCGGGGCTTCCGGCTTCACTGCAATCCTCGGTTGCTAGAGCGAGAGCGGGGCCTAGAGCTGCGCTGCTGTCGCTGCTGTGAAGAGGCGGCCGAAGGCGGGGGCTGAGGCTGAGAGCTCCGCGGGGTCTGTTTTTCACGACTCGCTGCAGAACCAGAGCGCTTCGGGAGGAAGTGCTTGAAGGCTTGAGACGCTTTCTGGGCTTCGGTAAATCTCTCTACGAACTCGGAGAGAGAAGATCCGAAGAGGCCAGCGGAAGACAGCGGGGCGTCGAGAAACGCGGTGCGCTCGGAATCAGCCGTCTCCGTGAGCGTCAGCCATAAGTGCCTCTCAGCAACAGTGGCGGAAGCCATACACCGTCCCATGGCTTGTGCAGCAGACTTGGTAGCGCGGAGGGAGAGATCCGAAGCGCTTCTCAAATCCGCGATGCAGATAGCGTCAGGCCCCATCTCGTCCAGCTTACGGAGGAGATCACCCTGGCAAATCTGCAGCGTAGCCATGGTGTGTAGTGCCGACGCAGCCTGCCCAGCGGCGGAGAAAATTCGCGCGAGCAGCGTTGACGTCATGCGGCAGGCTTTGGAAGGGAACACCGGTTTAGTCCGCCGTCCAGCAGAGGGCGGGCAAAGGTGCGTCGCTATCGCCTGTTCCACCGGCGGAAGTGAAAGGTAGCCTCTGTCTTTAGCATTATCCAAGGAGGAAAATGCTGGCGACACAGACGAACGTGTTCGTGCTGAGTAAGGAGCGTTCCAGGCCTTCGCAACTTCTTCGTGAAGCTCAGGAAGAAAAGGAGCGGGCTTTGATTCCGGAGAGGTGCGCTCACCAGGGAGGAAGCTACCATCCAGCCGGGTGCGAGAAGGGAGTTCCGGTGCAGACCACTCGAGGCCGAGGCTCGCCGCGGCCAACGCGAGTACTCGCATGAGCTCCTTCTCGATGCTAGCTCTTGTCGAAGGCCTACGGGCAGGAGGCGCGAGATCCTCGGAGCTCGCCCAGTCCTCGCTGCCTGAAGCTAGCAGAAAGCAGGAATCTTTCTCCCCCGACGCGGCTTCGGAAACAACTTGGCGCTGAGCATCAGGAAGTGATTCAGGGGAAGCCGGTGAAGCAGGCGGGCGAACCGGCGAGCTTGGTCGGGTTGGAGCGGGTTCCGGGACCCGCTGCGAGCGGCGCTTCTTACGGCGCGGCAGCGCGGCGGGGAGTGCAGGCTCTGAGAAAAATGCCAGGCGAGTCCTCAGAGTCACCATCGGCAGAAGCTCGCAGTGAGGGCAGCCGCCGTCAGCGAGCGCGAGCGCTGCATGATCCTCACCCAAACAGGAGACACAGATGACATGACGGTCTCCCTCGGTGAGTGGGGCTCGGCACGAGCCGCAGGAAGGCATCTTTAGAAAGACGCAGCTCTTTTAGGGGGTGAGTGTTGCAAGGCGAACACACACACACACACACAAGAACAATAATAAAGAAAGGATATGGCGTCGGAAAGCGCAGCAGGCCCTCATTGGCCTGACGTCACTTCAGGCCTCGCTCGATAGGCTTATGCAGTTGCCGCAGAACAGCCAATGAGCGAGCAAGCTGTCTCGCCATAGCTGTGTACTGCTGCAACGCGCTTTACATATATGGAAAATTAAGGATAATTTTTTGCTTCAGTATTTCGTGAAAAAAGAGTTTTTCCCGTAGCGTTTTTACAAAAAACGCAGTACGAGAGGACTCTCGTAAGAGAACCCATATAATCACTAATAGGCATTTTTGTTTACTGTTAAACATGAACATTAGTGTTATAATATGGCTGCAAAATTGTTACCAGACTGTATCAATCCTGAGTTTATTTATTTTTCTCCTTTTTTTTATTTTAAGAAATGCATAAGCCTACAATATAACGTGGGGAGCTAATTCTAACCGATAACTCTGCATTTTACATGTATAGTGGGTTTCTATATTTGTTTTGTTTTCTGTTGAGTAGCTTATTAAAATGCTTAAAAGGAAATGAGGGTGGTCATGGGGACGGCATCATTTTTGAAGATGTACACCAGTACATTTGTATACAACATATTAACTGATGTCCATGCTTTCTATCAGCATTGCACCATTACTCACTCTACTACAGTGGGGTAGGTTGTAACTGCACTCTCAGTCTTTGAAACCGATTGATGCAATTTAGTGAAAAATGGTAGATTTCTAAGCTACTTGAATTGAAGCAGATAAATGTGTGAATATTATAAAGTGAGACTCATTGCAAACCCCCTGACTTGCAAATGCTGAAGCTAACTATTACAGCACTTCCTGGTCTCCCCTAATGATCCTCTTGAATCCTCTTCTGTAGTGTCTGGTCAGTGTCCGGCGATGCTGACGGCCATATATATATATATATATTTATATTTATTTATTTATTTATTTATTTATATATTTTTTTAGAAAGACTTAAGATAATAGGTGGATTATTCATGTAAAGTGGGATGAAAGAAGTGTAGATGGCCAAGCCATAATGCCAGAATAAAGAGGTGTCAAAGGTTCGTCGATTGAGTACAGTAAAGCATGAATGGGCCAGTTCTCCTCACCAGACATTAGTCATAGACTGTAAATGGGTGATTACAGGGCAATAACATATTTGATTAGCATCTTATCAGCCTTCTCTAAAAAACTCCCCTGACATCTCTTTTCAAGCCTGAAGTGAGCAGGTTTTTGTGTAGGTGAAGACATCGTTGAACTCCTTTTTGCCAACACAGTATGTTAGCTGAGTGCATCCTCTGCTGCTCGCATCCACATTGATGGTTGGCCCCGGTGTCCTCTGCTGCTCACTTCCAGAAAAGAAAATAGCATGTGACTCATTACCATTATCACTGATTCACTTTCAAGAGTAGTCGTGACCGAGAGGTTAAGGCGATGGCCTTGAAAACCATTGGGGTCTCCCCGTGCAGGTTCCAACCCTGCTGACTACGTGGCTCCTTGTCACTTTGTCTGATTGTGACATCCAGGATCTTTGTACAAGCTGCTTTTTTTTCTAACAAGGAAATTGGGCTCTTTTCAAGCCTGAAGTGGGCATCGTTTCAAAAGGCCCAGATCAGGCTTTGGCATCCCCCGACAACTTCACGGCCTTCACGTTGTGCAGCTCAAGAGTCGCCGCATTATATTTTATGGAGAATCTTGGATATTAGTGTTTTGAAATGTTGCATTCGTTCTCTCTTAGAAAAGTCAAACAGAAACCTACTCATAACGTCCCAATTGCTCGTTTGTCTAAACCACCTTAGAGATAGCAACATGCCATGAAAAAAACCCTCCACTCTTGCAATGTCAGTGTTCCTAGCTTTGGAAGGAGCAACTGTAACAAATTAGCTCAAAGGGGAAATATTAATAAGAATCCATAATTACCAATTATGATTCATTATTAATATTTGGGTCAGTTAATTAGATTAACTTTGAGGTAAGCTAAATTAATATTACAATCAATTAATCAGTTCCAACAAACTCTTTGATTATTCATTTATTCTAAGAAAAGTGTATCTTTCATGGCCACTGAAAAATAATTATTTCTTAGCATGTACAGCGCTTAGAGCATGTAACAAGATCAAGATCGTAAAAGGGACTTTGTTGCAAGCAGGGAATCAGAACCAAATACCTGTTGTGCACAAGTTTTATTAACTAAATCACAAACATAACTAAACTAAACAAACATACATACATACATTCATACATACATACATACATACATTCATACATACATACATACATGCATAGGTAAAAGGGTGAGTGATATGGAACTGGAAGCAGGAAATAGAACTATGGAAAATATCTATTTAACTATGAAAAGAACCATCAGCTTATCATTTTCAGAGCACTTCATTAAATTGATACTTGCATGGTCAGTTGCAATCATGGACAATTTTTGAAGTGGTTGAAAATTGAGTTCGTTGATGAGTCCGTGAGTGTCAAAAGTCATGGTGCAAGTTGCCATCGTTTTCTTCTCTGCTTGATGGAGAAGATGATGAAGACTTGCATGGTGGTTTCGACGCTGTTGTGGGTCGGAGCTTGCAGCCCGGGGGCCTGCTGAGGCCATGCTGGACAGCACGGCGTCCTGAAGTGTCGAGAAGGCCAAGAGTTGATCGTCGCTTGTTCAGTGATGGTAAGTTGCAGTTTCCTGGACTGAAGCTCGCTTTGGGAGCATGAAAGCATGTAGACAATGCTCAGGCCTTCTGGGGCCCTTGGGCTTGCCGTTGACACTGTATGTGCAGGCCCGGGGCGAGTGGAAAGATTGCTTTCTCTGTATAGCCTTTAGTACTCTGCGTTGTGCGGGCAGCATCCCCAGTCCAAATCCGGATCATCGAACCCTGCCGACTACGTGGCTCCTAGTCACTTTGTCTATTTGCGAAAGGAATTGTGACATCCAGGAGCTTTGTATGAGCTGCTTTTTTCTCTAACACGGAAAATTGGGCAACCCATATCTCTTTTCAAGCCTGAAGTGAGCAGCTTTTTGTGTAGGTGAAGACGTCGTTAGTTTATAAATAAGTGTTTTGGCACACCTGTCCGAGTGGCGCTACAAATCTGATTTTATTTCGGGCATGTTAAATTAGCATTCGACAAACAAACTTTTATTTATGTACACTCACAATAACAATTAAATGTTGTGCTTTTGTAAAATAAAGAAAACAAACAGGGTGCCGTCTCGGTCTCCGTCACAGAAATGAACCAAAACTCTATAGGCTACTTGGCTCGGTCACGATAAGAATTCTATATCTATAGAAAGCTTTGAGTGAACAAATATTATCTGATTATGCAATCCATATGAAACCATCCAATATTAAATTGGCTATGATATAACCATGGCTTTGTATTCCCCTATATTCACTACAGTGGCTGGAAACATTGTTTTCATTCATAATTACTTGCATGGATTCACATCGCAAATCAATCAGCAATTGAAAAATTCAGATTCAAATTCTAGACATGCCCCTGTGTTTCTTGATGATCAATGCAGATTTATGCCAGTCTCCAGTAGAGATCCATTTCCTGGAGAGTTTAGGTGTAGGAGTTTAGTCATAATTACAACTTGTAACTTGTGGTAGAACTCCGACTTGTACCACGTGATCGCTGTACCACCTGACCACTGCAGATTCATTTGCCGTTGATAGTGTTGCCATAAAAACAATCAATCATCTCCTAATTAAGGTAATTATTACGACGTCCAACCCTAATCAAACACACCTGAACAAGCTAATCAAGGTCTTCAAGATTAGGCTATATTAGAAAGCTACAGGCAAGTGATTTTCATTAGGGTTGGAGTTACCCAGACCCCCAATTGGATCTTTAAAAACGCATTTTCAAAAAGTGTTTTAAATTCTTTTGGTAGCGTTTGTTGTGGGCCTCAGCTGATATTTTGATGCAGCAACAGGGGTTTTTCTTTGTAGTTTTGTGGTCCTTGCTGTCTGCCCCTCCTGACTCACTAATTCAGTGCATCTTCCAGCAGAGTTGCTTTTGAGATTGCAGGTCGAGAGGATGACAGCTCAAGTGTACTGCTCGTTTAGGGCTGTTTTATTGTGTCTGTCTGCTTGTTTGAGCACAACAGACGCTGGAGTCCTAGGTGAGAAGTTCTTTTAGCTTTGTTACGTAGCCCGAAGAAGTGCATAAATAAAGTGCCTTCCAAAACTTGATTTCAGACACGTCTGCTTACAAAAATACAGTACAGACGTGAAGTGGAAGTTCATCTTTGTATGTTGGTTTAGTTTTAATAATAAGCAAAGTATAAATATGCAAATTGTCATAAGTTTATGCATTTTTCACTGTACAAGTAAAACCCATATAATCACTAATAGGCATTTTTGTTTACTGTTAAACATGAACATTAGTGTTATAATATGGCTGCAAAATTGTTACCAGACTGTATCAATCCTGAGTTTATTTATTTTTCTACTTTTTTTATTTTAAGAAATGCATAAGCCTATATAACGTGGGGAGCTAATTCTAACCGATAACTCTGCATTTTACATGTATAGTGGGTTTCTATATTTGTTTTGTTTTCTGTTGAGTAGCTTATTAAAATGCTTAAAAGGAAATGAGGGTGGTCATGGGGACGGCATCATTTTTGAAGATGTACACCAGTACATTTGTATACAACATATTAACTGATGTCCATGCTTTCTATCAGCATTGCACCATTACTCACTCTACTACAGTGGGGTAGGTTGTAACTGCACTCTCAGTCTTTGAAACCGATTGATGCAGTTTAGTGAAAAATGGTAGATTTCTAAGCTACTTGAATTGAAGCAGATAAATGTGTGAATATTATAAAGTGAGACTCATTGCAAACCCCCTGACTTGCAAATGCTGAAGCTAACGATTACAGCACTTCCTGGTCTCCCCTAATGATCCTCTTGAATCCTCTTCTGTAGTGTCTGGTCAGTGTCCGGCGACGCTGACGGTCATGCCCTCCCGACGAGGATGCACTTCTGATAGAGACTGCTCTGGAGGACACAAATGCTGTCAATTTCCCTGTGGGTCCGCGTGTGTGCCGCCTGTTTTCAGTGAGTTTTAATTATTGATGCATGCTATACGTCTTCCAGAAAAAAAAACCTGAAAAAATGTTTTCACTCAGGAATTGCTAGTAAGTTTCACAAATGATTGCAAAGAAACCGCAAGTAACACATTGAACTAAACGTGAAACTATGAAGTAGATGGACTGAATATTCCGGTAAATCCTCCTACTTTTTTTTTCATACAGTGTATGAGGCATTCAGTATTCAGTGATGTGGTTTCTCTGTCATGTGTCTCTGTAACAGCAAAGCCAGGGGAGTGTCCAAGCACAAATTTTGGAGCAGGAATGTGTGCAGAGTTGTGTTCCTATGACAGTGACTGTCCGAACGATGAGAAATGCTGCTGCAATGGATGTGGACATCAGTGTATGGATCCATTTGCAGGTATTTGCTGTTATATTAGTGTTTGGGTCAGCTTCCTTATTTCAGTTTGTCTCGTTTTATAATTAATCGTTCTCAATGTAAAAAGTATTCAGCCAATAGCACGGTTTAAAGCACAGGAAGGCTTTACAAAATGAATTCATACGATTAATACGATCATGATTAATAATTAAGAGGAGTAAAACTTGGTATTTGGGTTTTGTGCTGTATCTGAGACTGAATGCCTCTAAACCGACTGACTAAAGTTGACTATCTGGATCCATCCAGTGAAGCCTGCAGCCGAACCTCCGAAGCCTCCAGGGAAGCCTGCAGCCGAACCTCCAAGGCCTCCAGGAAAGCCTGCAGCCGAACCTCCAGGAAAGCCTGGAGCCGAGCCTCCAAGGCCTCCAGGAAAGCCTGCAGCCGAACCTCCAAGGCCTCCAGGAAAGCCTGCAGCCGAACCTCCAAGGCCTCCAGGAAAGCCTGCAGCCGAACCTCCAAAGCCTCCAGGAAAGCCTGGAGCCGAACCTCCAAAGCTTCCAGGAAAGCCTGCAGCCGAACCTCCAAAGCCTCCAGGAAAGCCTGCAGCCGAACCTCCAGGAAAGCCTGGAGCTGAACCTCCAAAGCCTCCAGGAAAGCCTGGAGCCGAACCTCCAAAGCCTCCAGGAAAGCCTGCAGCTGAACCTCCAAAGCCTTCCACCGAACTACTGGAGCCTTCTACCGAAGAGCCGGAGCCTTCTAACGAACTACCGGAGCCTTCTACAGAACTGCCGGAGCCTTCTGCTGAACTGCCTGAGCCGGAGCCTTCTACCGAACCTCCTGAGCTGGAGCCTTCAGACGAACTGCAAGTGATGCCTGCAGTGGAACCCCCGAAGCCTCCTGTGAAGCCTTCAGCCGAACCCCCGAAGCCTCCGGTGAAGCCTGCAGCCGAACCCCCGAAGCCTCCAATGAAGCCTGCAGCCGAACCCCCGAAGCCTCCAATGAAGCCTCCTGTGAAGCCTGCAGCCGAACCGCCCAAGCCTCCAATGAAGCCTGCAGCCGAACCGCCAAAGTTAACTTACCCTTATGGCCAATGTCCTGGCCATAAGTAATGTGGCTATGCATGCAGTTAACTGTGCTGATTTAACCATTGGATGTATGGTGTTTTCCCTGTTTATCACCAAATAAATCTCACACTTGTAAGACCATTTTCCTCTTTTTTTTTTTTTTTTTTAAGTGGGAAAACAAGGAATTTGATGGGGGTTTGTTTTGTATTCCAGTGTTAGTTTGGCTGTTCTCTCACATAATGGCTCATTGGAATCAATGCATGAAATCCCACCCTCCAAAGCCACGCCGCCTTCAAAACGCTTGAACACACAGCAGAGTCTGTAAAGTGTCACAAGACGAAAGACTGCACTAAATTGCCTCATGTCTAAAATGCATACCATTACAGTGGTAATGAACATAAACAACTTGCAGTGCTCTAGTTGTACCACCTGACTGATGCAGATTAATTTCGGTGTTGACATGGAAACGTCTGAATCCAAATGCAATGATTGGCTGAAGAGTCTATTATTGATTGCTATAGGATGTGAAGTTTCAACCAGTATTGCCTATTGACCAATAGTCTTCTGCACTCTGAAGCATTTTAGTGAAATTGTGTTTTCTAGTGGTCATTTTAGGAAGTTGCAACTTTAAGCCTATTAACAGATGGTCCCTTTAGTTACCTGCAACCAAATGAGTTCTGAATGCCTGTAATGCCGAGTTCACACTGCACAATTTTCAAAGTAGTCGGGTCACTGTTCTTTTCACACTGCACGACTATCTGGGGTAACGTTCAGTTGCTGCTGTGTGCACACTGCACGATGCACCGACGACAGTTTCACACCGCATGACTATACAAAAGAAAGAATCGCTGACAACTGTCTGGTCTGCAAACTGCGTTTCACAACCAAACCCACGCGAGAAGTGATATGGAAATAACGCAAGATCATGCGTGTAAGACTGGAGTTCTCACGTGAGACTTAAATAGTTATTAAAAAGGATAGCCTGCAAGAAGATTTGCAATCCAAATTGTCTGTACGCTGATTTGCAGCAAAAAGGAGAAAAAAAAAAAAAACTCATTATGCTGGAGGAAATGGTTGGGGGGACGAGGGGAGCAAGGATTGTGTGTTGTGCAAAGAGAGTTGGGGTTAGATAAATCATTTTACAATGTGCTACTGTTGCTGCTGGTCAAGCAAATGTTTGTGCTTTGTTTCTGTTAAAATAATGATATTCTGGTCTATAACTCTTCCACGAACATCCCGCTGTCCTGTAGTTTTCAGTCAGAACACATTACCACAGCAGGATTTTGAATCGCAGACAGGTCCAGATATTTAACATGCCAAATATCTCACGGGCGTCGGCGACTCATCGGGGATTCTCTCAGATCGCGTCGTTGATAATTCACACTGCGTGAATGTCACTCGTGTGAACGAGCACCGATTTGCCTATGATTTCGGGCATTTGTTGGCGATCTCCCAAAACCTGTCGGTGAATGAAAAATTGTTCAGTGTGAACTCTGCACTGATCCAGTAAAACAGCCCTTCAAATGAGTGACGCTAATTACCCAGATTTAGCTCATTACAAACAATGTAAGAGTCTGGAATAGAAGTGTAAAGTGCTTGATTTCTTGAACATCCTCACCTTTCTTGATTTTGACATTTTCTTTGGACACTGAACAAAAGAACATCCTTTATTTCAGTAATAAACTAATGATTTATCATCAAATTAAAAAAAGTTTCTCACAGTTGTAGAATAACAAATTTTAAGAATCTATTTCAAATATGTTTTAGATCTGCTGATCCTACTTCCTTACATAACATCACATAAAAAACTAAGGTGAACTATACTGTAGTGGGCATTCAAGGTGAACATGAGGGCATCCATTTACTGATTAGATTTAACAGTTTCCTTTGAAGGGGTTTTGTTAGTCTTTAATCTTCCTACTAAGAGATGAACTATGTGTGAATGTTACAAAGTCTTAGTTCTCGTGACCATGTGTTGTTTATACAATTTGGGGGGTACCATTATCTCAGTTGGGGGTAATTGCCTCTATTGTCTTTAGATGATTAGATTCAGTAGTCATCCCTAAAGGCTGTGTGTAAGTTCAGCACCTTTAAGGACAGCCCACTGAATTGCCTATAAGATACCATGTAAAGTTCCCTTAGTCAGATAATGTTGGACGAACCGCAGCCGCGCTCAAAAAAGAATAACTTTGTTTGAACGTGATCCCAACGTCTCCTGGTCTTGCTTTGAAGAGGAAAAAGTTTCCTACACAGTCCTATTAACATACAATCTCTTGTGAAATAGGTGCACTTAATTGTATTGTGTACATGTAATTCAAATGTTAAAAAGTATCTATTTAAAAAAACTGTACTTACAGATGAATTAATATTAATACAATATAAGGCCGCTTAAGAGCACTTAAAGACCCACTGAAGTGCCTTGAAACGTGCAGCATTTTTCAGTGTGTTGACGTAATTTCCACTGAAACAGGGAGACAGGACGGGACATATTGAGCAGCTCCTCCCCTTTTTAAAATTGGCAATAGCGTTTCTTTTACATCACAGCTTGGCCAGAGCCGTCGAGCTGAATATGTTAGCCGGGATCATCCCAGCCCTCCTTCACTCCGGCGCCAACACACCATGGGCCCTGGGTGATTCAGCAGCGTCAAATCAGCAGCCATTCCCTTACGCGTCAAAGATCGCAGACGGCCCCAGATTATTGTTGTTCAACATTCACTACCCATTAAAACTTCACACTCTTACTTGATCTGGACAAACTGAACGACACTAGAACGATTTAAGACTCCAGCTTTGATATTTGACCACTGTTTATGTTAAAACTGGTTTGCAGTGACATTCATTTCTTAATTTATGTCAGGAATGCAAAATAATTCATCTGTAATGTTCGTTATTTTGAATAGAATGTCATCACAAGACTCCCATTCATTTTGGCGTCACTTTGACAGCGAATAACTTTACATCTGAGGCGTTTAAAGACTCCATTTGTCCATTATTTCTTTCTAAAGAAACACGAAAATATATAAAAGGCTCCATTACCTTGTATCTTACGTTATGGCCCCGTATAAGCCGTTTTTGTAAAAATAGGCTAACGATTGCGTCATAACCATGCCACTCTCTGTCGCACAGTAGAGATATTACCGTATGGACAGGAGGAGAAGCTTGCGGGCAATTGGGGGGACGTGGAGGCAAAATGACAAAATAATTAATCAGAATACTTAGCAAAAGTTTCTCCTGCTCCTACCTCATGGACAGCTCCTACTCACACTCTCCGTCTCTGCAAGTTTCGGAAGGGAATGATTCAGATTTGTCTTGGCACAGCTACTAGAAGACAGACGGGTTGCTCACGTCACATCTACGTCGTCAAGCTCAGTTTGAGTCTGCGCAGTACGCTCGACCATCAGGAAGTGAGTGCTTCTAATTGACTTCACTTTTCTCTGTTGAAACCTATGGGGTCGCTGTGTCCAGTTTATATACTGTCTATGGCTAAAACAGCCTACAGAGGCGAGCTCTGTTTCTCCTCTTCCTGGTTTGCATCAGTTATGATCTCAGTGCTCTCCCATATATATATATATATATATATATATATATATATATTTATATTTATTTATTTATTTATTTATATTTTTTTTTAGAAAGACTTAAGATAATAGGTGGATTATTCATGTAAAGTGGGATGAAAGAAGTGTAGATGGCCAAGCCATAATGCCAGAATAAAGAGGTGTCAAAGGTTCGTCGATTGAGTACAGTAAAGCATGAATGGGCCAGTTCTCCTCACCAGACATTAGTCATAGACTGTAAATGGGTGATTACAGGGCAATAACATATTTGATTAGCATCTTATCAGCCTTCTCTAAAATACTCCCCTGACATCATCTTAGAAAATGTTATAAAAATGTTATAAAATGTATATACAATTCATAGTTTTAGAGATATCATCCTCAGATTTGAAATGAAACATGACCACACCAGTGGCTACACTGTGGTTGTGGTTATAAGTTGTTATACTACATTCACATAATATGTTTATACATTTAATAAATATACTCTTAATATATATTTTTTTTGTTTTTATGTTTGAGCTTTTATATCTCAATATTAATAAGAGTCTGATTAATTCTGAGTCTTGAACTGTAAGCTGTCAAGAGTTGGCTTTCTAAATATATGTTGGTTATGTGTCTATTCAGAATGACTTTTTATTTTGGGTATGTAATGTATGCCCCACTTGCCAAAATTGGGTCTGTCTGGTACTGTAAACTTTAAGCTGAGGGTAACATAACTCTAAGGATAGCTCAGTCGGTAGAGCATCAGACTTTTAATCTGAGGGTTCAGGGTTCAAGTCCCTGTTTGGGTGAAGGTCAGACATTTTGTTGCAGACGTCCCCTAATCACTTGTTGTCCTCTTGTTGGCCGAGAGGTTAAGGCAATGGACTTGAAATCCATTGGGGTCTCCCCGCGCAGGTTCCAACCCTGCCGACTACGTGGCTCTTTGTCTGTTTCCGACAGGAATTGTGACATCCAGGAGCGTTGTACGAGCTGCATTTTTTTCCTCTAACACGGAAAACTGGGCAACCCACATCTCTTTTCAAGCCTGAAGAGCAGGTTTTTGTGTAGGTGAAGACATCGTTGAACTCCTTTTTGCCAACACAGTATGTTAGCTGAGTGCATCCTCTGCTGCTCGCATCCACATTGATGGTTGGCCCCGGTGTCCTCTGCTGCTCACTTCCAGAAAAGAAAATAGCATGTGACTCATTACCATTATCACTGATTCACTTTCAAGAGTAGTCGTGACCGAGAGGTTAAGGCGATGGCCTTGAAAACCATTGGGGTCTCCCCGTGCAGGTTCCAACCCTGCTGACTACGTGGCTCCTTGTCACTTTGTCTGATTGTGACATCCAGGATCTTTGTACAAGCTGCTTTTTTTTCTAACAAGGAAATTGGGCTCTTTTCAAGCCTGAAGTGGGCATCGTTTCAAAAGGCCCAGATCAGGCTTTGGCATCCCCCGACAACTTCACGGCCTTCACGTTGTGCAGCTCAAGAGTCGCCGCATTATATTTTATGGAGAATCTTGGATATTAGTGTTTTGAAATGTTGCATTCGTTCTCTCTTAGAAAAGTCAAACAGAAACCTACTCATAACGTCCCAATTGCTCGTTTGTCTAAACCACCTTAGAGATAGCAACATGCCATGAAAAAAAACCTCCACTCTTGCAATGTCAGTGTTCCTAGCTTTGGAAGGAGCAGCTGTAACAAATTAGCTCAAAGGGGAAATATTAATAAGAATCCATAATTACCAATTATGATTCATTATTAATATTTGGGTCAGTTAATTAGATTAACTTTGAGGTAAGCTAAATTAATATTACAATCAATTAATCAGTTCCAACAAACTCTTTGATTATTCATTTATTCTAAGAAAAGTGTATCTTTCATGGCCACCGAAAAATAATTATTTCTTAGCATGTACAGCGCTTAGAGCATGTAACAAGATCAAGATCGTAAAAGGGACTTTGTTGCAAGCAGGGAATCAGAACCAAATACCTGTTGTGCACAAGTTTTATTAACTAAATCACAAACATAACTAAACTAAACAAACATACATACATACATTCATACATACATACATACATACATACATACATACATGCATAGGTAAAAGGGTGAGTGATATGGAACTGGAAGCAGGAAATAGAACTATGGAAAATATCTATTTAACTATGAAAAGAACCATCAGCTTATCATTTTCAGAGCACTTCATTAAATTGATACTTGCATGGTCAGTTGCAATCATGGACAATTTTTGAAGTGGTTGAAAATTGAGTTCGTTGATGAGTCCGTGAGTGTCAAAAGTCATGGTGCAAGTTGCCATCGTTTTCTTCTCTGCTTGATGGAGAAGATGATGAAGACTTGCATGGTGGTTTCGACGCTGTTGTGGGTCGGAGCTTGCAGCCCGGGGGCCTGCTGAGGCCATGCTGGACAGCACGGCGTCCTGAAGTGTCGAGAAGGCCAAGAGTTGATCGTCGCTTGTTCAGTGATGGTAAGTTGCAGTTTCCTGGACTGAAGCTCGCTTTGGGAGCATGAAAGCATGTAGACAATGCTCAGGCCTTCTGGGGCCCTTGGGCTTGCCGTTGACACTGTATGTGCAGGCCCGGGGCGAGTGGAAAGATTGCTCTCTCTGTATAGCCTTTAGTACTCTGCGTTGTGCGGGCAGCATCCCCAGTCCAAATCCGGATCATCGAACCCTGCCGACTACGTGGCTCCTTGTCACTTTGTCTATTTGCGAAAGGAATTGTGACATCCAGGAGCTTTGTATGAGCTGCTTTTTTCTCTAACACGGAAAATTGGGCAACCCATATCTCTTTTCAAGCCTGAAGTGAGCAGCTTTTTGTGTAGGTGAAGACGTCGTTAGTTTATAAATAAGTGTTTTGGCACACCTGTCCGAGTGGCGCTACAAATCTGATTTTATTTCGGGCATGTTAAATTAGCATTCGACAAACAAACATTTATTTATGTACACTCACAATAACAATTAAATGTTGTGCTTTTGTAAAATAAATAAAACAAACAGGGTGCCGTCTCGGTCTCCGTCACAGAAATGAACCAAAACTCTATAGGCTACTTGGCTCGGTCACGATAAGAATTATATATCTATAGAAAGCTTTGAGTGAACAAATATTATCTGATTATGCAATCCATATGAAACCATCCAATATTAAATTGGCTATGATATAACCATGGCTTTGTATTCCCCTATATTCACTACAGTGGCTGGAAACATTGTTTTCATTCATAATTACTTGCATGGATTCACATCGCAAATCAATCAGCAATTGAAAAATTCAGATTCAAATTCTAGACATGCCCCTGTGTTTCTTGATGATCAATGCAGATTTATGCCAGTCTCCAGTAGAGATCCATTTCCTGGAGAGTTTAGGTGTAGGAGTTTAGTCATAATTACAACTTGTAACTTGTGGTAGAACGACTTGTACCACGTGATCGCTGTACCACCTGACCACTGCAGATTCATTTGCCGTTGATAGTGTTGCCATAAAAACAATCAATCATCTCCTAATTAAGGTAATTATTACGACATCCAACCCTAATCAAACACACCTGAACAAGCTAATCAAGGTCTTCAAGATTAGGCTATATTAGAAAACTACAGGCAAGTGATTTTCATTAGGGTTGGAGTTACCCAGACCCCCAATTGGATCTTTAAAAACGCATTTTCAAAAAGTGTTTTAAATTCTTTTGGTAGCGTTTGTTGTGGGCCTCAGCTGATATTTTGATGCAGCAACAGGGGTTTTTCTTTGTAGTTTTGTGGTCCTTGCTGTCTGCCCCTCCTGACTCACTAATTCAGTGCATCTTCCAGCAGAGTTGCTTTTGAGATTGCAGGTCGAGAGGATGACAGCTCAAGTGTACTGCTCGTTTAGGGCTGTTTTATTGTGTCTGTCTGCTTGTTTGAGCACAACAGACGCTGGAGTCCTAGGTGAGAAGTTCTTTTAGCTTCGTTACGTAGCCCGAAGAAGTGCATAAATAAAGTGCCTTCCAAAACTTGATTTCAGACACGTCTGCTTACAAAAATGCAGTACAGACGTGAAGTGGAAGTTCATCTTTGTATGTTGGTTTAGTTTTAATAATAAGCAAAGTATAAATATGCAAATTGTCATAAGTTTATGCATTTTTCACTGTACAAGTAAAACCCATATAATCACTAATAGGCTTTTTTGTTTACTGTTAAACATGAACATTAGTGTTATAATATGGCTGCAAAATTGTTACCAGACTGTATCAATCCTGAGTTTATTTATTTTTCTACTTTTTTTATTTTAAGAAATGCATAAGCCTATATAACGTGGGGAGCTAATTCTAACCGATAACTCTGCATTTTATATGTATAGTGGGTTTCTATATTTGTTTTGTTTTCTGTTGAGTAGCTTATTAAAATGCTTAAAAGGAAATGAGGATGGTCATGGGGACGGCATCATTTTTGAAGATGTACACCAGTATATTTGTATACAACATATTAACTGATGTCCATGCTTTCTATCAGCATTGCACCATTACTCACTCTACTACAGTGGGGTAGGTTGTAACTGCACTCTCAGTCTTTGAAACCGATTGATGCAGTTTAGTGAAAAATGGTAGATTTCTAAGCTACTTGAATTGAAGCAGATAAATGTGTGAATATTATAAAGTGAGACTCATTGCAAACCCCCTGACTTGCAAATGCTGAAGCTAACTATTACAGCACTTCCTGGTCTCCCCTAATGATCCTCTTGAATCCTCTTCTGTAGTGTCTGGTCAGTGTCCGGCGACGCTGACGGTCGTGCCCTCCCGACGAGGATGCACTTCTGATAGAGACTGCTCTGGAGGACACAAATGCTGTCAATTTCCCTGTGGGTCCGCGTGTGTGCCGCCTGTTTTCAGTGAGTTTTAATTATTGATGCATGCTATACGTCTTCCAGAAAAAAAAACCCTGAAAAAATGTTTTCACTCAGGAATTGCTAGTAAGTTTCACAAATGATTGCAAAGAAACCGCAAGTAACACATTGAACTAAACGTGAAACTATGAAGTAGATGGACTGAATATTCCGGTAAATCCTCCTACTTTTTTTCATACAGTGTATGAGGCATTCAGTATTCAGTGATGTGGTTTCTCTGTCATGTGTCTCTGTAACAGCAAAGCCAGGGGAGTGTCCAAGCACAAATTTTGGAGCAGGAATGTGTGCAGAGTTGTGTTCCTATGACAGTGACTGTCCGACCGATGAGAAATGCTGCTGCAATGGATGTGGACATCAGTGTATGGATCCATTTGCAGGTATTTGCTGTTATATTAGTGTTTGGGTCAGCTTCCTTATTTCAGTTTGTCTCGTTTTATAATTAATCGTTCTCAATGTAAAAAGTATTCAGCCAATAGCACGGTTTAAAGCACAGGAAGGCTTTACAAAATGAATTCATACGATTAATTAATACGATCATGATTAATAATTAAGAGGAGTAAAACTTGGTATTTGGGTTTGGTGCTGTATCTGAGACTGAATGCCTCTAAACCGACTGACTAAAGTTGACTATCTGGATCCATCCAGTGAAGCCTGCAGCCGAACCTCCGAAGCCTCCAGGGAAGCCTGCAGCCGAACCTCCAAGGCCTCCAGGAAAGCCTGCAGCCGAACCTCCAGGAAAGCCTGGAGCCGAACCTCCAAGGCCTCCAGGAAAGCCTGCAGCCGAACCTCCAAGGCCTCCAGGAAAGCCTGCAGCCGAACCTCCAGGAAAGCCTGGAGCCGAACCTCCAAAGCCTCCAGGAAAGCCTGGAGCCGAACCTCCAAAGCCTCCAGGAAAGCCTGGAGCCGAACCTCCAAAGCCTCCAGGAAAGCCTGGAGCCGAACCTCCAAAGCCTCCAGGAAAGCCTGGAGCCGAACCTCCAAAGCCTCCAGGAAAGCCTGGAGCCGAACCTCCAAAGCCTCCAGGAAAGCCTGGAGCCGAACCTCCAAAGCCTCCAGGAAAGCCTGGAGCCGAACCTCCAAAGCCTCCAGGAAAGCCTGGAGCCGAACCTCCAAAGCCTCCAGGAAAGCCTGGAGCCGAACCTCCAAAGCCTCCAGGAAAGCCTGCAGCCGAACCTCCAAAGCCTCCAGGAAAGCCTGCAGCCGAACCTCCAGGAAAGCCTGGAGCCGAACCTCCAAAGCCTCCAGGAAAGCCTGGAGCCGAACCTCCAAAGCCTCCAGGAAAGCCTGCAGCTGAACCTCCAAAGCCTTCCGCCGAACTACTGGAGCCTTCTACCGAAGAGCCGGAGCCTTCTAACGAACTACCGGAGCCTTCTACAGAACTGCCGGAGCCTTCTACCGAACCTCCTGAGCTGGAGCCTTCAGACGAACTGCAAGTGATGCCTGCAGTGGAACCCCCGAAGCCTCCTGTGAAGCCTTCAGCCGAACCCCCGAAGCCTCCGGTGAAGCCTGCAGCCGAACCCCCGAAGCCTCCAATGAAGCCTCCTGTGAAGCCTGCAGCCGAACCGCCCAAGCCTCCAATGAAGCCTGCAGCCGAACCGCCAAAGTTAACTTACCCTTATGGCCAATGTCCTGGCCATAAGTAATGTGGCTATGCATGCAGTTAACTGTGCTGATTTAACCATTGGATGTATGGCGTTTTCCCTGTTTATCACCAAATAAATCTCACACTTGTAAGACCATTTTCCTCTTTTTTTTTTTTTTTTTTTTTTTTTTTTTTTTAAGTGGGAAAACAAGGAATTTGATGGGGGTTTGTTTTGTATTCCAGTGTTAGTTTGGCTGTTCTCACATAATGGCTCATTGGAATCAATGCATGAAATCCCACCCTCCAAAGCCACGCCGCCTTCAAAACGCTTGAACACACAGCAGAGTCTGTAAAGTGTCACAAGACGAAAGACTGCACTAAATTGCCTCATGTCTAAAATGCATACCATTACAGTGGTAATGAACATAAACAACTTGCAGTGCTCTAGTTGTACCACCTGACTGATGCAGATTAATTTCGGTGTTGACATGGAAACGTCTGAATCCAAATGCAATGATTGGATGAAGAGTCTATTATTGATTGCTATAGGATGTGAAGTTTCAACCAGTATTGCCTATTGACCAATAGTCTTCTGCACTCTGAAGCATTTTAGTGAAATTGTGTTTTCTAGTGGTCATTTTAGGAAGTTGCAACTTTAAGCCTATTAACAGATGGTCCCTTTAGTTACCTGCAACCAAATGAGTTCTGAATGCCTGTAACGCCGAGTTCACACTGCACAATTTTCAAAGTAGTCGGGTCACTGTTCTTTTCACACTGCACGACTATCTGGGGTAACGTTCAGTTGCTGCTGTGTGCACACTGCACGATGCACCGACGACAGTTTCACACCGCATGACTATACAAAAGAAAGAATCGCTGACAACGTACTCGGTTACTAACGTAACCTCGGTTCTCTCTAGAAGAGGGAACGAGTACTACGTTTTTGTAAAAACGCTGCGGGAAAAGTCTCTTTTCACGAAATACTGAAGCAAAAAATTATCCTTAATTTTCCATATATGTAAAGCGCGTTGCAGCAGTACACAGCTATGGCGAGACAGCTTGCTCGCTCATTGGCTGCTCTGCGGCAACTGCATAAGCCTATCGAGCGAGGCCTGGAGTGACGTCAGGCCAATGAGGGCGCTTCGCGCCCTCCTTGCCATTTCCCGCCGAGACGGGTGTGGCTAACCTCTATAAAAGGAGCTCGAAAAGGCTGATTCACTTGATTTTCATCGCCGAAGCGAACCAGAGTGAACCGTACGCACGGCAGAGAACGCAGTACTCGTTCCCTCTTCTAGAGAGAACCGAGGTTACATTAGTAACCGAGTACGTTCTCTTACGAGAGTTCTCTCGTACTGCGTTTTTGTAAAAACGCTGCGGGAACCCCTTGTAAAACGCCGTGCGTGCTGGGATAAAACACCGATCACTGGAAGCTAACCCAGGTATACAGTGCATAATCACCAGATAGACTCACAGAGAGTCTGGGAATAAGGGGGGGGGGGGCCTTAATTCCCTATATTGTAGCGTCCGCAGACGCAAAACATGACCTCACAGAGAGAGTCTAGAGACAAAAGGGGAATCCCTCTGTCCTTATATGGCCGCGTCCGCAGACGCGAATATGACATCACACAGACAGGGTGGGGAACCTGAACTAATGTGGGAAATGTGGGTCTTACACAATTCTGCCCATAATACAGTCGGTAGCGCGCTGCGCATGCGATTTCAGTGTTCTAGTTAGACAGCTGATTTGACTACACCGATAGTAGCTTAGCCTGCAAGGCGGGAACCTCTAGGTTGTAAAACCTAATAAATGTAGACGGCGAGGCCCAGCCTGCCGCCATACATATGTCCTGTAAGGAAATCCCGCTAGACCAAGCCCACGAAGAGGCGACGCCTCTCGTGGAGTGCGCTCTAACGCCCAGCGGGCACTGGAGTCCCTTGACTGTGTAAGCCAGCGCTATGGCGTCAACTATCCATCTGGATAGGCTCTGTTTTGAAACAGCCATTCCCTTGGAACGTCCACTGAACGAGACAAAGAGCTGCTCAGTCTGTCTGAAGACAGCAGAGCGGGACACGTAAGCTCTTAAAGCCCTAATGGGGCAAAGAAAACTTGAGTCCCCTTCCTCACTTGATCCCGGCAGGGCAGACAGGGAGATAACCTGAGCCCGAAACGGCGTGTTGAGGGATTTTGGCACATAACCATGCTTAGGCTTGAGTATGACTTTAGAGTCATTAGGTCCAAACTCTAAGCACGCTGGGCTCACGGAGAGCGCGTACAGGTCGCCTATGCGCTTCACCGAAGCGAGAGCCATCAGAAACACTGTTTTAAAAGACAAATGTTTGAGGCTAATAGATTGGATAGGCTCGAAAGGGGCACCTTTCATGGCCGCCAAAACCGTAGAAAGGTCCCACATAGGGACTGAAGGAGGTCTGGGAGGATTCAGCCTCCTAGCTCCCCTGAGGAAGCGGATGACTAAATCGTTCCTTCCTAGTGACTGACCTAGCGTTGTTCCAGAGAACGCTGCAATAGCCGCCACATAAACTTTGAGCGTGGAAGGGGATCTGCCCTTATCCAACAGCTCCTGTAGGAAGGAGAGAACCTCCGTCACCTCACAATCGAGGGGTGATAGACCCCGAGCTGTACACCAGCCGGAGAAAACCGACCACTTCGAGGCATAAAGCCGCCTAGTCGACGGTGCTCTAGCCTGAGTGATGGTATTCATCACTCCCTCTGCGAGATCAACGGATATCCGTTGAGCGCCCACACATGAAGGGACCACAACTCCGGGTGTGGGTGCCAAATCGAGCCCCCGGCCTGCGAGAGGAGATCTTTCCTCAATGGCACTGGCCATGGAGCGATGTCTGCTAACTGCATCAGGACTGGAAACCATGCTTGGTTCTTCCAGAACGGTGCTACAAGCAGTACTGAGCATTTTGTTTCCCTGACCCGCTCTAGCACCTGAGGCAGGAGGGAGACGGGGGGAAAAGCGTATAACGGGCAGCGCGGCCACATCTGGGACAGCGCGCTGTCGTTCTTGGAAAAGAACACGGGGCAATGAGCGTTTTCGCGGGACGCGAATAGGTCCACCTCCGCTCTGCCGAATCTCTCCCACAGCAGCCGGACTGTTTGTGGGTGTAGAGACCATTCGCCCAGGGGAATGTTGTTCCTGGACAGTCTGTCTGGGCCCACATTCTGCAGCCCAGGCACATGCACTGCTCTCAGCGAGCGCAAATTGTGCTGAGCCCATGTTAGGAGGCGTTTCGCCAGCCTGTACAGGGATGTGGATCTGAGACCGCCCTGGCGATTTATGTAGGACACTACAGCCGTGTTGTCCGAACGGACTACGACGTGTTGGTCCTTGATTTGGGGACAAAAACGCGTCAGCGCGTTGTGCACTGCCAGCATTTCCAGGCAGTTGATATGTTGGAGCTTTTCTCGTTCTGACCACAGGCCGAAGAACGGTCTGCCCTCGAGCAGTGCTCCCCATCCCGAGGTGGATGCGTCTGTCGACACCATCTTCACTCTCGAGGAAGTCCCCAGGCTTACACCTGATCGGTACCAGCCGTCTGCCATCCAAGGTGTCAGGGCTGTCACACAGCTCTGATTGACTTTGAGACGTAACCGGCCGGACACCCACGCTCCGCGCGGTACTCGCACTTTCAACCAGAACTGCAGCGGGCGCATGCGGAGCAAGCCCAGCTGAAGAACTGGCGATGCTGAGGCCATGAGACCCAGCATCCTTTGAAACATTTTGAGCGGGGTAGTCGCGCCGCAGCGGAAGGATCTCGCCGCGCGCTGAATGTGCAGCACGCGCTGTGGCGACAGCCGCGCTGTCATAGACTGTGAGTCCAGAATGGTACCCAGAAACGAAATCGCTTGACTGGGGTTCAGCGAACTCTTTGTCCAATTGACCGTGATACCAAGATTCTCGAGGTGATCGAGTAAAATGGTTCTGTGCTCCACGAGCTGTGATCGTGATTGAGCTAGGATCAGCCAGTCGTCCAAATAGTTCAGCACTCGCATGCCTCTGAGTCTGAGAGGGGCGAGCGCTGCGTCCATGCACTTCGTAAATGTACGAGGTGCCAGGGACAAGCCGAACGGCAGGACTGTATACTGGTATGTCTGACCCTCGAAGGCGAATCTCAAGTATCGCCTGTGATGTGACGCTATCTGTATTTGAAAATACGCGTCCTTCAGATCTATCGACATAAACCAGTCTCCTCGGCGAATATGCGAATATTGAAACTGCGTTTCACTAATGCTCTGTTCAGCCGTCTTAGATCCAGTATGGGTCTGATACCACCGTCCTTTTTGGGGACCAGAAAGTATCTGCTGTATAGCCCCCCTTCGCTTTGAGCTTGGGATACACGCTCTATCGCCCCTTTGCTCATCAGTTTTGATATTTCGGCGCAAAGTAGGTGTGCTACTTCTAAAGTCACCGTAGTCTCGACGCGCGCTGTGAAGCGGGGAGGGCGTCGACAAAACTGTAGCGAGAAGCCTCTCTTTATAATGTCTAGCACCCAGACCGAAACCCCTGGAAGCGCTGCCCATGCCTCTGCATGGTTGGCTAAGGGTTGGATGCGAAGCGCGCTCTGTTCGCCGTGCGACAGAGGTGCTTCGGGGCGCAATAACATAGGCGTTATGCCTGTGACATTCGAGGCGGGGAGCGCGCTTAATACAGCGGGCAGAACGCTCGTCCTCGACCCTACTACAGTGCTTAACAGAGTGAGGGAGGGCTGAGAAAGTCTCGTGGGACTCATGCTGTCTGCTAGTAAATGTGGGCGGGAAACGGGCACATTCACTGCTTTGGACGCGCTGCCTGCCTGAGCAGAGCGAGCGCGCACAGGTCTCGTTTTTACAGAGAGCCTGCGATCTGTGGGACATAGTGTTCGTGGGCACTGGGAAGTGGGCACTTTTACTATGTTGGAAGCGCAATCGACCTGAGTCGATTTTATGTGCGCGAGCCCTGAGTGAAGGGCTGTGCTTGTGTGTATGGATGGGCACTGAGAAGTGGGCATCGACATTACATTTATAGCACCATCGGCCGTGGCCGGGACACCAGAAAATACACTCTTTTCGGGATATATCTGGGTAGCCGTAAAAACGGCTTTTGTGTGCAGGCAAGCGGGCAGCTGTACGGGCTTGCGCTTTGCAGAAAACGCTGGAACAGTCGCAAATCTTGGGGCTGAAACAGCGGCGCGCTTGGGTGAGAGACCGGCCGCAACGGGGCTCACACACCTGCGCTTTCCTAGGCGAGCTAGGACTTCTTCGGGGTTTCCGGCTTCACTGTAATCCTCGGCCGCGGCCCACGCTGAGCGGGGCGTCGGTTGCTAGAGCGAGAGCAGGGCCGAGAGCTGCGCTGCTGTTGCTGCTGTGAAGAGGCGGCCGAAGGCGGGGGCTGAGGCTGAGAGCTCCGCGGGGTCTGTTTTTCACGACTCGCTGCAGAACCAGAGCGCTTCGGGAGGAAGTGCTTGAAGGCTTGAGACGCTTTCTGGGCTTCGGTAAATCTCTCTACGAACTCGGAGAGAGAAGATCCGAAGAGGCCAGCGGAAGACAGCGGGGCGTCGAGAAACGCGGTGCGCTCGGAATCAGCCATCTCCGTGAGCGTCAGCCATAAATGCCTCTCAGCAACAGTGGCGGAAGCCATACACCGTCCCATGGCTTGTGCAGCAGACTTGGTAGCGCGGAGGGAGAGATCCGAAGTGCTTCTCAAATCCGCGATGCAGATAGCTTCAGGCCCCATCTCGTCCAGCTTACGGAGGAGATCACCCTGGAATATCTGCAGCGTAGCCATGGTGTGTAGCGCCGACGCGGCACGTCGACGTCATGCGGCAGGCTTTGGAAGGCAACACGGGTTTAGTCCGCCGTCCAGCAGAGGGCGGGCAAAGGTGGGTCGCTATCGCCTGTTCCACCGGCGGAAGTGAAAGGTAGCCTCGGTCTTTAGCATTATCCAAGGAGGAAAATGCTGGCGACACAGACGAACGTGTTCGTGCTGAATAGGGAGCGTTCCAGGCCTTCGCAACTTCTTCGTGAAGCTCAGGAAGAAAAGGAGCGGGCTTAGATTCCGGAGAGGTGCGCTCACCAGGGAGGAAACTACCATCCAGCCGGGTGCGAGAAGGGAGCTCCGGTGCAGACCACTCGAGGCCGAGGCTCGCCGCGGCCAAAGCGAGTACTCGCATGAGCTCCTTCTCGATGCTAGCTCTTGTCGAAGGCCTACGGGCAGGAGGCGCGAGATCCTCAGAGCTCGCCCAGTCCTCGCTGCCTGAAGCTAGCAGAGAGCAGGAATCTTTCTCCTCCGACGCGGCTTCGGAAACAACTTCCTCAAACGAAGCGGCGGCAGACTGTGGGCGCTGAGCGTCAGGAAGTGACTCCGGGGAAGCCGGTGAAGCAGGCGGGCGAACCGGCGAGCTTGGTCGGGTTGGAGCGGGTTCCGGGGCCCGCTGCGAGCGGCGCTTCTTACGGCGCGGCAGCGCGGCGGGGAGTGCAGGCTCAGAGAAAAAAGCCAGGCGAGTCCTCAGAGTCACCATCGGCAGAAGCTCGCAGTGAGGGCAGCCGCCGTCAGCGAGCGCGAGCGCTGCATGATCCTCACCCAAACAGGAGACACAGATGACATGACGGTCTCCCTCGGTGAGTGGGGCTCGGCACGAGCCGCAGGAAGGCATCTTTAAAAAGACGCAGCTCTTTTAGGGGGTGAGTGTTGCAAGGCGAACACACACACACACACACAAGAACAATAGAAAAGGATATGGCGTCGGAAAGCGCAGCAGGTACGGCGGTAGAAGGCGGCGTTGGCCAGCGGCTTCGAGGGCTCGTCCCGCTGAAAAGCTTGCCTCAGACGACGCGTGCTTCCTCGTGATCCAGCGATGCGTGAGCTTCGCTGAAGAGATGAAAATCAAGTGAATCAGCCTTTTCGAGCTCCTTTTATAGAGGTTAGCCACACCCGTCTCGGCGGGAAATGGCAAGGAGGGCGCGAAGCGCCCTCATTGGCCTGACGTCACTCCAGGCCTCGCTCGATAGGCTTATGCAGTTGCCGCAGAGCAGCCAATGAGCGAGCAAGCTGTCTCGCCATAGCTGTGTACTGCTGCAACGCGCTTTACATATATGGAAAATTAAGGATAATTTTTTGCTTCAGTATTTCGTGAAAAGAGACTTTTCCCGCAGCGTTTTTACAAAAACGCAGTACGAGAGAACTCTCGTAAGAGAACTGTCTGGTCTGCAAACTGCGTTTCACAACCAAACCCACGCGAGAAGTGATATGGAAATAACGCAAGATCATGAGTGTGTAAGACTGGAGTTCTCACGTGAGACTTAAATAGTTATTAAAAAGGATAGCCTGCAAGAAGATTTGCAATCCAAATTGTCTGTACGCTGATTTGCAGCAAAAAGGAGAAAAAAAAAAAAACTCATTATGCTGGAGGAAATGGTTGGGGGGACGAGGGGAGCAAGGATTGTGCGTTGTGCAAAGAGAGTTGGGGTTAGTTAAATCATTTTACAATGTGCTACTGTTGCTGCTGGTCAAGCAAATGTTTGTGCTTTGTTTCTGTTAAAATAATGATATTCTGGTCTATAACTCTTCCCCGAACATCCCGCTGTCCTGTAGTTTTCAGTCAGAACACATTACCACAGCAGGATTTTGAATCGCAGACAGGTCCAGATATTTAACATGCCAAATATCTCACGGGCGTCGGCGACTCATCGGGGATTCTCTCAGATCGCGTCGTTGATAATTCACACTGCGTGAATGTCACTCGTGTGAACGAGCACCGATTTGCCTATGATTTCGGGCATTTGTTGGCGATCTCCCAAAACCAGGAGAATGAAAAATTGTTCAGTGTGAACTCTGCACTGATCCAGTAAAACAGCCCTTCAAATGAGTGACGCTAATTACCCAGATTTAGCTCATTACAAACAATGTAAGAGTCTGGAATAGAAGTGTAAAGTGTAAGAAGTATAAACTAATGATTTATCATCAAATTAAAAAAAGTTTCTCACAGTTGTAGAATAACAAATTTTAAGAATCTATTTCAAATATGTTTTAGATCTGCTGATCCTACTTCCTTACATAACATCACATAAAAAACTAAGGTGAACTATACTGTAGTGGGCATTCAAGGTGAACATGAGGGCATCCATTTACTGATTAGATTTAACAGTTTCCTTTGAAGGGGTTTTGTTAGTCTTTAATCTTCCTACTAAGAGATGAACTATGTGTGAATGTTACAAAGTCTTAGTTCTCGTGACCATGTGTTGTTTATACAATTTGGGGGGTACCATTATCTCAGTTGGGGGTAATTGCCTCTATTGTCTTTAGATGATTAGATTCAGTAGTCATCCCTAAAGGCTGTGTGTAAGTTCAGCACCTTTAAGGACAGCCCACTGAATTGCCTATAAGATACCATGTAAAGTTCCCTTAGTCAGATAATGTTGGACGAACCGCAGCCGCGCTCAAAAAAGAATAACTTTGTTTGAACGTGATCCCAACGTCTCCTGGTCTTGCTTTGAAGAAGAAAAAGTTTCCTACACAGTCCTATTAACATACAATCTCTTGTGAAATAGGTGCACTTAATTGTATTGTGTACATGTAATTCAAATGTTAAAAAGTATCTATTTAAAAAAACTGTACTTACAGATGAATTAATATTAATACAATATAAGGCCGCTTAAGAGCACTTAAAGACCCACTGAAGTGCCTTGAAACGTGCAGCATTTTTCAGTGTGTTGACGTAATTTCCACTGAAACAGGGAGACAGGACGGGACATATTGAGCAGCTCCTCCCCTTTTTAAAATTGGCAATAGCGTTTCTTTTACATCACAGCTTGGCCAGAGCCGTCGAGCTGAATATGTTAGCCGGGATCATCCCAGCCCTCCTTCACTCCGGCGCCAACACACCATGGGCCCTGGGTGATTCAGCAGCGTCAAATCAGCAGCCATTCCCTTACGCGTCAAAGATCGCAGACGGCCCCAGATTATTGTTGTTCAACATTCACTACCCATTAAAACTTCACACTCTTACTTGATCTGGACAAACTGAACGACACTAGAACGATTTAAGACTCCAGCTTTGATATTTGACCACTGTTTATGTTAAAACTGGTTTGCAGTGACATTCATTTCTTAATTTATGTCAGGAATGCAAAATAATTCATCTGTAATGTTCGTTATTTTGAATAGAATGCCATCACAAGACTCCCATTCATTTTGGCGTCACTTTGACAGCGAATAACTTTACATCTGAGGCGTTTAAAGACTCCATTTGTCCATTATTTCTTTCTAAAGAAACACGAAAATGTATAAAAGGCTCCATTACCTTGTATCTTACGTTATGGCCCCGTATAAGCCGTTTTTGTAAAAATAGGCTAACGATTGCGTCATAACCACGCCACTCTCTGTCGCACAGTAGAGATATTACCGTATGGACAGGAGGAGAAGCTCGCGGGCAATTGGGGGGACGTGGAGGCAAAATGACAAAATAATTAATCAGAATACTTAGCAAAAGTTTCTCCTGCTCCTACCTCATGGACAGCTCCTACTCACACTCTCCGTCTCTGCAAGTTTCGGAAGGGAATGATTCAGATTTGTCTTGGCACAGCTACTAGAAGACAGACGGGTTGCTCACGTCACATCTACGTCGTCAAGCTCAGTTTGAGTCTGCGCAGTACGCTCGACCATCAGGAAGTGAGTGCTTCTAATTGACTTCACTTTTCTCCGTTGAAACCTATGGGGTCGCTGTGTCCAGTTTATATACTGTCTATGGCTAAAACAGCCTACAGAGGCGAGCTCTGTTTCTCCTCTTCTTGGTTTACATCAGTTATGATCTCAGCGCTCTCCCATATATATATATATATATATATATATATATATATATATATATATATATATATATATATATTTATATTTATTTATTTATTTATTTATATATTAAGATAATAGGTGGATTATTCATGTAAAGTGGGATGAAAGAAGTGTAGATGGCCAAGCCATAATGCCAGAATAAAGAGGTGTCAAAGGTTCGTCGATTGAGTACAGTAAAGCATGAATGGGCCAGTTCTCCTCACCAGACATTAGTCATAGACTGTATATGGGTGATTACAGGGCAATAACATATTTGATTAGCATCTTATCAGCCTTCTCTAAAATACTCCCCTGACATCATCTTAGAAAATGTTATAAAAATGTTATAAAATGTATATACAATTCATAGTTTTAGAGATATCATCCTCAGATTTGAAATGAAACATGACCACACCAGTGGCTACACTGTGGTTGTGGTTATAAGTTGTTATACTACATTCACATAATATGTTTATACATTTAATAAATATACTCTTAATATATTTTTTTTTTTGTTTTTATGTTTGAGCTTTTATATCTCAATATTAATAAGAGTCTGATTAATTCTGAGTCTTGAACTGTAAGCTGTCAAGAGTTGGCTTTCTAAATATATGTTGGTTATGTGTCTATTCAGAATGACTTTTTATTTTGGGTATGTAATGTATGCCCCACTTGCCAAAATTGGGTCTGTCTGGTACTGTAAACTTTAAGCTGAGGATAACATAACTCTAAGGATAGCTCAGTCGGTAGAGCATCAGACTTTTAATCTGAGGGTTCAGGGTTCAAGTCCCTGTTTGGGTGAAGGTCAGACATTTTGTTGCAGACGTCCCCTAATCACTTGTTGTCCTCTTGTTGGCCGAGAGGTTAAGGCAATGGACTTGAAATCCATTGGGGTCTCCCCGCGCAGGTTCCAACCCTGCCGACTACGTGGCTCTTTGTCTGTTTCCGACAGGAATTGTGACATCCAGGAGCGTTGTACGAGCTGCATTTTTTTCCTCTAACACGGAAAACTGGGCAACCCACATCTCTTTTCAAGCCTGAAGTGAGCAGGTTTTTGTGTAGGTGAAGACATCGCTGAACTCCTTTTTGCCAACACAGTATGTTAGCTGAGTGCATCCTCTGCTGCTCGCATCCACATTGATGGTTGGCCCCGGTGTCCTCTGCTGCTCACTTCCAGAAAAGAAAATAGCATGTGACTCATTACCATTATCACTTTCACTATTCACTTTCAAGAGTAGTCGTGACCGAGAGGTTAAGGCGATGGCCTTGAAAACCATTGGGGTCTCCCCGCGCAGGTTCCAACCCTGCTGACTACGTGGCTCCTTGTCACTTTGTCTGATTGTGACATCCAGGATCTTTGTACAAGCTGCTTTTTTTTCTAACAAGGAAATTGGGCTCTTTTCAAGCCTGAAGTGGGCATCGTTTCAAAAGGCCCAGATCAGGCTTTGGCATCCCCCGACAACTTCACGGCCTTCACGTTGTGCAGCTCAAGAGTCGCTGCATTATATTTTATGGAGAATCTTGGATATTAGTGTTTTGAAATGTTGCATTCGTTCTCTCTTAGAAAAGTCAAACAGAAACCTACTCATAACATCCCAATTGCTCGTTTGTCTAAACCACCTTAGAGATAGCAACATGCCATGAAAAAAAAACTCCACTCTTGCAATGTCAGTGTTCCTAGCTTTGGAAGGAGCAGCTGTAACAAATTAGCTCAAAGGGGAAATATTAATAAGAATCCATAATTACCAATTATGATTCATTATTAATATTTGGGTCAGTTAATTAGATTAACTTTGAGGTAAGCTAAATTAATATTACAATCAATTAATCAGTTCCAACAAACTCTTTGATTATTCATTTATTCTAAGAAAAGTGTATCTTTCATGGCCACCGAAAAATAATTATTTCTTAGCATGTACAGCGCTTAGAGCATGTAACAAGATCAAGATCGTAAAAGGGACTTTGTTGCAAGCAGGGAATCAGAACCAAATACCTGTTGTGCACAAGTTTTATTAACTAAATCACAAACATAACTAAACTAAACAAACATTCATACATACATACATACATACATACATACATACATGCATAGGTAAAAGGGTGAGTGATATGGAACCGGAAGCAGGAAATAGAACTATGGAAAATATCTATTTAACTATGAAAAGAACCATCAGCTTATCATTTTCAGAGCACCTCACTTGATACTTGCATGGTCAGTTGCAATCATGGACAATTTTTGAAGTGGTTGAAAATTGAGTTCGTTGATGAGTCCGTGAGTGTCAAAAGTCATGGTGCAAGTTGCCATCGTTTTTTTCTCTGCTTGATGGAGAAGATGATGAAGACTTGCATGGTGGTTTCGACGCTGTTGTGGGTCGGAGCTTGCAGCCCGGGGGCCTGCTGAGGCCATGCTGGACAGCACGGCGTCCTGAAGTGTCGAGAAGGCCAAGAGTTGATCGTCGCTTGTACAGTGATGGTAAGTTGCAGTTTCCTGGACTGAAGCTCGCTTTGGGAGCATGAAAGCATGTAGACAATGCTCAGGCCTTCTGGGGCCCTTGGGCTTGCCGTTGACACTGTATGTGCAGGCCCGGGGCGAGTGGAAAGATTGCTTTCTCTGTATAGCCTTTAGTACTCTGCGTTGTGCGGGCAGCATCCCCAGTCCAAATCCGGATCATCGAACCCTGCCGACTACGTGGCTCCTTGTCACTTTGTCTATTTGCGAAAGGAATTGTGACATCCAGGAGCTTTGTACGAGCTGCTTTTAACACGGAAAATTGGGCAACCCATATCTCTTTTCAAGCCTGAAGTGAGCAGCTTTTTGTGTAGGTGAAGACGTCGTTAGTTTATAAATAAGTGTTTTGGCACACCTGTCCGAGTGGCGCTACAAATCTGATTTTATTTCGGGCATGTTAAATTGGCATTCGACAAACAAACTTTTATTTATGTACACTCACAATAACAATTAAATGTTGTGCTTTTGTAAAATAAAGAAAACAAACAGGGTGCCGTCTCGGTCTCCATCACAGAAATGAACCAAAACTCTATAGGCTACTTGGCTCGGTCACGATAAGAATTCTATATCTATAGAAAGCTTTGAGTGAACAAATATTATCTGATTATGCAATCCATATGAAACCATCCAATATTAAATTGGCTATGATATAACCATGGCTGTGTATTCCCCTATATTCACTACAGTGGCGGGAAACATTGTTTTCATTCATAATTACTTGCATGGATTCACATCAGCAAATCAATCAGCAATTGAAAAATTCAGATTCAAATTCTAGACATGCCCCTGTGTTTCTTGATGATCAATGCAGATGTATGCCAGTCTCCAGTAGAGATCCATTTCCTGGAGAGTTTAGGTGTAGGAGTTTAGTCATAATTACAACTTGTAACTTGTGGTAGAACTCCGACTTGTACCACGTGATCGCTGTACCACCTGACCACTGCAGATTCATTTGCCGTTGATAGTGTTGCCATAAAAACAATCAATCATCTCCTAATTAAGGTAATTATTACGACATCCAACCCTAATCAAACACACCTGAACAAGCTAATCAAGGTCTTCAAGATTAGGCTATATTAGAAAGCTACAGGCAAGTGATTTTCATTAGGGTTGGAGTTACCCAGACCCCCTGTTGGAGTTACCCAGACCCCCTATTGGATTTTTAAAAACGCATTTTCAAAAAGTGTTTTAAATTCTTTTGGTAGCGTTTGTTGTGGGCCTCAGCTGATATTTTGATGCAGCAACAGGGGTTTTTCTTTGTAGTTTTGTGGTCCTTGCTGTCTGCCCCTCCTGACTCACTAATTCAGTGCATCTTCCAGCAGAGTTGCTTTTGAGATTGCAGGTCGAGAGGATGACAGCTCAAGTGTACTGCTCGTTTAGTGCTGTTTTATTGTGTCTGTCTGCTTGTTTGAGCACAACAGACGCTGGAGTCCTAGGTGAGAAGTTATTTTAGCTTCGTTATGTAGCCCGAAGAAGTGCATAAATAAAGTGCCTTCCAAAACTTGATTTCAGACACGTCTGCTTACAAAAATGCAGTACAGACGTGAAGTGGAAGTTCATCTTTGTATGTTGGTTTAGTTTTAATAATAAGCAAAGTATAAATATGCAAATTGTCATAAGTTTATGCATTTTTCACTGTACAAGTAAAACCCATATAATCACTAATAGGCATTTTTGTTTACTGTTAAACATGAACATTAGTGTTATATGGCTGCAAAATTGTTACCAGACTGTATCAATCCTGAGTTTATTTATTTTTCTACTTTTTTTATTTTAAGAAATGCATAAGCCTATATAACGTGGGGAGCTAATTCTAACCGATAACTCTGCATTTTACATGTATAGTGGGTTTCTATATTTGTTTTGTTTTCTGTTGAGTAGCTTATTAAAATGCTTAAAAGGAAATGAGGATGGTCATGGGGACGGCATCATTTTTGAAGATGTACACCAGTATATTTGTATACAACATATTAACTGATGTCCATGCTTTCTATCAGCATTGCACCATTACTCACTCTACTACAGTGGGGTAGGTTGTAACTGCACTCTCAGTCTTTGAAACCGATTGATGCAGTTTAGTGAAAAATGGTAGATTTCTAAGCTACTTGAATTGAAGCAGATAAATGTGTGAATATTATAAAGTGAGACTCATTGCAAACCCCCTGACTTGCAAATGCTGAAGCTAACTATTACAGCACTTCCTGGTCTCCCCTAATGATCCTCTTGAATCCTCTTCTGTAGTGTCTGGTCAGTGTCCGGCGACGCTGACGGTCGTGCCCTCCCGACGAGGATGCACTTCTGATAGAGACTGCTCTGGAGGACACAAATGCTGTCAATTTCCCTGTGGGTCCGCGTGTGTGCCGCCTGTTTTCAGTGAGTTTTAATTATTGATGCATGCTATACGTCTTCCAGAAAAAAAACCCTGAAAAAATGTTTTCACTCAGGAATTGCTAGTAAGTTTCACAAATGATTGCAAAGAAACCGCAAGTAACACATTGAACTAAACGTGAAACTATGAAGTAGATGGACTGAATATTCCGGTAAATCCTCCTACTTTTTTTCATACAGTGTATGAGGCATTCAGTATTCAGTGATGTGGTTTCTCTGTCATGTGTCTCTGTAACAGCAAAGCCAGGGGAGTGTCCAAGCACAAATTTTGGAGCAGGAATGTGTGCAGAGTTGTGTTCCTATGACAGTGACTGTCCGAACGATGAGAAATGCTGCTGCAATGGATGTGGACATCAGTGTATGGATCCATTTGCAGGTATTTGTTGTTATATTAGTGTTTGGGTCAGCTTCCTTTATTTCAGTTTGTCTCGTTTTATAATTAATCGTTCTCAATGTAAAAAGTATTCAGCCAATAGCACGGTTTAAAGCACAGGAAGGCTTTACAAAATGAATTCATACGATTAATTAATACGATCATGATTAATAATTAAGAGGAGTAAAACTTGGTATTTGGGTTTTGTGCTGTATCTGAGACTGAATGCCTCTAAACAGACTGACTAAAGTTGACTATCTGGATCCATCCAGTGAAGCCTGCAGCCGAACCTCCGAAGCCTCCAGGGAAGCCTGCAGCCGAACCTCCAAGGCCTCCAGGAAAGCCTGCAGCTGAACCTCCAGGAAAGCCTGGAGCCGAACCTCCAAGGCCTCCAGGAAAGCCTGCAGCCGAACCTCCAAGGCCTCCAGGAAAGCCTGCAGCCGAACCTCCAGGAAAGCCTGGAGCTGAACCTCCAAAGCCTCCAGGAAAGCCTGGAGCCGAACCTCCAAAGCCTCCAGGAAAGCCTGGAGCTGAACCTCCAAAGCCTCCAGGAAAGCCTGGAGCCGAACCTCCAAAGCCTCCAGGAAAGCCTGCAGCCGAACCTCCAAAGCCTCCAGGAAAGCCTGCAGCCGAACCTCCAGGAAAGCCTGGAGCCGAACCTCCAAAGCCTCCAGGAAAGCCTGGAGCTGAACCTCCAAAGCCTCCAGGAAAGCCTGGAGCCGACCCTCCAAAGCCTCCAGGAAAGCCTGGAGCCGAACCTCCAAAGCCTCCAGGAAAGCCTGCAGCTGAACCTCCAAAGCCTTCCGCCGAACTACTGGAGCCTTCTATAGAACTGCCGGAGCCTTCTGCTGAACTGCCTGAGCCGGAGCCTTCTAACGAACTGCCGGAGCCTTCTACAGAACTGCCGGAGCCTTCTGCTGAACTGCCTGAGCCGGAGCCTTCTACCGAACCTCCTGAGCTGGAGCAAGTGATGCCTGCAGTGGAACCCCCGAAGCCTCCGGTGAAGCCTGCAGCCGAACCCCCGAAGCCTCCGGTGAAGCCTGCAGCCGAACCCCCGAAGCCTCCGGTGAAGCCTGCAGCCGAACCCCCGAAGCCTCCAATGAAGCCTGCAGCCGAACCCCCGAAGCCTCCAATGAAGCCTGCAGCCGAACCCCCGAAGCCTCCAATGAAGCCTCCTGTGAAGCCTGCAGCCGAACCGCCAAAGTTAACTTACCCTTATGGCTAATGTCCTGGCCATAAGTAATGTGGCTATGCATGCAGTTAACTGTGCTGATTTAACCATTGGATGTATGGTGTGTTTTCCCTGTTTATCACCAAATAAATCTCACACTTGTAAGACCATTTTCCTCTCTTTTTTTTTTAAGTGGGAAAACAAGGAATTTGATGGGGGTTTGTTTTGTATTCCAGTGTTAGTTTGGCTGTTCTCTCACATAATGGCTCATTGGAATCAATGCATGAAATCAATGCACCCTCCAAAGCCACGCCACCTTCAAAACGCTTGAACACACAGCAGAGTCTGTAAAGTGTCACAAGACAAAAGACTGCACTAAATTGCCTCATGTCTAAAATGCATACCATTACAGTGGTAATGAACATAAACAACTTGCAGTGCTCTAGTTGTACCACCTGACTGATGCAGATTAATTTCGGTGTTGACATGGAAACGTCTGAATCCAAATGCAATGATTGGATGAAGAGTCTATTATTGATTGCTATAGGATGTGAAGTTTCAACCAGTATTGCCTATTGACCAATAGTCTTCTGCACTCTGAAGCATTTTAGTGAAATTGTGTCTTCTAGTGGTCATTTTAGGAAGTTGCAACTTTAAGCCTATTAACAGATGGTCCCTTTAGTTACCTGCAACCAAATGAGTTCTGAATGCCTGTAATGCCGAGTTCACACTGCACAATTTTCAAAGTAGTCGGGTCACTGTTCTTTTCACACTGCACGACTATCTGGGGTAGCGTTCAGTTGCTGTGTGCACACTGCACGATGCACCGACGACAGTTTCACACCGCATGACTATACAAAAGAAAGAATCGCTGACAACTGTCTGGTCTGCAAACTGCGTTTCACAACCAAACCCACGCGAGAAGTGATATGGAAATAACGCAAGATCATGCGTATGTAAGACTGGAGTTCTCACGTGAGACTTAAATAGTTATTAAAAAGGATAGCCTGCAAGAAGATTTGCAATCCAAATTGTCTGTACGCTGATTTGCAGCAAAAAGGAGAAAAAAACAAACAAACTCATTATGCTGGAGGAAATGGTTGGGGGGACGAGGGGAGCAAGGATTGTGTGTTGTGCAAAGAGAGTTGGGGTTAGATAAATCATTTTACAATGTGCTACTGTTGCTGCTGGTCAAGCAAATGTTTGTGCTTTGTTTCTGTTAAAATAATGATATTCTGGTCTATAACTCTTCCCCGAACATCCCGCTGTCCTGTAGTTTTCAGTCAGAACACATTACCACAGCAGGATTTTGAATCGCAGACAGGTCCAGATATTTAACATGCCAAATATCTCACGGGCGTCGGCGACTCATCGGGGATTCTCTCAGATCGCGTCGTTGATAATTCACACTGCGTGAATGTCACTCGTGTGAACGAGCACCGATTTGCCTATGATTTCGGGCATTTGTTGGCGATCTCCCAAAACCTGTCGGCGAATGAAAAATTGTTCAGTGTGAACTCTGCACTGATCCAGTAAAACAGCCCTTCAAATGAGTGACGTTAATTACCCAGATTTAGCTCATTACAAACAATGTAAGAGTCTGGAATAGAAGTGTAAAGTGCTTGATTTCTTGAACATCCTCACCTTTCTTGATTGTGACATTTTCTTTGGACACTGAACAAAAGAACATCCTTTATTTCAGTAATAAACTAATGATTTATCATCAAATTAAAAAAAGTTTCTCACAGTTGTAGAATAACAAATTTTAAGAATCTATTTCAAATATGTTTTAGATCTGCTGATCCTACTTCCTTACATAACATCACATAAAAAACTAAGGTGAACTATACTGTAGTGGGCATTCAAGGTGAACATGAGGGTATCCATTTACTGATTAGATTTAACAGTTTCCTTTGAAGGGGTTTTGTTAGTCTTTAATCTTCCTACTAAGAGATGAACTATGTGTGAATGTTACAAAGTCTTAGTTCTCGTGACCATGTGTTGTTTATACAATTTGGGGGGTACCATTATCTCAGTTGGGGGTAATTGCCTCTATTGTCTTTAGATGATTAGATTCAGTAGTCATCCCTAAAGGCTGTGTGTAAGTTCAGCACCTTTAAGGACAGCCCACTGAATTGCCTATAAGATACCATGTAAAGTTCCCTTAGTCAGATAATGTTGGACGAACCGCAGCCACGCTCAAAAAAGAATAACTTTGTTTGAACGTGATCCCAACGTCTCCTGGTCTTGCTTTGAAGAAGAAAAAGTTTCCTACACAGTCCTATTAACATACAATCTCTTGTGAAATAGGTGCACTTAATTGTATTGTGTACATGTAATTCAAATGTTAAAAAGTATCTATTTAAAAAAACTGTACTTACAGATGAATTAATATTAATACAATATAAGGCTGCTTAAGAGCACTTAAAGACCCACTGAAGTGCCTTGAAACGTGCAGCATTTTTCAGTGTGTTGACGTAATTTCCACTGAAACAGGGAGACAGGACGGGACATATTGAGCAGCTCCTCCCCTTTTTAAAATTGGCAATAGCGTTTCTATTACATCACAGCTTGGCCAGAGCCGTCGAGCTGAATATGTTAGCCGGGATCATCCCAGCCCTCCTTCACTCCGGCGCCAACACACCATGGGCCCTGGGTGATTCAGCAGCGTCAAATCAGCAGCCATTCCCTTACGCGTCAAAGATCGCAGACGGCCCCAGATTATTGTTGTTCAACATTCACTACCCATTAAAACTTCACACTCTTACTTGATCTGGACAAACTGAGCGACACTAGAACGATTTAAGACTCCAGCTTTGATATTTGACCACTGTTTATGTTAAAACTGGTTTGCAGTGACATTCATTTCTTAATTTATGTCAGGAATGCAAAATAATTCATCTGTAATGTTCGTTATTTTGAATAGAATGTCATCACAAGACTCCCATTCATTTTGGCGTCACTTTGACAGCGAATAACTTTACATCTGAGGCGTTTAAAGACTCCATTTGTCCATTATTTATTTATAAAGAAACACGAAAATGTATAAAAGGCTCCATTACCTTGTATCTTACGTTATGGCCCCGTATAAGCCGTTTTTGTAAAAATAGGCTAACGATTGCGTCATAACCACGCCACTCTCTGTCGCACAGTAGAGATATTACCGTATGGACAGGAGGAGAAGCTCGCGGGCAATTGGGGGGACGTGGAGGCAAAATGACAAAATAATTAATAAGAGTGCTTCTAATTGACTTCACTTTTCTCCGTTGAAACCCATGGGGTCGCTGTGTCCAGTTTATATACTGTCTATGGCTAAAACAGCCTACAGAGGCGAGCTCTGTTTCTCCTCTTCCTGGTTTGCATCAGTTATGATCTCAGCGCGCTCCCATATATATATATATATATATATATATATATATATATATATATATATATATATATATATATATATATATTTATATTTATTTATTTATTTATTTATTTATATATATTTTTTAGAAAGACTTAAGATAATAGGTGGATTATTCATGTAAAGTGGGATGAAAGAAGTGTAGATGCCCAAGCCATAATGCCAGAATAAAGAGGTGTCAAAGGTTCGTCGATTGAGTACAGTAAAGCATGAATGGGCCAGTTCTCCTCACCAGACATTAGTCATAGACTGTAAATGGGTGATTACAGGGCAATGACATATTTGATTAGCATCTTATCAGCCTTCTCTAAAAAACTCCCCTGACATCTCTTTTCAAGCCTGAAGTGAGCAGGTTTTTGTGTAGGTGAAGACATTGTTGAACTCCTTTTTGCCAACACAGTATGTTAGCTGAGTGCATCCTCTGCTGCTCGCATCCACATTGATGGTTGGCCCCGGTGTCCTCTGCTGCTAACTTCCAGAAAAGAAAATAGCATGTGACTCATTACCATTATCACTGATTCACTTTCAAGAGTAGTCGTGACCGAGAGGTTAAGGCGATGGCCTTGAAAACCATTGGGGTCTCCCCGTGCAGGTTCCAACCCTGCTGACTACGTGGCTCCTTGTCACTTTGTCTGATTGTGACATCCAGGATCTTTGTACAAGCTGCTTTTTTTTCTAACAAGGAAATTGGGCTCTTTTCAAGCCTGAAGTGGGCATCGTTTCAAAAGGCCCAGATCAGGCTTTGGCATCCCCCGACAACTTCACGGCCTTCACGTTGTGCAGCTCAAGAGTCGCTGCATTATATTTTATGGAGAATCTTGGATATTAGTGTTTTGAAATGTTGCATTCGTTCTCTCTTAGAAAAGTCAAACAGAAACCTACTCATAACGTCCCAATTGCTCGTTTGTCTAAACCACCTTAGAGATAGCAACATGCCATGAAAAAAAAACTCCACTCTTGCAATGTCAGTGTTCCTAGCTTTGGAAGGAGCAGCTGTAACAAATTAGCTCAAAGGGGAAATATTAATAAGAATCCATAATTACCAATTATGATTCATTATTAATATTTGGGTCAGTTAATTAGATTAACTTTGAGGTAAGCTAAATTAATATTACAATCAATTAATCAGTTCCAACAAACTCTTTGATTATTCATTTATTCTAAGAAAAGTGTATCTTTCATGGCCACCGAAAAATAATTATTTCTTAGCATGTACAGCGCTTAGAGCATGTAACAAGATCAAGATCGTAAAAGGGACTTTGTTGCAAGCAGGGAATCAGAACCAAATACCTGTTGTGCACAAGTTTTATTAACTAAATCACAAACATAACTAAACTAAACAAACATACATACATACATTCATACATACATACATACATACATACATACATACATGCATAGGTAAAAGGGTGAGTGATATGGAACCGGAAGCAGGAAATAGAACTATGGAAAATATCTATTTAACTATGAAAAGAACCATCAGCTTATCATTTTCAGAGCACCTCATTAAATTGATACTTGCATGGTCAGTTGCAATCATGGACAATTTTTGAAGTGGTTGAAAATTGAGTTCGTTGATGAGTCCGTGAGTGTCAAAAGTCATGGTGCAAGTTGCCATCGTTTTCTTCTCTGCTTGATGGAGAAGATGATGAAGACTTGCATGGTGGTTTCGACGCTGTTGTGGGTCGGAGCTTGCAGCCCGGGGGCCTGCTGAGGCCATGCTGGACAGCACGGCATCCTGAAGTGTCGAGAAGGCCAAGAGTTGATCGTCGCTTGTTCAGTGATGGTAAGTTGCAGTTTCCTGGACTGAAGCTCGCTTTGGGAGCATGAAAGCATGTAGACAATGCTCAGGCCTTCTGGGGCCCTTGGGCTTGCCGTTGACACTGTATGTGCAGGCCCGGGGCGAGTGGAAAGATTGCTTTCTCTGTATAGCCTTTAGTACTCTGCGTTGTGCGGGCAGCATCCCCAGTCCAAATCCGGATCATCGAACCCTGCCGACTACGTGGCTCCTTGTCACTTTGTCTATTTGCGAAAGGAATTGTGACATCCAGGAGCTTTGTACGAGCTGCTTTTTTCTCTAACACGGAAAATTGGGCAACCCATATCTCTTTTCAAGCCTGAAGTGAGCAGGTTTTTGTGTGTGTTTTGGCACACCTGTCCGAGTGGCGCTACAAATCTGATTTTATTTCGGGCATGTTAAATTAGCATTCGACAAACAAACTTTTATTTATGTACACTCACAATAACAATTAAATGTTGTGCTTTTGTAAAATAAAGAAAACAAACAGGGTGCGCTTTCTGCCGTCTCGGTCTCCGTCACAGAAATGAACCAAAACTCTATAGGCTACTTGGCTCGGTCACGATAAGAAATATATCTATAGAAAGCTTTGAGTGAACAAATATTATCTGATTATGCAATCCATATGATATGATATAATATTAAATTGGCTATGATATAACCATGGCTGTGTATTCCCCTATATTCACTACAGTGGCTGGAAACATTGTTTTCATTCATAATTACTTGCATGGATTCACATCGCAAATCAATCAGCAATTGAAAAATTACAAGTAAAACCCATATAATCACTAATAGGCATTTTTGTTTACTGTTAAACATGAACATTAGTGTTATAATATGGCTGCAAAATTGTTACCGGACTGTATCAATCCTGAGTTTAAATTTTTTTTTCTACTTTTTTTGTTTTAAGAAATGCATAAGCCTACAATATAACGTGGGGAGCTAATTCTAACTGATAACTCTGCATTTTACATGTATAGTGGGTTTCTATATTTGTTTTGTTTTCTGTTGAGTAGCTTATTAAAATGCTTAAAAGGAAATGAGGGTGGTCATGGGGATGGCATCATTTTTGAAGATGTACACCAGTACATTTGTATACAACATATTAACTGATGTCCATGCTTTCTATCAGCATTGCACCATTACTCACTCTACTACAGTGGGGTAGGTTGTAACTGCACTCTCAGTCTTTGAAACCGATTGATGCAGTTTAGTGAAAAATGGTAGATTTCTAAGCTACTTGAATTGAAGCAGATAAATGTGTGAATATTATAAAGTGAGACTCATTGCAAACCCCCTGACTTGCAAATGCTGAAGCAAACTATTACAACACTTCCTGGTCTCCCCTAATGATCCTCTTGAATCCTCTTCTGTAGTGTCTGGTCAGTGTCCGGCGATGCTGACGGTCGTGCCCTCCCGACGAGGATGCACTTCTGATAGAGACTGCTCTGGAGGACACAAATGCTGTCAATTTCCCTGTGGGTCTGCGTGTGTGCCGCCTGTTTTCAGTGAGTTTTAATTATTGATGCATGCTATACGTCTTCCAGAAAAAAAACCCTGAAAAAATGTTTTCACTCAGGAATTGCTAGTAAGTTTCACAAATGATTGCAAAGAAACCGCAAGTAACACATTGAACTAAACGTGAAACTATGAAGTAGATGGACTGAATATTCCGGTAAATCCTCCTACGATCTTTTTTTTTTTTTCATACAGTGTATGAGACATTCAGTATTCAGTGATGTGGTTTCTGTCATGTGTCTCTATAACAGCAAAGCCAGGGGAGTGTCCAAGCACAAATTTTGGAGCAGGAATGTGTGCAGAGTTGTGTTCCTATGACAGTGACTGTCCGAACGATGAGAAATGCTGCTGCAATGGATGTGGACATCAGTGTATGGATCCATTTGCAGGTATTTGTTGTTATATTAGTGTTTGGGTCAGCTTCCTTATTTCAGTTTGTCTCGTTTTATAATTAATCTTTCTCAATGTAAAAAGTATTCAGCCAATAGCACAGTTTAAAGCACAGGAAGTCTTTACAAAATGAATTCATACGATTAATTATAAATACGATCATGATTAATAATTAAGAGGAGTAAAACTTGGTATTTGGGTTTTGTGCTGTATCTGAGACTGAATGCCTCTAAACAGACTGACTAAAGTTGACTATCTGGATCCATCCAGTGAAGCCTGCAGCCGAACCTCCGAAGCCTCCAGGGAAGCCTGCAGCCGAACCTCCAAGGCCTCCAGGAAAGCCTGGAGCCAAACCTCCAAGGCCTCCAGGAAAGCCTGCAGCCGAACCTCCAGGAAAGCCTGCAGCCGAACCTCCAAGGCCTCCAGGAAAGCCTGCAGCCGAACCTCCAGGAAAGCCTGCAGCCGAACCTCCAAGGCCTCCAGGAAAGCCTGCAGCCGAACCTCCAGGAAAGCCTGGAGCTGAACCTCCAAAGCCTCCAGGAAAGCCTGGAGCCAAACCTCCAAAGCCTCCAGGAAAGCCTGGAGCCAAACCTCCAAACCCTCCAGGAAAGCCTTCCGCCGAACCTCCAAACCCTCCAGGAAAGCCTGCAGCTGAACCTCCAAAGCCTTCCGCCGAACTACTGGAGCCTTCTACCGAAGAGCCGGAGCCTTCTAACGAACTACCGGAGCCTTCTACAGAACTGCCAGAGCCTTCTGCTGAACTGCCTGAGCCGGAGCCTTCTACCGAACCTCCTGAGCTGGAGCCTTCAGACGAACTGCAAGTGACGCCTGCAGTGGAACCCCCGAAGCCTCCGGTGAAGCCTGCAGCCGAACCCCTGAAGCCTCCAATGAGGCTTTGGAAGTGAGTTCCAAAGCCTCGGTGCCACAGTACAAAAAGCACGATCACCTTTAGTCTTAAGACGTGTTCTAGGGACAAGTAAAAGGTCCAGACCAGAAGACCGTAAGAGCCGACCCGGTGAATGTTTATGTAAAAGATCCTGAATATAGAGAGGTGCCTGACCGTGCAAGGCTCTATAAGTGATAACTAAAATTTTAAACTGCACTCTGAATTCAACTGGGAGCCAATGAAGGTCCTTGAGAACTGGTCTTATATGAGACCACTTACTGGTACCAGTCAACAGCCTTGCAGCTGCATTTTGTACAACTTGTAGTCGCTCCATAGAAGACTTATTCAAACAAGTATACAGAACATTGCAATAGTCCAAACGTGACGAGATGAAGGCATGAACAAGCATCTCCATCTCTTTTCTTGAGACCACTGATCTAATCTGAGCAATGTTCCTAAGATGGAAAAAACATGAGCGAACTACAGACTTTATATGACTGTTAAAACATATGGCTCTATCCAGAAAGACACCTTTTGTGATTTCTTATTTCACTACAATCTGAAGTGGCTGAAACCCCTTAAACCTGCTTAATCTTAGATATAATATTGTCAGGAGCAAAGATCATTATTTCAGTTTTATCCTTATTAAGTTGCAAAAAATTGTTTGCCATCCATTTATTAATGGAGACTAAACAATCCTGTAGAACTGACAGTTTATCTAGACTATCAGGTCTAAATGAAATAAATAACTGAATGTCATCTACATATAAATGATAAGATATTATTTTAAAACTATTAATAATCTGTCCAAGAGGAAGCATATACAAGTTAAACAACAAAGGGCCCAGCACAGAACCTTGTGGCACACCACAGGACAAAAGTACAGAATCAGACATAAAGGATCCAACAGATACCGAAAAAGTCCTATCGGACAGATAAAATGAAAACCAATCCAGAGCCGAACCCGAAATACCTACTAAACAGCGTAATCTATTAATCAGAGTGCAGTGATCCACCGTGTCAAACGCTGCGCTGAGATCTAACATAACCAACACGGAACATTCCCCCGCATCTGTGGCCATCAAAATGTAATTTGATACCCTGAGTAAGGTGGTTTCAGTAGAATGATTTTTGCGAGCCTGATTGAAATTTGTCATAAATATTATGAGTCTCCAAAATATCATTCAACTGCATTGCCACAACCTTTTCCAGGATTTTAGAAATGAAGGGCAACTTAGAGATAGGCCTATAGTTGTTCAACGATGTAACATCAAGATGACACTTTTTCAAGAGCGGTTGAACAACAGCGTGTTTAAAACACCTAGGGACCTGGCCCAACTTTAGCGAAAGGTTAACAATTGAGACCAAACATGGACCAATGGATGTAATAGTTTCCATGACCACAGAAGCAGGCAAAATATCCGCCGGACTTTGAGAAGGTTTCATCGTACAAACTATCTTTATAAGATCATTAAAGGATATTGACTGAAAAGAGCTTAAAATTGAGGGCCGCTCTGTGATAATTACAGAGGGGATAGCTGATGGTAAAATGCTAGCCCTAACAGCCATAACCTTACCCACAAAATGAGACAAAAAATTATTACAATCATCTTTAGAAAAAACAGGTACAGATGATGTAACAGGAGACACAAGACAATTAATAGTGTCAAACAAAGTCTTAGGATTCCTTTTACAAGTTAAAATCAAATTTTTAAAATACAGCACTCTGGCCACCTTAATCATCTCATGTAAATCAGACAGTAACTCTTTAAAATACAGACGATGAACCTGGAGCCGCGTAGATTTCCACAAGCGTTCAGTCTTCCGACACACGTCTGAGACTGCGAATGGCATCATTTATCCATGGAGAAGTATTAACCACGGGAATATGCCGATTCCTAAATGGAGCCACATTATCCAGTAACAAAGTGCAGTGAAATTTTCAACAGCAACTTGGGTAATCATGCGAGAACAAGACACCCGCTTGACCGGCAGTGGATTTTCGTTACACGCAAGATTAAATAAAACACATTTATGATCACTAACATAGACATCCTCTGTACACGCATCGTCAATATTTAAACCATGAGAAAACACTAAATCAAGCAAGTGTCCTTTATCATGTGTAGGACCAGAGACATGTTGAACAAAATTAAAAGTATCCATTAAATTTAAAAAAATTAAAACAGTATTACATGCAGCATTATCCACATGAATATTAAAATCACCGACAATAATAACTCTATTCAACTTAATGATAGAGGATAAAAAGTCAGTAAAGTCGCTCAGAAAAGGACCCAAAATCCCAGGAGGCCGATAAACAAGAATACAATAAAAAGAATTTGATCGACCAACCTTAGACATCTGTAATTCAAAGGACGAGTACGTGTTGGAGTTCATCAACTGGCAAATAAACAGATTTTTATAAACAACAGCAAGTCCACCCCCGCGGCCCACAAGCCTTGGTGTGCTGATAAATGAACATTCTGCAGGACAGAGTTCAATCAAATGGGAAAACTCCATACTCCGTTACCATGTCTCCGTCAACAACATAAAGTCCAAATTTTTATAAGTGAATAGTTCATTGAGCAGGAATGACTTGTTTCTGATTGACCGAACATTCAACAAAGCCATCTTAAGCGGTGCAGATCTACCACCAGGAGCAGAGACAGAGGTACGCAGCAGCGGCCTCAAGTGCTCGTCGCACACACCGCGACCGGTCGAAAAAACTCTCATGGGGCAAAAGAAACGGACCACTGTAGATGCTCGGAACCAGGGGGCGAAGACACGGCAATCTGGAAACAGCACAGCACTGCTCCAACTTCCAGAGTTTCCTGAGATGCACCTGTCTCCCAGCCCTTTTTCCTCTCCTTCTCCTCCGCATAATATGCATGCTAATAAACAATCTAGTTAATAGTGAGAATTGGACACTAAACTAAAGTGTTACCATGTATTTACAGATGACAGTAATATGGTTATTAAACATTTGTGAGCAGGAACCAAAGCATAGATAGTTCTCAAACCATTGTTAAAACATTTTTTTTTGTTAAAAAAGGATTGAGGTGTAAAACAGATGGAAATCAAATGGAATGAAAACCAAGGGCAGTTAATTGAAATAATACAAAACAAACAATATGTGACTTCACTAACTGAAGTTAAGTTAGTCACCAGTGAGTCACATATCACATCAGTTAATCAATGCTGATTTTTCAACTTAATTGAGCTGTGTATTAAATTTTCATTATGAACAATATTGATATGTATGATTGATGTTTATGACCATAGGACAGGTAAATCTCTAATGTTCAAATTTTAAATAAAAGCACTAATAAGTACAACAATACTCACCTGCAATTATCTAAAATGGGTGCAAATGCTTCTTTAATTGCCTGTAATACTCTTGCTTCATTCCACCCAGTGCTAAATTCCACTGCTGACTTAACAAGGCCATTTTCAAAGAGCAAAGCCCTTTTGGCTCTCCTTGGTACCACATCTGTGGTAGGGTCTGGAAGGAGTATTACCTCCTTTGCATAGATGCTGTTTTCTCTTAAAGGCTTCTTATGTAGTGTACTAGAAATTGAGGAAAGAATAGTAAATGCAATAATATATTTTCTATGCAACATTTCAGTTAAATATAAGCTATTAAACATGAAAGTGCTATTGTACTATTGCTATTGTAAAATGCAACATTTACCTAAAACCTAACAAAATAAACCATGACAGCATGATCAGGACCAGCAGTGTGATCCTATCTATACTGGACTTGAAGCAATTTTCCTATTACATTCATCCTGTTGTTTGAAATACTGCAACTGTAAGCATCAGTTTACTGACAGTGTTGTGCCGAATTTCAAATCCCTGACAAATTATTACCCCCTCATTGAAGCATCTACCTGACTGCTCTATCTTAACCCCACCCCTAATCCTAAATTTACCAATACTAGGCAGGTAATAATCTGGCAGATGTCAGGATTCTGCACAATGGCATTACTCAGGAACATATACACATTACATATACACTTCCTGTTTCCTGTCCAAGATGGCGCCTGTGTTTGGCATTGCCGCTGTGGCTGGAGGATCGTTTCGTCTTGTTTTATTTATTTTATGTGCTTTGCTGTTATTAAGTTTGTCCTCCTATGATGTGTCTGCCGTGTGGGTGTATGATCGCCAAACGTTGATCATGATTCGCTCATCTGTGACCAAGTGTGGCGGCTTTTGTACTTGGAGTGGCTTGGGCGAATCAACCCTATATCGCTGTCCACCTGCATTGGCTGCCTGCATGCGGGAAGGAGAGGGACCTAAGAGACGTACTAAGAAGCGGAGGAGAAGAAGAGGAAAAAGGGCTGGGAGACAGGTGCTCCTCAGGAAACTTTGGAGGTTGGAGCAATGCTATGCTGTTTCCAGATTGCCGTGTCTTCGCCCCTTGGTTCCGAATGTCTTCAGTGGTCCGTTTCCTTTGCCCCTGAGAGTTTCTTCAACCGGTCGCGGTGTATGCGACGAGCATTTGAGGCCGCTGTTGCGTACTTCTGTTTCTGCTCCTGGTGGGAGATCTGCACCGCTTAAGATGGCTTTGCTGAACGTTCGATCAATCAGAAACAAGGCATTTCTACTCAATGAACTATTCACTTACAAAAATTTGGACTTTATGTTTTTAACGGAGACATGGCAACGGAGTATGGAGTTTTCCCATCTGATTGAGCTCTGTCCTGCGGAATGTTCATTCATCAGCACACCAAGGCTCGTGGGCCGCGGGGGTGGACTTGCTGCTGTTTATAAAAATCAGTTTATTTGCCAGTTGATGAACTCCAATACGTACTCGTCCTTTGAATTACAGATGTCTAAGGTTGGTCGATTAAATTCTTTTTATTGTATTCTTGTTTATCGGCCTCCTGGGATTTTGGGTCCTTTTCTGAGCGATTTTACTGACTTTTTATCCTCTATTATTAAGTTGAATAGAGTTATTATTGTTGGTGATTTTAATATTCATGTGGATAATGCTGCATGTAATACTGTTTTAAATTTTTTAAATTTAATGGATTCTTTTAATTTTGTTCAACATGTCTCTGGTCCTACACATGATAAAGGACACTTGCTTGATTTAGTGTTTTCTCATGGTTTAAATATTTACGATGTGTGTACAGAAGATGTCTTTGTTAGTGACCATAAATGTGTTTTATTTAATCTTGCGTGTAACGAAAATTCACCGCCGGTTAAGCGGGTGTCTTGTTCTCGCATGATTACCCAAGTTGCTGTTGAGAATTTCTCGACTGCTTTTGACTCCAACTCGGTTATTTTTTCAAATGACATTGACAGTTCTGTACAGTCGTTTAATGATCACTGCACTGTTCTATTGGATAAAGTGGCTCCATTTAGGAAACGGAATATTTCCGTGGTTAAGACTTCTCCATGGATAACTGATGCCATTCGCAGTCTCAGACGTGTGTGTCGGAAGACTGAACGCTTGTGGAAATCTACGCGGCTCCAGGTTCATCGTCTGTATTTTAAAGAGTTACTGTCTGATTTACATGAGATGATTAAGGTGGCCAGAGCGCTGTATTTTAAAAATTTGATTTCAACTTGTAAAAGGAAGCCCAAGATTTTGTTTGACACTATTAAGAGCCTTGTGTCGCCTGTTACATCATCTGTACCTGCTTTTTCAAATGATGATTGTAATAATTTTTTATCTCATTTTGTGGGTAAGGTTATGGCTGTCAGGGCTAGTATTTTACCATTAGTTATTTCCCCAGTAATTATTACAGAGCGGCCCGCAATTTTAAGCTCTTTTCAGTCAATTTCTTTTAATGATCTTATTAAGATAGTTTGTACGATGAAACCTTCTCAGAGTCCGGTGGATGTTTTGCCTGCTTCTGTGGTCAGAGAAACTATAACATCCATTGGTCCATGTTTAGTCTCAATTATTAACCTTTCTCTAAAGCTGGGCCAGGTCCCGAGGTGTTTTAAACACGCTGTTGTTCAACCTCTCTTGAAAAAGAGTAATCTTGATGTTACTTCGCTAAACAACTATAGGCCGATCTCTAAATTGCCTTTCATTTCTAAAATTCTGGAGAAGGTTGTAGCAATACAGTTGAATGCTATTCTGGAGACTCATAATATTTATGACAAATTTCAATCAGGTTTTCGTAAAAATCATTCTACTGAAACTGCCTTACTTAGGGTATCAAATGATATTTTGATGGCCACAGATGCGGGGGAATGTTCCGTGTTGGTTATGTTAGATCTCAGCGCAGCGTTCGACACTGTGGATCACTGCACTCTGGTTAATAGATTACGCTGTTTAGTAGGTATTTCGGGTTCGGCTCTGGACTGGTTTTCATCTTATTTGTCCGACAGGACTTTTTCGGTATCTGTTGGATCCTTTATGTCTGATTCTGCATTTTTGTCTTGTGGGGTGCCACAAGGTTCTGTGCTGGGCCCTTTGTTGTTTAATTTGTATATGCTTCCTCTTGGACAGATCATTAATAGTTTTAAAACAATATCTTATCATTTATATGCAGATGACATTCAGTTACTTTTTTCGTTCAAACCTGATAGTCTAGATAAACTGTCAGTTCTACAGGACTGTTTAGTCTCCATTAACAAATGGATGGCAAACAATTTTTTGCAACTTAATAAGGATAAAACTGAATTGATGATCTTTGCTCCTGACAATATTATACCTAAGATTAAGCAGGTTTTGGGGGTTTCAGCCACCTCAGATTGTAGTGAAATGAGAAATCTGGGTGTCTGCCTGGATAGAGCCATATGTTTTAACAGTCATATAAAGTCTGTAGTTCGCTCATGTTTTTACCATCTTAGGAACATTGCTCAGATTAGATCGGTAGTCTCAAGAAAAGAGATGGAGATGCTTGTTCATGCCTTCATCTCGTCAAGATTGGACTACTGTAATGTTCTGTACACTTGTTTGAATAAGTCTTCTATGCAGCGACTACAAGTTGTACAAAATGCTGCAGCAAGGCTTTTGACTGGTACCAGTAAGTGGTCTCATATAAGACCAGTTCTCAAGGACCTTCATTGGCTTCCAGTTGAATTCAGAGTGCAGTTTAAAATTTTAGTTATCACTTATAGAGCCCTGCACGGCCAGGCACCTCTCTATATTCAAGATCTTTTACACAAACATTCACCGGGTCGGCTCTTACGGTCTTCTGGTATGGACCTTCTAATTGTCCCTAGAACTCGTCTAAAGACTAAAGGGGACTGTGCCTTTTGTACTGTGGCACCGAGGCTTTGGAACTCACTTCCATTAGCACTGAGAACTATGGATTCTGTCAGTTCTTTTAAAAAACATCTGAAGACTCATCTTTTTGGCCTGGCTTTTATTTGACAGCATTGGTTACTTGTGTTTTTGTGTTTTGTGTGTTGTTTTGCTAGATCTATTGTTTGCATGTCTGATCTTTTCTTTTAATTAACAGTTTGTAAAGCACTTTGTGACTTTTTGTCTGTGAAAGGTGCTATATAAATAAATTTTACTTACTTACTTACTTACTCAACACAATGCACCACAGCGCATCTAGTGTACGCTACAGCTGCACGATTCTGAATAAATTGAGAATCACTTGTTTGTTGTTGTTTTTTGTTCTTATCAGAATTGTCAAAAGACAATGACACGAAATAACATAATTTAGCTGAGTCTCTGACATTTTTTTTTTAATGTAAAGTACATACTTAAGACTTTAAATACTGTCAGCTGCATGTGGGCCACATAAGGGCCGTTAGATTTTAACAGAACTCAACCATACTAAAGTTGCATACCAGGCTCACATATGGGCCACATGAAATTGTAGTATTTGGCTCATGCTTGGTGGAGTTATGGCAGTCCTTTGGTTCAGTTCTGGCAAAGGAGATGTGAGCCATATCTGGGCCGGCAAACACAAACTAATCTGGGCCACAGCTCAGCTGTTTATCTGGCCCACATCTTTGCCAAAGGTAATTTGCTGACTGGGCTATGGGCGCCACCATGTTTCTTTGTGCCGCAGTTCAGAGAGTCCTGTCTGTCATCAGTTTCTCCCGAAATACATGCAAGAAGGTGGCCGGTGAACTCCGAGAAGAATGGAGTAAACTTTATAGTTACTTCCACTATGTTTGTCTGATGTGAATAACACACGTCGGCAAATTATATTTGAATAGATTGTCATTGCTGCTTCCACAGACATCAGTGTGTATTTTACAAACTCCAAATGTATTGTTTTACTAGTGCTTATGTGTATTTAAATGTCTGAAACCTAAAATAAACATTATTAGGTTGAAAACACTGCATATTTGTGATATATGACAGCGCTGAGCTCGTCTGTTTCTGGCTCAGCGCCAACCAACGAGCGAAAGCACAGTTTGAATCTGGCAGTTCTGTCACGTCACTGAACATTCTAAATCCAATCTCAGGGGCACCGAAATAAAAATTCCATATATGGGACCAAACCGGATACCGCTCAGAAGGTTAAACATTTCCTTTGTAACCATGAATACAAAAGTGAAACTGAGGGGGCAATGCCCCCTTTTGCCCCCTCGTGGCGCCGGGCCTGGTTTTACATCCATAGGCTACTCCCTTAATAAAGGAGTCCAGACATTAGAAAAATATACACACATGCATTTTATATTTAATATGAGGGAAATAGCGTGACACAAAAAATCTTTAACTTTTAGGTAGGTTATAGCAAAATATTTTTTAGTAATTCTGTGAATTACACTAAGCAAACCAAAAGTAGGCCTAATACTACCCACCGTATGAAGAAGGGTTGGCCCTCCACAGAACATAATATTTCATTTTATTTTATTTTATTTTATTTTATTTTATTTTATTTTATTTTATTTTTCGTGTTCGCATTTATGAGGAAAAAACGATGTTACGGTCGTGTCAGTTCTCCGTAACGGACTCGACCGCTCTGAAAGCGGCACTAAAGACTGCTTAAGCTTTCACAGAGACCTCAAACAGCACAAAGCCTTTCTTTAAAGTGAATTTCGTTTTGTATTAATTGTATCTTAATTTTAATCAATGATTCATCTACCATTCATCTACATCTATTCATCTACTATTGCCTGGATTTAATAAGTAAGAAGTAAATATTAGTAGACAAGAGATAACCAGGACACGGAGGCGCGGGCGTCTCATAAATGAACCGAAACTCAGCGTCTACTTGCCTCACTCACAGTCAGACATGTCTACTTTTAAACAGAACAATTCAAAATGAAAGAAAACAGACTGCTCTCTGGTTAGAAAGAAAACACAGAAGAGCAAACAGAGCAATGCGCATATATCCATCCCGCGAATGTACAGTCTTCTTCTATATTCTCCCATTAACCGCTTTTCCACTGGCCAGCGCGAGCACAGAGACCGAAATCATGGTCACGGCACTCCTGTAAAACCTGCCTTAAACACGCTTTTACTGGACTATGTCACACAATACAAAGGTACACCAGCAAGTGGGAGATGAATGAAATAAATCGCCTTACAAATATATCAGAAGCTGTCACTTAGTCATTATTTACAAACTTGGACACCACACGCACGGCTATTGACTGACCACGAACAGGTAATAACTTGCATTTTTCATTCGTTAATGTCTCGCGGTCTGGCTGTATTTATTTATTTATTTTTTGAACAATTAAATTTTGGGCTAAAAGTGTGTTGTAACGCATGCGTTACTGAACATGTACCGAGTAAAATATTACTGAAAATTGATTAGTAATGCCTTACATTACTGCGTTACAACAAAAAGTAATAAGTTACTGTAATACATTACTTTTGTAACGCATTACTCCCAACACTGCTCAGCACACCTTTTTTGTCCACAGGACTCGGCATGTCCAGAATTGCCAGAATTTTGCTTTTGTCAGGTTCAACACCACATCCAGACAACTTGTCATCTAGAAAGGTAATTTCAGTGACACCGAACAGACATTTAGCTCTGTTTAACTTGAGGCCATATTTCCGAACTCTCTGAAGTAGCTGGAAAAGTCTCTGATTGTGTTCCTGCAATAAGGATCCCCAAACGACTATGTCATCGACATATGCACAAACTCCCTCCAGTCCTTCTATGATATGCTCCATGGCACGATGAAAGATTTCTGAGGCTGAAATTATGCCAAAGGGTAGATGAAGAAATGAATACCGTCCAAATGGAGTATTGAATGTGCAGTACTTGGTCTTCATGAAGCTTCAATTGCCAGAATCCCTGTGAAGCGTCCACCTTGCTGAAATACTGTGCACCAGTCATTTCACTCGTGATCTCCTCATGTTTGGGAATCTGGTAGTGCTCCCTTTTTATGCTCGCATTCAAGTCTTGAGGATCCATGCATACTCTCAGATCACCATTTTTCTTTTTCACACAGACCATCAAGTTCACCCAGTCTGTGGGTTCCTCCACTTTCTTTATTACTCCTAGAGCTGTCATCTTATCAAGCTCCTTTTTTAGTTTCTCTTTCAGTGGCGCAGAAACCCTTCTCGGAGCGTGAACTACAGGGTGAGCATCTTCTTTGAGCTGAATTTTGTAAATGAATGGTAGAGCTCCCAGTCCCTTGAAAACATCATCAAATCTGCGAACAATGTTATCTGTAGTTTCCTGCTGTGTTGCTGTTACACCATGACTATTGATACAGTACACTCTTTTTACCAGACATGGGCAGTATTTCAATTAAATGTATTTTAAATACGTATTTAATTACTTTAGTGTATTTTGTAATTTGTATTTTGCAGGTGTGGAAAAAATAAAATGTAGTTTGTAACAAAATATTTTGAGGGAGTGTATTTAGAGTATTTCAAATACTTAAATACTTAAGAAAAATCACCATATTGTAACCGCACTGGGTTGTACATTAATATTACTATTAGCTCAAATGATCTATAGGGAATTTTAATAATTAATCATGAATATACATTCTTTTGTTGAACAAAGGCACTTAAAGATTACATTACTGTAATTCAAAAACACAACTATTCTAATATCACACTGGTGAACATGCAAATCACCTGGAACACTCTTTGTACATTTTTAATAGTTAGTAAAATGAAATTTTACTAGTGGAAGTCCATATATGTCAATGTGTGTGTGTATCTGTGAGGTCGGCATCTGTTGCATCTCGTGGTGCATACCACGTGAGGGGTTGGGGCTATTTGAGAATGTGTTACTCGGCAAAAACAAAGGTAGTTCTGTGGGCAGACTAACTTGACAGCCTGAGGCGTCATATAATTTTGCTGAGAGAAGCAAGATAGTCCTAGTTGTCCCAAAACAACTGAATGGGGTAAGTCTTGCAATTTTCCTTCAGTACACAAAGAACAAACGTTAGACACAGTAAGGGAATTGTGGTCGCAGCACGTGATAGTATGAGAAACAAACAGGGGCCTGTTCGTTGATTTCATTAGGTCGGGTAAAACATTAACCAGGGCCTGCTTGTAGAGACTTGTGTCAGAAAGCTAGTCAATTAGGGCTTTCTGAATATGAACGTGTAGTGTTCATATTTAGTCAGCATGAGAAGAACAATCATGATTCGCTACTTCAGAACATCTGACCGGACAGACGGTCAGTGTCGTTACAATATACCATAATAAACGATTTTGCCATATTTTCAGTCTGATGTTGGCAATGGCAATGTCCAGGTTAGATGCACGAAAATCACGTGACACCCTGTAGACCGGGCTCCCTCCAAGAAGTGAATGAGTTTTGAACACAGGAGAAGAAGTGGCGCTGCTCCTCTTAAAAACGGCATTAAAGGGTTAGTTCACCCAAAAATGAAAATTCTGTCAGTAATTACTCACCCTCATGTTGTTCCAACCCCGTAAGACCTTCGTTCATCTTCGGAACACAAATTAAGATATTTTTGATTAAATCTGAGAGCTGGATCACTCCTCCATAGGCTTCTAAGACATTATAACTTGCTGGCCCAAAAAATGTATTAAAGACATCGTTAATATAGTCCAAGTGACTACAGTGGCTCAATCTTAAGTTTATAAAGCGACGAGAATACTTTTTGTGCGCAAAAAAACAACAAAAATAACGACTTTATTCCACTTTTCATTTCCTTCTCTCTGGGCCTCAAGTTTTTTCACGTAGTATAACTGTGCAGCGCGTCTGTGTTGCACGTCACATGTAGGCTCACTATTGGCCGACGCTGGTCATGTGTGTGATGCGTGTGACGTGCAACACAGATGCGCTGCGCTAAAACACTACGTGAACTAACTCGAGGCCCAGAGAGAAGGAAATGAATAGTGGAATAAAGTCGTTTTTTTTGGCGCACAAAAAGTATTCTCGTCGCTTTATAAACTTAAGATTGAGCCACTGGAGTCACTTGGACTATATTAACGATGTCTTTAAAGGTGAACTAAGTAACTTTTTTATCTTAACCAAACAGCTTTGGAGTCATTGGAATGGTTATATGACTGTTTTCGGGTTGAATGGTGGTCTTCTCGCACCCCTCGAGCGCCTGTGAGACGAAAAACCACCCTTGCAACTTTGGGCCGGCGGCCGCAGCATCAGGAAGTATCGCGTGATATCAGATCTCGCGATGTAACAAACTGCTTTACGGCACTGCACACATATACTATCTAAACATTTATATGCTAGCCTTCTGTGTATTATACATACCTCAGTGGACATGGCTGCGTGTGTTCGCCGGGTTCTTTGAAAACAAATGCACATGACCAGCGGGAGAAGATGGGACGAGCCAACGAATTTTGACGACAGTGTTGTCAAATATCTATTCCGAAGCTGTAGGGGGAGCTCTATAGAGAAACCCACGAGCAAAAAGCGAGAAAACAGCGAAGAAATCGGCAAAGCTGCATAATGCAGCTTTAATACATTTTCTGGGCCAGCAAGTTATAATGCCTTATGCCTATGGAGGAGTGATCCAGCTCTCAGATTTCATGAAAAATATCTTAATTTGTGTTCCGAAGATGAACGAAGGTCTTACGGGGTTGGAACAACATGAGGGTGAGTAATTACTGACAGAATTTTCATGTAAATTAAAGTGGTGCTTCTTACCCTCTTGTTTCATGTAGTTACAGGGCAAGTACAATAAAAACACATGTACACACACAATCTGACATCACTTGGAAAACCTTTATTTGAAAAACAACTTATTTCAAAACAGATTTACAACATATTACACTCCTTATTCTTTATTATTTTTTTTTAAATCAACTTTTCATTTCAAATACTAAAGTCCTGACAGAAAGTAGCATGTTTTGTCCTTTTTTGTCCCTCTTGGTCCTCCTCTTCTTTTTCTATCGTTCCACTGATTAGCCTAATCTTAAGAAGGAGTCTTTTTCTATTATGTATTATGTATTAAAAGAAAATACAGTACACCCAGAAATGTTCTCATAATAATAATAATACCGACCAACTGTCACCAGCGAGTGCATGAGAGTCGGCTTCATAGGGTCGGCTTGAATGGCCGGCTTGAATTTAAGCGTTCATTGCATTCTCGCGGGAGTATGATGTGAAACTCGCGCGAGAACTGGTGTCTGTTCTTCTGCATGGTTTGTTTTTCATTATTATTATCTGTTATTGTTTGTATTTTGTTGTGAGCAATAATAAAAACATTAAAAAAAAAATAATAATTCGACATTCGGTTTTTCGGTGCGCTTACGTCACGCTTTAAATTGTCAAGCGTAAACTTACTCAACCCTCTCATGAACGCGCAGGTGACAGTTGGTCGGAAGCGATAGTCTACAGTTTAAAAATTTAAAATATTTGGTATTTTTCTTACAAACGCTTATCGTTTCACTTCAGAAGACATTGATTCATCCATTGGGGTCGTATGGATTACTCTAGTTATTGTTGTATGTGCTGTTATCAACTTTTAGGAACACATGAGCTTGCATTATATGCATTTACAGAGATTATTTATTTTTCTAAAAACTTTTGTTTGTGTTAATTTGAAGAAGGAAATTCGTATACATCTCGGATGACATGAGGGTAAAAGATGAGTAAATGGTGAGGACATTTCTGTACTGTATTTTCTTTTAACACATAAAACAGAATAGCAAGAGACATGTCATGGGATTCCTTCTTAAGATTCATCAGTGGAAAGAAAGAAAAAGAAGAGGAACAGGAGGAAACCAAGCAAGAGAAACAAAGTGCTGTAAATCCGTTTTGAAATAAGTTGTTTTTCAAATAAAGTTTTCCAAGTGATGTCAGATTGTGTGTGTGTACATGTGTTTTTATTGTACTTACCCTGTAACTACATAGAACAAGAGGGTAAGAAGCACCACTTTAATTTACAGCCCGCAATGTCATACTTACCCTGTAACTACATGGAATAGGCTACTTACAGTCTAAATAATTTGCCTAAATAATTTGTTATTTTCCTGGTTGTTACCCCTTTATTCCCAAAACTTTACATATTATTCCCCTATACTTACACGTACGTACTTTATAGGTACACTGTAATTACCGAAAGTTACACTGTAATTTCGTTTTAATTACGCAGTATTTTCCTGGTTGTTACACCTTTATTCCCAAGACTTTACATATTATTCCCCTATACTTACACGTAAGTACTTTATAGGTACACTGTAATTACCGAAAGTTATACTGTACTTTCATTTTAATTACGCAGTACTTTCCGGGCTGTAATCTAAAGCGTTACCGTTTTATTCTTTGAAAAACACTGCTTAGCGAAGTGGTTCATGCCTTTGCATTTTGCACATTGCTTTCCATACGCTGGGCATTGTTTAGGCTGATGCTTTGAGCCACATTTTTTACAGCAGAATGAATCTGTGCCAGTCTTTGGTACTGCTTTTTGACTCTGCCTTTTCATTTTGTGGGTAACAGCGGCAACTAGCTAAGACTCCAAAGTTGCATGTTTTTGCCTTTAGCTTCAAGTCCGTCAAGAATGAGTCAAAACTTTCTCCCTGAGATTGAATGCGTGAACGAAACACATACCTTTCATATGTTTCATTTTTCTTGGGTGAGCAGCAGGGGCGTGTCTAGAGGGGGGGCACGGGGTTGGCACCGGCCCCATAGATATCATATATAAACGCTAGATGTCTTATGGCGCAGTCACTTCCGGCATCACCGTTCGGCCATCTTGTCACAGTGGAGCTGTGTATTAAGGCGAGTGATCAGCATGCACACAAATCCTCTTATCTCGCTGAAATCTTGACGGATTTACAAACGGTTTGGTTTCTTACAGACATTATTAACATGGCTATAATTCTGAATGCTTGAACATGCATGTTATAATTTTTCATATGTATGCAGTGTATGTATGCAGTGTCATAACTACATCTCTGACGTTTATAACAAACCAAACCGTTTGAAAATCGGTAGAAAATTGAGCAAGTTATGGTTATTTAAAAGTACATGCACCATTAAAGTAGTGAGCGAGCACACTGTGGCAAGATGGCCGCCACGTGCGGACGTCGACCTCCATTGGCCAGCAGCGCGCACGAGACATCTAGCCTTTATATATGATATCTATGACCGGCCCCCCCTGGAATATGATTGGCCCCCCCTGGTGCAATTATTTGTGCGCTCACCACACAACACCAAATCACACTCTGTGAACACTGCAAGTCGATAAGCGATCACCACCACCCCAGGGGACTTTGACGTTGAGTTTAATACCCCAATTCTGAATGAAAAAAAAGAAAAAGAACAATATTAAACATAGACAACCACACACACTCACACACACATACGTAAGAATCTGTTAATTGAACTCTTCGCATACAGACAAAAGGCATCGATTGGTCACACACAAAAGAAATGGAACCACCACTCACTGGCTGACGCTCATTAATAGCTTTTCAACATCGCGTCGCCTAATGATTACGCTCTTCTGAGTGTAATCTCAGGTTTGATTAAAAAAAACACATGAAAAACATATTCAAAACATACAACACCAATTTCACAAACATAAACACTTTAAAAAGACATCACGTTTTCCGCTAAAAGAACAAATAGAGGTGACAACACAGTTGTTTGCCGCTGTACCCAAGTCCAAAGATCAAACACTGAAATTGAGCGTACTAAATTTAGAATGCGTCACCACGGCCGTGAACGCGCCACTGTTCCGGTCGCCTCTGGACTCCTTATCACGGGACTGAGAAATGGAATAGTAAGTCAAGTGGTCACAAGCAATACACCGTTCCGGTAATGGGCAATGAGAAATGGTCGAGGAGTTGCTTGCAGTAAGAGGCACGATCCACTGGGTCCAGAAAAGAGTCACCACCAAGCCTAACTGCCTCCACAAAGCCTGTTTACGTCCATCGAGCCTGCTGCAACACCTTCCTCGTATCACTATCAAAAATACAACGCACGACGTTTGTAAATTACGTTTATGATCTCATTAACCTGACATTCAAATAGGTATGACTTACAGATTGTTGGTGACTCGCACCACCCAGTGTACTCCGTAGAGTGCAAATTACAAGCTCGCCATGACGGGCGTTAAGCAACGCGCCTATGATACTCCGTAGTCGCACTGTAAATTAAATGGGTCTTAACTTATCCTTCCCAACGCAAATTAAAAATTAAGCAGCTACCAGTAATTCTTACCTCCCAGATCTAAACACTGCACACCAACATGACGTCACGTCCGTAATCCAGAACAACACGCTCCCTTAGACGCCATTCTCATCCCTTTTATATCCGCCGAACATACTGAACCCGCCCCTAATCCTTATCATGGTGGATAGCATCACCACACAGAGTTACATGGTCATTGTAAAGAGTAGATCTATTATGTGATGAGTACTGAGTTACTCCAGCAGGTGGCAGTAATGTGTTGTATAAGATGAAGTGCATTTGCTAAGGAAGAGAGTTGTTGTAATGTATGCTGAGTGTTCCACATGGAATAAAGACGCCAATATCAGTCATTCCTTTTCTATTTATTTGAGTCTCTTGAACAATACATGGTACCAGGAGTGGGGTCAGAAAAGCGCAATGGATGCCATTAAACCACCGGGGTCATTGAAGTTGTGTGGAAATGTTGATGCAAATTGGAGGACTTTCAAACAGCAGTTTGAGTTGTCGCTGTTGGACAAGGAGCTGCTGTGAATGAAAGAAAGATTACCCTGTTACTTACCATTGCTGGAGCTGATGCTGTGGAGGTCTATAACACCTTTAATTTTGAGGAAGAGACAAGAAGAAACTGGATAAGGTATTGGAAAAATGTGATGCTCATTGTTTGTCAAGGAAGAACGAGACATATGAACGATATGTATTCAGAACGTGAATGCAGCATGAAGGAGAGGCCTTTGATTATTTTCTTACAGATCTCAAGATAAAGGCAAAGACTTGTAATTTTAATGAATTGAGAGATTCAATGATTCGTGACCAGATTGTTTTTGGTATCTATGATAAGAAACTGAGAGAAAGATTGTTACAAGAATCAGAACTCACCTTGGATTGTGCTGTCAAATTGTGCCAGTCCAGTGAAGTAGCGTGACAGCAAGTGAAGCAGTTTGATGGGGCTAATTTGTCAGCAATGTCATTTCAGAGCGCAGCAGTAGACACCATTTCATTCAGAGACAAGAAAAGAGGTAATTCAAGAAGTTACAGAGATAATGACAATGAAACATTCTCTTGCAAGCGTTGTGGGACCAAACACATGTTCAGACAGTGCCCAGCTTTCAGTAAAAGGTGTTCGAAGTGTAATGGCCCGAGCCACTTTGCAAAAATGTGTTTTTCAAAACACATGGACAGACCTGCCAACCTGTACGCATTTTGCGTAGCGGATATGCATTTTGACTTCAAAGTACGCTGGTACGATTTGTCACTCTACGCAAAAACCTGGTGACGCCTCTGTGCACGCGCTGTCCTCAAATCAAGCTACAGCAAAAGAAGAAGAGTTCGACCAATCATAGTGCTGGGTTCATTCCCTAAATAGCAAGCGGTGATGATTGACAGATGCGTAAGGCCTATCATTAAAAAGTGACTGAAAATCGACACCAATAAAGATTCCCGCTCGATCCCCCTTCCACTCCTGCGGCCCGCCGTCTGACTGATGTCATAAACGAGGACAGTACAGTACGGTACTTCTGATTCTGAAGGTAAACGGCCTGGGGTCGATGTGGAAAGTTGATTGTTGAGTTAACTTAATCTTATGGATTCGATGATCACACAGATCGCATGGATTATCTTAAAATTCTCCATTAAGTTATTCATGGTCACTCAGAAAAGAGGAAGACATCATTCAGTCATGCAAATAATAAAATGCTCAAGTAATGCTGAACTATAAATCTTGAAATCGCTATGGCTTAGTGATTATGAAAGTCGTGCTGTGATTTGTGGATTAGCCTATGATAAGCGCGAGTCTGGAGACAGGCGTTTATTTATTCATTCATTCTCAGTGTTGAGAAACGTATGCGTTACGTTATTGTGTTAATTATGTTACATATATTTATTTTGTATGAAAACTAGCGCGTTAGTTAGGCCTACTTATGGATTAAAAAGTACCGTTGTCTCAGTGCTGCGCGAGCTCTCTCACAAACACGACACGCGCACACAGAGAGAGAAGATCATTGTAAAATGAAAATTGATGGGCTAAGTTTAAATTTTGTTCTTGCTTGATTTTTTTTGTCAAAAAGCATTTTGTATTATCCATCCCTGCTTTTAAAATTTGTTAAATGACGGACGTTTTACTGTTAACACAGCCCTCATTATGTCGGATTCGGAACTTATACTTTATATTATTTTTAGAATAAGTGATTCGTTATGCTATTATTGGACACCTGTCTATTCATTGTCAACTGTTTTCTATAAATATGTTTGTATTGGCTAACATTTATTCAGCTAATGCGTGTTGTGTTTAAAATGTACAATGTTTAAATGCAAAGACAGCATGTTACAAATAGAAGCCCTTTTCCCTGTGGTATTTAGTATCATATTTATTTTACTGTGTTCTAGGGGTTTCTTAATTTTAGACTAGTTGACCAGCACACATTATATGCAATGCAATTATATAATGCATGTGTGTCGTCGTCCAAACCGCCCATAAAATCACAAGGTTGGCAGGTATGCATGGAGAGGGAAAATAAAGTGCATGTAGTGGAGGAGGCAGATGACAGTGACTCCTTGAGTGATTAATTTAATGTTAACATGGTTTCCAAAGAGAATACAAATCAGGATGCTGCAACATGTGTATCCAGTGAGGATTCAGTGAAGTCTTCAAAGTGGATTGTTCCTCTTGTGGCTAATGGGACCATAGCACCTTTTAAATTAGACACAGTTGAAAACGTTTATTTAATTAACATCAGAGATGTGAAAGCATTGAAATAAAAACCTCTAATTAAAAAAAACTTGCAGTTCCCCTTAAAGCCTATAATGGGCACAAGGAGTATGTAGATTAAAGCTACAAGTAAAAGGAAAGATGGAAAGTTTGATGTTTGTTGTAGTTCCCAATGGCCATGAATCTCTTCTAGGAGATAAAGCTTGTGAAGACCTTCATTTGGTTAAAAGAGTGTATCAAGTCAACAGGGAAACAGACTGTCTTACAGACTGTCTGTGACAATGTAACTGACATTGTCAAACAATTTCCAGTTGTTTTTGAAGGTCAAGGCACATTGCCATTTACCTATAAAATACAACTGAAAGATGATGCTACACCAGTCATGCATGCTCCTCGGCGGGTCCCTGTACCTCTGTGAGGTCCCTTGAAGCAGGAATTGGATCACATGACCCAATCAGGAGTTATACAACGGATTGAACAACCTACAGATTGGGTGAACTCCATAACTTGTGTGAAGAAGCCTAATGGTGACTTAAGAGTGTGCTTAGACCCTAAAGACCTCAATGATAGCATCAAAAGACAACATTACCAGATGCCCACCCGTGAAGAGATCATTAGTGAAATGTCGGGTGCTACGTTTTTTAGTAAATTAGAGCATCTCAAGGGTTCTGGCAGATCCGATTGGATTCTGAGAGTAGCAAGTATTGTACATTTAATACTCCCTTTGGAAGATTTTCCATTTGGGATCAAGTCCCAAAGATTTTTCATCGAGCCATGTCTCAGATGAGATGTCAAGACTCATTGCGGAGGAAACTGCAAAGGACGCTGAACTACATAGGGTTATTGCACATCTTCGTCATGGATGGATCAAAGGCAACAGTGTCCACAGTATTTTCCATTAAGGGCAGAACTGAGTGTGGTTGAGGGCATGCTGTTGAGAAAAAACAGAATTGTCATTCCAGTGTCAATGCGCCAAGATAGCTTCATCTAATTAATGAGGGGCATCTTGGCATTGAAAAATACAAGAGAAGAGCTAGACAAGCTGTTTTGGCCAGGAATTAATGTGCACATTGATAAATTCATCAGTCAGTGTGAGGTCTGTCTGAGTCATCAATATAAACAGGCTAAAGAACCTATGATGATAGCTGCTCATCCTACTGAACCGTGGCAAAAAATAGGAACTGGTCTTTTCCAGTTGAATGGTAAGAATTATTTGGTGGTTATCGATTTTTATTCCAATTATCCTGAAGTTGAACAGCTCCGTCATACAACATTGAGTGACATGATTCAACGCATGAAATGCATTTTTGCAAGGCATGGAATTCCTCATTGTGCAAACTAAAGTGGCAATGGTCCTCAGTATAATAGTCGTGAATTCAGGCTGTTTGCAGAACAGTATGGCTTTAAGCATACTACTTCAAGCCCCCTTTATCCAAAGGCAAATGGTAAAGCAGAAAAAGGGGTACAAATTGTAAAAAGAGTTTTGAAAAAAGCAGCGGCAAGCAATTCTGATGAAAATCTGTCTCTGTTGAGTTACCGTTCCTCTCCACTCAGTTGTGGATTATCTCCTGCTGAGTTATTGATGAATCGTAAACTGCGTGACACACTGCCAAAATCATCCCTGACAAAAGAAAACAACAGTTTGTCATTGAAAGAGATGCAACATCTTAAAGAGAAGCAGAAAGAATACTATGACAAGAGAGCTCAGCAACTGAAACCTCTTTCTGAACGAGATGTAGTTAGAGTTGAGGAGCCTACTGGATGGAGAACGAAAGCTACAGTCCTAAAAGAGGTAAACCCAAGATCATATCTTGTTCAAACAGAAGATGGGGCAGACCTTATGCAGAAATCGACAGAGTTTGCTTAAGACTGCAGAGAAATGTCCTTTGGTTGAGCCAACCTTGGAGCTGCTGTCTCCAGAAATGCAGTCTTGTGAAATGCCCTCTGTTGATCTTGCAATGTCCTGAAATGCTATCTTCGGATACGCTTTACTCTGCAGGCCAAATTCCTGAACTTGATTTATCTGTGGCAAAGATTGACATTCATGTCTTATGGAGATCTAATAGAGTTTGAAAACCACCTGTTCGAATGGACTTATAGTTTGAATGAAAAAAAAAATAAATAAAAAAATTTGATTGATTAATTGATTGCTGATTTTTTTTTTTTTTTTCGGTTGGGCTGGTGTGAATTGTTGGTAATTATGTGATACTAATATGTAGAATTGTGTAAAAAAAAAAGACAAGGCAAGACAAGGAAAAGAGATGTAATGAGTAGATCTATTATGTGATGAGTACTGAGTTACTCCAGCAGGTGGCAGTGATGTGTTGTATAAGATGATTTGTGCATTTACTAAGGAATAGAGTTGTTGTAATGTATGCTGAGTGTTCCACGTGGAATAAAGACACCAGATCCTTTTCAACATTAGGGAAATATGTCACAACTGTAGCGTATGTGTAGGAAACTCAGAAGCGAAGACCAGGAGACTTGGTTGTATCTTCAGCAGGATTCTTTATTGAGAACACAAGCTGTCGGTAGCTGCAGTCATCAAGTCTAACTAAGGCAGTGTACATTGTAGTTTATATGCATTTAGAGGGCAGTGCTTAGATATGGAGACAAAGCATGCAAATGAAGTATAGCCTACAGGTTTAGGAACCCGCCCTAGACTCTAGAGTGTTACCAAGAGTCTCAGTAATCTGACTTATTTAACTTACAATAGAGAGAAACGGGCTGGCAGGAATCTCTTGCTGGAAACTTGGAATAACAGCTGATATTATCATCATAACCTTAAATGCTAAATACAATGTGCTCTACCTTAGTATTTCATGTTATGTTATGTAAGGACATAAGATCAGCAGATCTTATACAGATTCTTAAATTTGTAACTCCACATGGAGTTATGTTTGTTAGCATCATGATCTTCCAATCATGCAACTTGAAAAAAAGTTACAGGAACAAATCACTTATTCTGTGTTGTGTCCTAGTTTTACATAAGTGTAGTTATTTTACTAAGTAAACTGTTGACACACGTATACAACGCAGGGTGTTAACATGTCATATGAACTACATTAGAACACAGAAAAATCCATGAAGTCTTGAAAATCTGTGTCGCCTGAATAGCTGTGAAGTCTGTTTCCTGTAGAGTCCATTTCCCACGTAGAGTCGCTCCGATGACTCGTCCCGCATGAGGCTTGTTCATGGATATCTGAGGTGATGCTTTATACCAGGTTGCTGCTTGTGAAGACATCACGGCATATACATATACCTGGAACACAAGAAAACAAAGAAACGGCAGACCAGAAGTATTCATGCATGGACTTCATTCTGCCATACGTCTGTTGATCGAATTGTGGTTTTAAGTCTAACTCTTATCTTAGTAAGCTTCTGGTGATCGTATAGTTTTCACATATAACCGTATTACATTAAAAATTGTGATCGCTTGGTGTTTTTCCTTAACCTAGTCTTAATTGAGTTGACATCTATGGACCAGTAAGGTGGGAATAAACTACTGAGAGGGGGAAACCTATGAGGAAGTCTTCACCACAGGGTTGCCCCCCGAGGCCTGTTGCACTTCGGTTCTTCCCTGGGCTCCTCTGTCCCTGTAGGTGATTTGCAAACTTTACTGTGCAACATCTCCATCTTCCAATGAAAACATCAGTCATAGCAGACATCATAACCCATAGAGGATGGATAAGTGAATGGCCTGTGCTGTAGCATAAGATTTAAGGCTGTGAGTGTACTTAACCAGTGTCCCCCAAATGAAGGCTGAGACAGTCACTTTCCTTTTGTTCTATTAAAAAATAAATAAATAAATAAATAAGTTTTTCATCTTTGTTTTATTTGGGGAAATTAAGCACTCACAGCCTAAATGGTTAACACCTCAACGAGTAACACTGTTAACTTCTCTAAAGTTCTTTTTGTTTTTCCTACACTATTTTCTCCAATGTCCATGCTTACCACAGTAATAACAACTGGCCTCTCTCTTAGGACATTTGCGTTTCTGTTGATTCTCTGTGTTGACCTTAAAGGATGCTGCTGCAATTTTTACTCTTGCCTTGACATCAGAGTCTCTTTCCCAAGTAGCTAACCTGTCCAAGTTGTTTTGCAGGGTTCTAGTGGACCATGTGAAGTCTAAGAAAGGGAATGCCTTTCTATGTTTTGAAAAAAAGACCATCAAACCATGTGCGAACTAGGGGACCATTATCATCTAGCACCTTCTCTGAAGTGTCAGCTATCCCACTATATGCTGCAGCTGACTGACAACATATTTCAGTGTACTCACACTCATTTTCATCCTTCTTCTGTACACAACTTTTTTTTCTTTTTTTTTTCACAACTGATCTTTGACCAGTCCATGTTTGGTCCAACAATGTTCTTTAACACTCTCAGAACTCCCTCCCTCAATTAATCTTTTCTGGCATGTTGTAAATCAGAATTGTTTACAGCACTTTCAAAATCATTGAATTCTGACACTGAGTCCAGTGATATTAGCTGGGTGACTTCAGCTAGAGACATATAATAGAGCTGCATTTTTCTGGACAACTCTCTTCTAAATTCAGAAAAATGTGTATGCACTGATGGCAAACTCCCAGCAAGTCTCTCTATGGCTTCAGGACCTAAAGTTGTATTGACTGCTTGTAACTGCAGTATGGGGGTTGCAGATGGAACTGTATCAGCCCCTTTTCCCCTACTCTGAGCCTTTTGTCTTGCTCCACACACTTCAATTGTATTTACATCTTTCAATGAAAAAAGGAAGGGTAGAGGAGCGCTTCCTGGACTCCAAAGTTTGGTTAAGATAGAGGTGCTCTTTGGATGGGAAAAAAATGCCAAATGCCAAAAATCAAAAAAAGGGGGAACTCCAAGGCACTCTAAATTGCAAAAGTTAAAAAGCCTTTATTATTATGGCTTGGTCAAATTAACCTTCTAAAAAACTCCAACGCGGTTCGGCTACATGCCTTCTTCTGGGAGTTAAACAGATCTCAAACAAACAAAGTTTCTTATGAACTAACAGTCCACCAATCAGAAGTCTCCATCTGTCAACTGTGGTGCTCAGGTTACAATTGTTAGTACACACAAGAGACAGCAGATGTCATCATTTCTACTTCTTACCAAATCAATTAAGTACACACAAAACCTGACTTCATGAAAGGAACATACCAGTACCCAACACGGTGAAACATAAAAGTTAAAATACAAGCATAGTATATGAATTTCAAACCACCATAGGACAACAGAACATCAAAGATATACACTAAGGTCAAGTTCCTCATTCAAACCTGGATATTTAGTAGCCTGCAGGCGATATATCCAGAAAGCTTCCCGTTGATTCAGCTGCCTTTGCCTATTGCCTTTTCTTAAGGACAAAGGGATGTGGTCAATCCCACAGACCTGTAAGGTGGATTGGTCACTATTGTGATGTTCCATATAGTGTATTGCCATGGAATAGTTGGTGTTTCCTGTGCGAATTGCGTATTTGTGTTCAGCCAGTCTGTCCAATAAACGCCGCTTAGTTCTTCCTACATAAAAGACTTCACACATAGGACATTCCAATCTATAAATGACAAAGGTAGTTTGCCAGTTTATAAAATGGTTAATAGTGAATTCCTTTTGAGAACCAACATCATGAAAAATTTTGGTTTGTCTTACATTAGCACAATGGTTGCAGTGATGGCATTTGTAAGAACCTATGGGCCTAGGGCCTAACCATGTTTGTTTTACTTCTGGTTTAAGATAACTGTGAACCAGTCTATCTTGTAGGGTGGGACATCTTCTAAAACTAATGAGAGGTGGTTCAGGAAAGACCTGACTAAGTACCTCATCACTTTCAATAATTCCCCAGTTTTTTTGTATGATTTGCCTTATCTGTTCAGCCTCTGTACTGTATGTAGTAGGGGTGTAACGGTATGCAAAAATCACGGTTCGGTACGTACCTCGGTTTTAAAGTCACGGTTCGGTTTATTTTCGGTACAGTAAGGGAAAGAAATGCAAACATTAAACTGCAGGTTGTTTATTACTATAAACTTTTTTTAACAATTTGTTTACACTTTTTTAAAACACTTTTTAATTAAATATAATAATATATATATAAAATACTTTAATTGCACAATTTGCTGTAATTAATTGCAATTCCTCCAAGCTTGTAATCATCAATCATTAAACTTAGAATCACCTAATTAAATGAAACACCGGGGGGATAAAGGAACAGAAAATAGCCCTATATTAAAATAATATTAAACATATATATCAATGTATTATTATTTTTCAATAATCAATCAACAATCAATTTAAGATTTTTTCCCCCATTTTTTTACTAATTATCAAAATAAAATATATTCCTACAAAGATATTATTACCAGAGCATGTGATCAGAGCAGGTCATTTTACCATTGTTGCCCATCATGGCTATACCAGCTCAGCAAACAGAAGTCTACTACAGAGAAATTTCACCTTATTTGAGCGGACTTTGCTTTTCCAGTGCGTGATCGGTACATGATTGGAGTGTTTGGCCCGTTAACGACAGAGCAGAATGCGCAGCGCAAACACAGAGTCGAACATTGAGCAGAGAGCGCAGCGCGCAGACACACACACACACGGAACGGAGAGTGCGGCGGTGCACACAGAGCGGAAAAGCTTTTTTTTTTAGCTCTGCAGTCGATTTCATTGGTTTAGGTTACAGTGACGATGGGTAAAACCAGACGGGCTCTGGTAAAACTTTACAATCAGCTGCCATAGACAGTATACAAACGTCAGCTGCAGGGCGGGATTTGCGCTGAACGTGGAGACTTCCGCCACTTAATATGTTCGTGTGGAAACACGAAAATGTACCTATGTTCCGCACACAAAATATTGCATTCGGTCATTCGGTACACACGTGCACCGAACCGAAAGCCCTGTACCGAAACGGTCCGGTACGAATACACGTACCGTTACACCCCTAGTATGTAGTGACAAAAACAGACCTCTCTTTTGTTAGTTTCGGTGTATTCCTTTTTAGTCATGATGCCCTAGCTACATGTTTGACTCTGGTGTAAGCTTTTTGGAGAGTAGAGCTTCTATATCCCCTTTCCTTAAATCGTGACATCATCTCTAGTGATTTACTCTCAAAATCATGATCTTGGTCACAGATCCTCTTCACTCTATGGAACTGCCCATATGGGACATTCTCTTTAAGCCAATTTGGATGGAAGCTCTTGGCATGTAAAATTGTGTTTCTGTCTGTCGGTTTTCTATACACTGATGTATGTGTAGTGGGACGTACTGCTGCGTCTAATTAACCTAATGCGTTTGGCCGTGAGTTCAATCATAACGATGCGGGACCATATAAAAAGGGTTTTGAGTCACTGTTTACCTGTGGCTGTCGTCTGCGTGGTGCGTCATTGCCCGGGCACTGCCCCTCCTGGTTCCTCATCCGTCCTCGCTTGGAGGTATGTGTTTGGCTGACTAGTTAAACAGATGCGTGATGTCATGTAAACAATTGTTCCGTTTTAGCTTCGAGGATAAATCGCGGCTGTGGGCTGTTGGCAGCTGCTACTCTCCTATGGCGTTCCTCTTGCGCGGTTCCGCGTCTGGTGATGCGTTGAGCTTGAGGATAAATCGCAACTGTGGGCTGTTGGCAGTTGTTACACTCCTTTGGCGTTCCTCATGGTGTTTTGTGTGCGCGTGACGTGGACGGGCGACTGTTATGAAATGAAGGTACGTAAAACCTTCATTATTGTGTGGCGCTCCTTTTTTTAGACTGAAAGTATATGTTTTGTTTATATTTTAGGAGGAATAGACTGTCAGTGACACCTGTGGGGCAACGCTGCTTGACGCTGCTGCTTTATACACTCGGATTCCTGCTGTTTGTACGTCCGGATTCTCCCGGCAATAACATTTCTCATCAACACGTGCGCTCGATTTATGCGTCTTGTGTGACGCCTGCTCTCCAGCGCGCCTCTTCGTGATCGCTGGGTTGTTTCTCCAACTAGTCTTTTAAATTGTGATTTGTAGTTTATATATTTTCTGTTTATGAATGTTTTGGTTTTGTTTATGTCTGTTTTGCTTTTGAAAGTATTGTTAGAAGAATAGTTTTGTACTACATACACCCTGTGTTGGTACCAAATCTTGAACATCATCCTTTGTGTTATTGTTTCCTGGTTTGTTGATTTTTAAATGTTCATTATTTGTGTTTTCTTTTGTAGTTAGTGTCTCTGTTGTATGTTGAGACCAGTGCAGTAATTTTGGCTCTCATTATAGGAACCGAGGCTTCAAGGCAGGCCGCTAGTAGGCCCTTACGTGCTGTGGTGGAGGTTTTGTCACCGAGTGCTGTGCGTTCATGCTTGACCGTATTGAGTGTGTGATATCTGTGCACAGGGTGGTAAGAGTGATTTATAGGAGCCTTGTGCTCACTAAAGTAGTGTACCTGCCATTGTTAAGCCTCGGCTTCCTCCTTGATTTCTTGAGTGTTGCATGATGACCCAGTCTTTTAATGTCTTAAGATTGTTGCTGACTACAATAAAACTTTTGTATTTTTGTATCCACGTCTCTGGCCCTTCCTCGATAACAACGTTCCTGTGGGTCCTTTTGTAGGAAGTTAAATTTATTAATATTTCCCTGTTAAACAGGGTGGCGTAGTCGTGCATATGTAGAGGTAGTCGTTGAGTCCCTCCCCTTGAGTGGCGTCCCGCTACATATGCAAGGTTCCTTGGTTATCTTTTGAAATTGTCAAATCAAGAAAATTAATACACACTTTGCTATATTCTAAAGACAACTTGATGTTTGGATTAATGCTATTCAGATAACCATGAAATTCAATCAATTCTGTTTCCGAGCCAGACCAAAAAAGACATATATCATCAATATAGCGCCCCCACCAGATACCGTATTTTCCGGACTATAAGTCGCACTTTTTTTCATAGTTTGGCTGGTCCTGCGACTTATATTCAGGTGCGACTTATATATCAAAATTAATTCAGACTGAGAGATGAACCAAGAGAAAACATTACCGCCTACAGCCGCGAGAGGGCGCTCTAGTTGGCGGAGTTGTTCAGAAGCGACACCATATGAAGAAAATTCAATGGATTCAGTGATGTGGAATGAGATCGCGGGAGCTTGGTGAACTTGTTTACTGGTAACTTGCTTGTTGGACTCCCTGGCTTATGTTAATTTAGCCTATTCAGCCTCCCAGGTATATGTTCTTTATGCTATTGTGTAGCTGAATAACTGTTAATGTGTTGCGTTAACATACCGGACACCTACTCAGCCTGTTGGTCTGTGTGCTACTGTGTAGTTAAATAACTTGCCTTTCCAGATTAAATGTCTGTTCTTGGTCTTGGATTTTGTGAAATAAATTTCTAAATAAATGCGACTTATACTCCAGTGCGACTTATATGTTTTTTTCCTCTTCATGACGCATTTTTTGACTGATGCGACTTATACTCCGGAGCGACTTATAGTCCGGAAAATACGGTAATAAACTTGTGAAACACATTATTTTCTTGGTTCAAAACAAAGTCCTCCTCCCATTTGCCCAGGTACAGACCTGCATAGGAAGGGCTATAGCATGCCCCCATGGCACAACCTTTTGTCTGTTTAAAGATCTTATCCTGGAAGACAAAAATGTTATTAGTCAAAGTCCATTCTGTTAGTGACAGCAAGAAATCAGTGGGTGGCATTTCATGTTCAGGACGCCCACTCAAGAAATGTCTGAGTGCTGCAAGGCCCTGTTGATGGTTGATATTTGTATATAATGCTTCCACATCCATAGTTACAAGGAAGGTTTCAGAGCCTATATCTTGTAGCTCTTTGTTCTTGTTTAAAACATCAGTAGTATCCTGGACATATGCAGGGAGTGAAGGTAGAAAAGGTTTAATGAAATGGTCAATATACTTAGACACTGCTTCAGTAAGGCTTTCGTTCCCTGAAATCACAGGTCTACCTGGGGGGTTCTCAAGACATTTATGTATCTTGGGTAACATGTAAAAAGATGCCATTCTAGGATTCTCACTGAACAAAAAACTAAGTTCAGGGTCTGAGATCCAACCACTGGCTTTAGCTTGATGTAACATCCTTCCCAATTCCTCTTTAAGAGATTCCGTAGGATTATGGGTCAGTAGTTGGTAGAACTCTGTGTTATTTAACTGACGGGAAGCCTCTTTTACATATCAAGTCCTTGCTCCAAACCACAATCGCACCCCCTTTGTCTGCTTTTTTAATAACTACATTTTTACATAATATTTTACTTAATATTTACATCTTTATTCATCAATCCAGCATTGACATTGTCCTCTATTCTATAGAAAGATTGTAAGTCAGGATAAGTTTCATCTGACTGTTGGTCTTCTGAGTCACATTTGGTTGAGGCCTTGTTATGGCCCACCTTTTTCGTGAGACACAACACTTGAGTGTGCAATTGTTCGTTCTGTTCTTTTAACTAACCAATACACATAGCTTGTTCTTGTGCAATGGATAAGCTAAATTCTCTGTGGCAGCAGATAATGCCTTTTATGTTTTTCTTCCTGATACATGCACCCAACAACTTCTTGCAATCTTCAATAGACCATACTTTTTCTGGGTGAATACCAAATTTCTTTGTCAAATCCAATCTGACTGACTCAGTCACTATGGAGTCCATGTGCTCTCCTAACAATGACTTGAACTTACTGTCTGTCCATAAAGGACTTACTGTCGCTAGTCCACCTTTCTCAGTTGTTGGAACCAGCCTAGCATTCCTTCTAACCATTTTGTGATGTTTTCCTGACACAGTACTTCCCTGACAAAACAGAGGATAAACCAATAACTTATCTGACAAAGCAAAGTATAGCTAGTTATGAATACTCATCATAATGTATTCAACCTTCCCTGGCAAGCAGAGGAGAACCAATTTGCTAACACACTTTTAACATTTGTTAAACTTTCCTGATTAAACAGAGGATGAACCTTCTTCTCAAGCAAAGTAGAGGATAAACTACTGTTAACACATTTTAAGCAGAGGATAACTATTCCATTAAACAACCTTCCCTGATTAGACAGAGGAATAAACACTTATCTGGCAAAGCAGAGGCTAAACCACCTTTCCTGGCAAAACAGAGGATAAACTACTGTTAACACACTGTAGCTGTTGTTAACCTTCACTGGTTGAACAGAGGATGAATCTTCTCTGACTACACAGAGGATAAACCTTCTCTAGCAACGTAGAGGATAACTAGTCTGTTAACCAACCTTCCCTGATTAGAGAGAGGATAACCAATATTAGCACGTAATGCTAATCTTCCCTGCCTGAACAGAGGATAACCAATTCTTCCCTGCCGAAACAGAGGATAACCAAAATTAACATGTAATGCTAATCTTCCCTGCCTGAACTGAGGATAACTTTCATCTCTAAAAGAAAACTTTAGAGGATAACTTAGTTAACCAAATCCTACAGCTGTCTGTTAACTCTTCTCTGACGGCGCAGAGGATAACAAATTTGTTCTGGTCTTAAAGGTTCTTTTGGATAGAGTGGCACTCACCAACCCTTGGTTGTAAAGAAAGATTCAGTCTGGAATGCAGTCAGATCTTTGTTGAGCTTGAAGTTTCAATCTGGATTCTGGTGAGGAGCTCTATCCGGGTCACGGCACCAAAACTGTTGAAAACTCAGAAGCAAAGACCAGGAGACTTGGTTGTATCTTCAGCAGGATTCTTTATTGAGAACACAAGCTGTCGGTAGCTGCAGTCATCAAGTGTAGTTTATATACATTTAGAGGGCAGTGCTTAGATATGGATACAAAGCACCTGGGTGACGACCTTAAACAAAGCATGCAAATTAAGTATACAGGTTTAGGAACCTGCCCTAGACTCTAGAGTGTTACCAATCCTAATCCAATCATCATAACTATTCAAAGACTTGGACAGGGGCTCCAAAAGCTATTAAAGACAAAGGGTGAGAGTCTCAGTAATCTGACTCATTTAACTTACAATAGAGAGAACAGGACTGGCAGGAATCTCTCTCTGGAAACATTGATTAACAGCTGATGTTATCATCATAACCTTAAATGCTAAATTCAATGTGCTCTACCTTGGTTTTTCATGTTATGTTATGTAAGGACATAAGATCAGCAGATCTTATACAGATTCTTAAATTTGTAACTCCACATGGACGAAATCACGATTACTTATTCATTCTAAGCTTCAGAAAGCTTTTAACCCACTGGACTCATTCATGTAAATCACAGGCCTAGCACCAATGAGTCTGGATCAAATTCCCCCATAGACACTTTAGTGACATGGTAGAGGTTAAACAGAAACACCTCCAAACTCCTTCGTGAGCTTCAAAAAGATCTTAATCAACTCAACATTTGGCTGTCAGAAGGAGACAAAAAAACTCTCCCGCTAAAAGTTTTCTGATTTTTTTTTTGTTCAATTCACCCAAAGTAGGTATGGACTAAGTTTGCCTTAAAGGATGAGGTTCTTATTTTTTCTCCGAGTTTTTGTTTTATGTCTTACCTCAGCTTCTTAGCTTTTTGTCTTAGTCTTATCTCCAGCTTCTTGCCTTGTTTTAGTCTTGTGCTCATTCATTTCTATCTCCGAGTGAAATGGACTTAGCCTGAATTTCCGGGAACTTTGCTTTCGAGTAGCTAAACCTTTTAAACTTCCCGCGAACGACGCGCTCTCCGGAAGAACAGAAAGAACGCTTCAAACTCACGGACACAGCGAGGATCATCACACAAATACGCATTCTTGCTCAGCACCAAGGATCCATGCAAGTATTATTTATAGCGAGATTTAGATGAATTTAAGATTGTTTGCCCCTGCTTTAAGGTGATTTGATTCTTTGCTGGCTCTCAAAGGTTAACTGTTTGTGACATTTGCCATTCTGTGATTTGCTTTATCTTTCTTTCTTTACTTTTCGTCATTCTGTTTATATGTATTCTTTGCTTAAGTATAGTCGTATGTATTTGTAGTTTCATTTATTAAAACCCATACGCTTGATTGTCTCTGTCTGCTGCTCAGCAAAGCTTAACAAAGTCTCTTAAATGTGAGATCTTACGCTACAAGCTTTTATATTGTGGAGTACTTTATAGTAATCTAATAGAACAGGAAAGTTAGTCTTCATGACCAGAAGAATAACATTTCTTGAGAGTTGATAAGAAGAATAATCTTCCTTCAGAGTTGATAAGAAGATGGTACTGTCGTTCGGAGGACGAACAGATTTTTCGATGTGAAATTAATTCTGTTAAAGGTTATTCTGAAAATGTATCTATTCTAGCCTATCTGTATATTCATAATTGATTCTAATTCATTGTAATTAATTATCCATATATATAGATACAAATACATGGGCTATGTATCCCCTTTTGGGGCGATTTAAAATATGTAGGTAATAACTGATCATTACCAGTATGATTAATTATTAATTATATACTCCCCTTTTTGAGCTAATTCGCTACAAAACACTGAAGTAAATTCGGCTGGAACTTCCAGTTCACTGGGACTTTAAACTGAAATAGGCATTCGGTTTTGTATTTGCATATTTCAACCGAGGTTACAGCAATTCTTAGTACTTATGTTCAGCAACAGCACCATGTAGCAAATTCAAATTGAAATGTTAGCAAATATTATCAACTGCAACAGGACAATATAGTAAACATTGTGGTGAAGTATAAACACTGTTGTGTCTTTCAAAAGATTCGTAAAGGTTTCGAATCTTCATGAAGCAAAGTTTCGAAAGCGCCCATCACTAGTAGCAGTGTGCAGTGTAGCATTGCAATTTTATTGTTTGTTAATTACAGTTTTATACTTTTTACTGTATATTTTACAGAATTATTCTGGCAACTAACATCATGGGTCAGTAAATAATTGCAGATTTTTTACATTTAAATGTAACATGAGCAAATTACCATGGCTGTTATCAGTAGAGTCTTGCAGCACTGCTGACTCAGGCTGGATATCCCTCTGTGGGCACTGCAGTGATAACTAGGCCTAGATGAATGAGAATCAAACCACTAACTACACTGAGAGCCAACAGGAAGACAATCAGATATGAACTGTGGAGCCTAAAGTTACAAGAAAGGAGTCCCAGTGCACCGAAGTCCCATCAGGGACCCTGCTCCTTTTTATAGCAGCATTATGATACTGTTATTTAATATTCTGTTTGTCAGTATCTACTGTATTTATTCTGGTGTAACACTTTCACTCTAATAGAGATCATTCATTAAAAAACCTGTTTTGCTGTTAAGACAGAGCATATTCAATATATTGCTCCCTTATGTATCTTCAGTGTATTTATCTACTTTTCATTACTAACTTGTAATGTAGACTGCTTTTTCAAAAGAAGTTTAACTGTAGGCATTTAGCCATTCTACTCTATATCATAAGCTTGACAAAGTTGATCCATACTGATGTCTTGAAAAAAACTTATGTCTTATGAAAATCATTTACTTTAAAGAATAAACTTGCGTGTGAATGTAACATAACTGAATGTAATGTTTTTGAACGCTTAAGTGCACGCTAATTGCAATGAGATGAAAATGTATAGGTTAAAGTTTATGTTAAATGCAATTAGCTTAAGAGTGCTTTTTTGTCCCACTTAAGTAGAACTTAAATGTAATTTCATAATTTCTTCAATCTTCATAGAAATATGGTTAAAATGTACTGAAAATGTACTGATGCCAAATAATCCTCTATCATTCCATCTCTTTCTCTCTCTTTCAGGCAGATGTTTTGTCTAGGGTTCAGGGCAGTGCTTCCAGAAAGTGTTTACTTCATGTTTCCTGTGGGCGCTTTGTGTCCCTCGAAGTGCAGCCGATGCACCGGGAACCTCCTCTTACTGGAACAAATTGACAGATAAGACCCACACATCTGATGTTTACAATAAACGCCCAAGTAACATATACTATACATTTTTAAAAGAAAACATTTGATGAAATCACATTTTATAGGGTCCATTTTACAGGTTCTTTATTGCTGTGCTTTTTCTCACAAATACAAATATTTCTTCAGATCCTCTAGATGGCGCAACCGTTTTCTCAGTAAAGAGCCTCAAGCATTCCATAGATTAACTTTAGATCATATGATCAGTAGATTTGTGAATGTCTTCATTGTACTTGCGAATGCACATGCAATCTCATAATTTTTGAATGAACTATTCCTTTAATTGTCATTTATTCATTATCAATGGCTGACCGGTCCTTCACTACAACACAGATCTGTTTTATCAATTTGTATATACCGATTTTTTGAAGATGTTATTCAGAGTGTTATGCTAAATGACACACAGACACTGTTTTTTTTGCACTAGTTCTGCGTTGACAGGAAGGACTAAGTCAAGATCCATACACAAACCCAAACATACACAAGATCGCACTTTCTCTACTGCTAGTGCTGGGTCCAAGAACATATATACAGTGATATTTCTTTCAAAGTCTTTTCAAATGCAGCAGGACTTGGTTTATGCTTTGTTGAATGTCTGATAGCCAATCAGTGTCACTGGTGCAGAGCCAGATGTTGGGTTAGGTTTTGTTAAATACTTGCCATGCATCCATCTTCATGAGCTGTTTCTGCTTTGCCACAACACTGGAACATGTGCAATACTCTTGTATATTTGGTAATGTGTCCAGCAGCTTTGCTTTAATATGTACCAACGTACTCCTGACAGGGGATTATACATTTTCTATGGATTTCACAGATTTTTCAAGGATGGGGTCTAATAACATCTCAAGAGTTTGAAAAAGTGGTATACTTGTACAAACTTAAAAAATCTTAATTGCATTTATGCATTTATTTGATCAAAATACAGTAAAATCAGTAATATTGTGAAACAAATTATATTGTAATATATTTTAAAATATGATTTATTTCTGTGATCAAAGATGAATTTTCAGCATCATTACTCCAGTCTTCAGTTTCACATGATCCTTCAGAAATAATTATAATATGATGATTTGCTGCTCAAGAAACATTTCTGATTATTGTCAATGTTAACAACAATTGTGCCGCTTATTATTTTAGGGAAACTGTGATACATTTTTATGATTATGATTTGATCAATAGAAAGTTCCAAAGAACAACATTTATTTGAAATAGAAATTTAAATGTGAAAGTCCTTACTTTTGATTAATTAAATGCACCCATGCTGAATAAAAGTGTTAATTTCTTAAAACGTCTTCCTTATGGTAAGATAGATAGATAGATAGATAGATAGATAGATAGATAGATAGATAGATAGATAGATAGATAGATAGATAGATAGATAGATAGATAGATAGTTTAAGTATAATACCAACTCATTTTATGCTATACACACATATCCAAAAGAGGATAAGGTAAAAGGTAAAAATATTACATAAGCAATGAAAAACTGTATTTGCAATCCTCTGGCTTTAAAGGAAAACAGAAATCAGTGAGGCACACATTTCATTTTTAGTCTGTGCAGTGTTCAGTCCTCCCCCTTCAACTCCTATAACCCTGCGACCAATGAGGAACACTCAGCCTGTGATGTTAGGATCCATGCCAGCAAGTTCGGTGCCGACAGGGAAAACACTTTAAGAGCAGAGTCAGGACAGCGGGTCTGAACTCCTGTGAATGACAGACGTGCAGCAGACGGACACTAATCTCTCCAGAGTTCAACTCGGCTGTCTGGGTGAGTTTGCTCTGCCTCTGTATGTCCTCAGGTTCATATGGGAAGATGTTTAAGCAGTTTGAGTTCATCTGTAAGAAATTTTAATCTCACACTCAGTCAGCTATTCGTTCAAATGGTACATCTGATGCGCTTTTTGAATGAAGAGTGAGAACTTTCTCTAATCAAGTTTAGCATTAAAACAGAAAGCAAACGTTATTTTTTGTTTTAGATATGTTCTTCTGTATTACAAAGTCAAATGTATATTATGCTAGACCAGTTTTATGTAAAAAATATATATATATTATGCATTTTAAAATAACTGTCCCAAATACAGTGCTGGGGAACGTTACTTTTAAAAGTAATGCGATACAATATTGCTTTACTCACTAAAAACAGTAACTAATTGCATTACTTAGTTGTGTTACGTTACTTTTTCTCACCTGGGCTGGGATTACTTGTTTGTTTCTTAATAGCAAAGCCCAAAGTGAAATGAATAAGCCTGATTAAATAAATAAAGTATATTTGTGTTATTTAACATATTTAATTATTGCAGGTTTTTATAATATTATGAGTTTGCTTTTAATATTTTTTTAGCTTTTTTTATTTTAATTTTAATACTGAATCTGTTTTCATGCCAGTGAGTAAATGTAGTCTACTCTAGGACTACCATCATATTCACACAGCGCACACAATGTTGCATCTCACTCCCGATTTCTCAGGAGAGCTGCCAGTCAATACATGGGAAAGCAAAGTAACTTGTGTTACTTATTTGAAAAAGTAACTCAGATATTTTCTTGTAAATTTAAAAGTATTGCATTACTTTACTAGTGACTTAGTGACTTTACTAGTGAAAAGTAATTACGAAACTCATAAAGCGTTACCCCCAGCACTGCCCAAAAGTGACCCCAAAAGTCACACTTAACAAAAAAATGTCAAATGCATGATAGTTACTGATCAAAATTAACACAATTTCAATGTTAGTGGATCATGATCATAGTTAATGTGAATCTCTACACCTTTGGTTACACTGAAAAAAAAAAAAAAGAAGTTTATTTTTTTTTTATTTGTAAATAAACTAAAGGTACGTTTTACAAGAAAATAGTATGTCTTTCTACTTCAAAATCTCATATTTAATTCAATGTTACTTGCAGTTTCTTTGTGATTTATTTGTGAAATTTACTTGTAATATCTGAGTGAAAATTGTTTCAAAGTAAATCCACTTCATACATCCACTAAAATCACCAGCTGATTAAAAGACATTGAGCAAATGCGATGAAGAATAGCTCCTGCAGCGCACACACACACATACACACTTGCTTTGATATTTGGTATTTCATGCAATGACAATCATACATGTTTGACTCAAGCATTTGAGGACAAAACAATTAATATTTATTTTGATGAACACATGAAATTTGAGGATGTCCATAAACATACAGTACACTGTAAGTGTTTCATGTGGGAACATTTCCAGTTATTCCACAGTCGCATGCATATAATTACTCTTAATCATCATAAATGTGACGTTTATTCGGTTTGATCTCTTTGATCAAAGGTTTGAGGTTAAATTCCCAGAACAGGAAAAGTGTCCTAGTGAATGCATGATGTACAGCAAACAATGCCCATGAGAATGAATGAAACCTGGGTTTTGTGAGGTTAATGAATCGACCGTTGCCCTTTATTAAGTTTATTATGTTTAAAGGGTGAGGTGTATTAGAGGGCGTTACGTTCCATAAAGCCCCTTCATGCTGATTCACATGTTTTTTTCCTGAACTATAACTGTTAAGATCAGTTTTTATAATAGGTTCCCCTCCCTCCATCTCCACCCTCCAGATGTGTTATATTCACTGCTTTAATGGTCATATGCAGGTTAGGTGCTCTTGTTTACTGGCTATATTGTGTTTTAGAGCTGGTGTGATCAGAGGACAGTGACAGGCTCTTCTGTGTCTTATCTGTGTTTGTTCAGAATCCTGAATTAATGGACACAATTGTTTCTTCTTGTTTTGTGTAGACAAATCTATACAAAGTGTTTGTGTTGCTGGCTGGAATTACATTTAACAAGACACCTCATCACTTGTGTGCGTTTTCTGACAGGATAAGCATTTTCTTTTAGCCTGATTTACCTGAGGCAGAACCACACACTACACATGGCATGTTTAAACGTCATCTTCAACTAGGCTATTTGTTGTCTCTAGAGGTAAAGTCATGTGAAACACCTTTTTTTCTCTTAAAGGGATAGTTAACCCAAAAATTTAAATTCTGTCATCATTTACTCACACTCATGTCATTCCAAACCTGTGTGACTTTTGTCTTCTTCGGAACACAAATGAAGATCTGTTTGATAAAATCTGAGAGATTTCTGTCCCTCCATTGGCAGCTATGCAACTACCACTTTGACGCTTCAAAAAGTTCATAAAGAGAAACGAAGGTAAAGGTAAAACGAATCCATATAAATTGAACAGTTTAGTCCAAATTTTCTGAATAGACTTGAATGCTTTATAATATGATGAACAGATTTAATTTGGGTTTTAATTCACATTTAAACATTGATCAGCAAACATAAACAGAAGCTCAACCGAACCTTCTTGACGCACAAGAACAAACCTCTTGCTGAAGCTCAAACGTGCTGCTTAACACGAGAATGAACCTCATTGGTTCTTGCTGATGCTCAAACGTGCTGCGTAACACAAGAATGAACCTCATTGGATATTGCTGAAGCTCAAACGTGCTGCGTAACACGAGAATGAACCTCATTGGTTCTTGCTGAAGCTCAAACATGCTGCGTAACACGAGAAGGAACCTCATTGGATATTGCTGAAGCTCAAACGTGCTGTGTAACACGAGAATGAACCTCATTGGTTCTTGCTGAAGCTCAAACATGCTGCGTAACACGAGAATGACCCTCATTGGTTCTTGCTGAAGCTCAAATGTGCTGCATAACACAAGGAGGAACCTCATTGGTTCTTGCTGAAGCTCAAACATGCTGTGTAACACGAGAAGGAACCTCATTGGATATTGCTGAAGCTCAAACGTGCTGTGTAACACGAGAATGAACCTCATTGGTTCTTGCTGAAGCTCAAACATGCTGCGTAACATGAGAAGGAACCTCATTGGTTATTGCTGAAGCTCAAACGTGCTGTGTAACACAAGGAGGAACCTCATTGGTTCTCGCAAGTCAAGCAAACATGCTTGAGCTTCCTTTTATCATAACTGATGTTATGGATGTTTATATGTGAATAAAAGCCTAAATTCAATCTGTTCATCATATAAAGCGATTGTGTCTCTTCAGAAATTTTGGACTAAACCGCTCGATTCATATGGATTAGTTTTACAATTTCTTTATGAACTAGTCAAAGTGGTAGTTGTGTTGCTGTCAATGGAGGGACAGAAATCTCTTAGATTTCATTAAAAAGATGAAGATGATGAACGAAAGTCTTACGGGTTTTTGAACGACATGCGGGTCAGTAATTAATGAAATAATTTTTATTTGTGGGTGAATTAACCCTTAAACACAGCATAAACAACAATCATCTGTCTTCACCAGATATATAATTATAAAGCACTATATTCTCAGATAACTAACTAAACTAAACTAAACTCATGTTTGCCTCAACAGTGGATGTGATTGGATAAACTGGTCTAACCAGTGGATCAGTTTCCTTGCACAACATCTCAAAATTTGATTTGGTCGTTCTGAAATGCCTGAGCCAAAGTCTGTCATCAGTATGAATTGGTTTAATTCCCTCCCAGAAATGTCTCACATGATTTTGTTACCAAACATCAAGCATCCAAATGCAAGGTAACATGACAGCGTGTTTCGTTTGCGCTCTCATTTATGATGTAGGAAAATAGAGCCACAGTGGCTTTGCCGATTCCAGCAACTTCCCTTTTATTACAGATATTTTGCATCAATTTCCAAGGAAGTGATATTTTTCTCTTGAACACATAGGATAATATGAACACTTCTTTATTCGCTAAAATTGTTTTTTATTATGTGATATTCCAATTTTGCACATAAGTTAAATTCACAACTTTGTATGGAAGCATAGCTACTGAAGACTCCAATAATAATGCTGTAAATTTAGCATTGCCGTCACAGGCATGAATTATATTCTTAAAATATATTTAAATAGAAAACAGTTATTTTAAAATTGTAATAATATTTTACAATAGTACTGTTTTTGATCAATAAAATGCAGCCTTGCAATCATAAGAGACAAATATTAAGCTAAATTTAAACAAGCTACAATATTTGTAGAATAATGTCATTAGAACAGACTGAAGTAGTTATAATACTCACAAAATGTCTCTCCAAAAACACCTAAAACATACTGTCAAACACTCTGCTGCATGGAGGAGTGATGATTTAGCCTTGTTTTGCTGCCAAAGGACCAGAAGACCTTGCTGTCATCAAGTCACACATGAACTCCCTCTTTATCGTAAAGTACCCAAGAGACAAATATGATGTCATCTGTTTGATTGCCAAAACTGATGATCCCAAGGACACTAGACAATACGCTATTTGAGGGATAAAATAGTTACGAATTTGCCATAAGAGAGTAGAGGATAATCACAGCAAAATATGATTAAAATGTTGGTTTTTTTATTAGAGTTGTTGCTACTAAATCTACAGTAGTTCCACAAGCTACTGAAGTATTTAGTTTTTGAGATGGCTTCTGCATGATGCAAGACTTGTTGTGTAACACTGATTTAAGATATTATGATTTTTTTTTCATGCTTTTGGGATTGATTTGAACTTAATTAACATGAGGCCATCTTCCTGTCATTTGTTTTGAGAAATGTCATGCTATAATTGAATTTTACTTTAATTTTTAGTTAAAAGTTAATGAATCAAGAGACATCTGAGTGTCTGTTTGTGTCACAGACATTCAGTTATTTTGATCTTAGTTTAATTTTAATGGACTTTTAGTTTGTTTTCATTCGTTTCCTGATTTCCTTTGTCTAGTTTTCCCGCCACTTATGAGTTGTCATAGTGATTCATTTGATATGCACAGGTGTTTGTCATTTTACCCTCATTTACCATGTATTTAAGTTGCAGTCATTTCAGTTCTCATTTGTCTGGTCTCGTTTGTGTTTTCTTTGATTACCTGTTCTTGGATTTAACTTTGGAGTTTATTAAAGACTGTTTGCCTGAATCTTTGCTTTACAACAACCCTTGCTGACAGTATGTGGCATTCAGAACAATATGTTACAGAGAGCAGCAGGAGAGTGGTATGTGTGTTCTCTCATTCTTTCACAGTGATCTCACTCAGTTCAGGTATTTAACCTGTGGTGTGGATGAGTAGACACCTGTGTAAATAGTTTACCTTATATGAAGACAGCTATGGGAGGTAAATGACCAGCTGATCATGGAAAACCTCACTGAAAATACATTTAGAATAGATTTGACAAGCTTTTGGAGGAATCGATCAGCCTAGAGTGCATGTCAGAGACCACATTTTTAGAAAACGACACTCGGTTACTAACGTAACCTCGGTTGTTGCGTAAGTTTAGCTTACATACGGGAAAACTTCCAGGTTATAAAACCTTTTAATGTAGACATCAAGGCCCAGCCTGCTGCCATACAAATGTCATGAAGTGAGACCCCACTTGTCCATGCCCACGACGAGGCCATACCTCTAGTCGAGTGGGCCCTAACCCCCAAGGGGCAATCCAGGCCCTTGGACGCATAAGCTGATGCAATAGCGTCTACTATCCATCTGGACAGGGTCTGTTTCGAGACGGCTAGCCCTTTGACGCAGCCACCAAATGAAACGAAAAGCTGCTCTGTTTGCCTAAAGGCGGCAGAGCGCTCCACATAAATCCTTAAAGCCCTTACTGGGCAAAGGAGGTTAACCCCAGCCTCACTGTCAAACGCAGGGAGGGCCGAGAGGGAAATAACTTGCGCTCTAAAAGGAGTCGCAAGCACTTTTGGGACGTAACCGTGCCTTGGTTTGAGGATGACCCTAGCGCTCACCGAGAGCGCGTGCAGGTCGCCCACCCGTTTTACTGAGGCTAGTGTCAGCAGAAAAGCGGTTTTGAATTACAGGTATTTTAGCTCCACCACGTGTAATGGTTCGAATGGTCCACCTTTCATGGCCTCTAGGACCGTGGAAAGGTCCCACGCTGGAACCGAGGGTGGCCGAGGAGGATTCAGCCTCCTAGCACCCCTGAGAAAACGGATTATGAGGTCATTCCTTCCCAGCGACTGGCCATTTACAGGTTTCGTAAATGCTGCTATGGCCGCCACATACACTTTGAGCGTGGATGGGGTTCTCCCGCTATCCAACAGCTCTTGTAGGAAAGAAAGCACCACCGTTACCTCACCATCTAGGTTTAAGTCATGAGCTGAGCACCATTCAGCTAACACTGACCATTTGGACGCATAGAGCCGTCTAGTAGACGGAGCTCTAGTCTCTGTGATCGTGTTCAGCACTCCCTCCGGGAGGTGAAATAGTGATAGTTGATCGCCCACACATGTAGGGCCCACAGCTCGGGGTATGGGTGCCAAATTGCGCCCTGGGCCTGGGACAACAGGTCCTTCCTAAGCGGAATTGGCCATGGAGCTATGTTCCCCAGTTCCATCAGCGTCTGGGCCAGTTTAGGGCCAGCGCATTTCTTTCTTTTGAAAAGAACATTGGGCAGTGAGCGTTGGTTTGCGACGCGAACAGGTCTACCTCTGCTCTGCCGAAAATGTCCCAGATGTTTCACACAGTCAGGGGGTGCAGGGACCACTCCCCTGGGGAGAGTTTTGCCCTGGATAGCATATCTGGGCCCACGTTCAGGACGCCCGGCACATGCGCCGCTCTCAGCGAGCATAGATTGTGCTGGCCCCATATGAGGAGGCGTTTTGCTATTGCAAGAAGGCTCCGGGAACTGAGGCCGCCCTGGCGATTTATGTAGGACACCACCGACGTGTTGTCCGTTCTGATCAGAATGTGGTGGTTCCTCAGTGTGGGGAGGAAGAACTGAAGGGCGTTTTCGACCGCTTTCATCTCTAGACAGTTTATGTATAGACGCTTCTCCGCGTCTGACCACAGGCCCATTGAAGGTCTCCTTTCGTATAGGGCGCCCCAACCCGTGTTGGAAGCATCTGTCGAGACTACTTTGATTCGTGAAGCGATGCCCAGGTTCACGCCAGACTGGTACCAGCCGGCTCTCATCCACGGTTTCAGAGCTGCTACACATGTCTGATTCACCGTGAGACGAAGCAGACCTGATGTCCACGCTCGCTCTGGCACCTGCCGTCTCAGCCACAGCTGAAAAGGGCGCATGTGCAGCAGACCCAGCTGCAGCACCATCGAGGCTGAGGCCATGAGACCCATCATCCTCTGAAACACTCTGAGGGGGAGATTCTTCCCTACAGTGAATGTCGCTGCTAGGCGCTGGATCGCGTTCTCGTGTCAGGCACGCCACCATAGAGCTGGAGTCCAACTCTATCCCCAGAAAAGATTTTTCCTGGCTGGGGGATAGAATACTTTTGGCCCAGTTGATTCTGAGACCCAACTGTTCGAGATGGGTCAGCAGTAAAGCTTTGTGTAGCAGCAGTTCCTCCTTTGACTGTACTATAATTAGCCAGTCGTCCAGATAGTTCAGGACTCTCACGCCCCTTCGTCTGAGGGGCGCGAGCACCGTGTCCATGCATTTCGTAAATGTACGAGGTGCTAAAGACAGGCCGAAGGGAAGGACGGTGTACTGATAAGCCTGGCCCTCGAAGGCGAATCTCAAGAACGGCCTGTGACGGGCTGCTATTTGGATCTGAAAATAGCCGTCTTTCAGATCCACTGATATAAACCAGTCCCCCAGTCGGATTCGAGCGAGGATTTGTCTGGTTGTGATCATTTTGAACGAGCGCGTCATCAGCGCTTTGTTCAAACGTCTGAGATCTAGTATAGGGCGGAGCCCGCCATTCTTCTTTGGTACTAAGAAGTAAATGATGTTTTATAAACAAAGTTCGGGAGGAGCACGTTCAAATAATCAATCAATCAACTCGTCATCAAACAATTACCATGTCTACCCTATCAGCATGAGAGGAAGCATATATATATTCACTGTCAACTCACCTAACATTCCTTGACAGTTTTCAGCATCCCTCCACCATCCCGACTCCTCACTCTTGGCTTGTTCTTTCACAGCCAGGAATACGGGGGGAGTACTCAGGGTTCGGGCCGAATACCGAGCCCGGAGCCCTCTCCTCGGACAGCACGCCAAATACGCATTTATTCTATCTGACTTATTTGTAAGTGTGAAGTCGTGAAAGGCTGTAAAACCCCGACTCGCTCTCTGCCAAGGGGATGGTTTCCACCGCCCCTTTCCTCAGCAAATTTGCTATTTCGGTGCGAATTAGGTGTGCTACTTCCTGATTCACCGAAGTTTCGACCCGGGCTGTGAAGCGCGGTGGTCTGCGAGCGAATTGTAGTGAGTAGCCCTGTTTCACTATCTTTAGCACCCATTTTGAAGCCCCTGGGATCCCTTCCCATGCTTTTGCGTGAATGGCCAGGGGTAGAATGAAATCTGGGTTCACGTCGCTCAGATATGGGGACGCAGAGACCCGGCCATGATGACGTACTTTGTTCATCATGCTCATTTCAAATGGGGCAGACGGCACTTCGTGCAGAGGCTCTGTAACTGGCACCCTGGCCGTATAAACGGGGAGATGCTTTATTACAGGCGCAGCTCTGTGGGCTCGCGGCGCAAGGCACGGCGAGCTTTCCACAAAGTGTGTACGCTGAGAGGCAGACACGTGATCTGCACTCGAGACACTGCCAGCGCGAGCTGGGTTCATACGCTGAGGCGTTATGTGTGTGCGTAGCGCAAATACAGTCATATTCACAGGCAGGAGTGGGCGCTGTACAGCGGGCACATTTCCTACACTTAAAATATGAATGGCGTGAGCCGGTTTGACTGATATGGACCCTGTGGTGGTGTGAGACACTGGGAAGTGGGCACTTCTCCTACACTTAGCGGTCGAGTGGCCTGAGCCAGCTTTATTGTTTTCGACCCTGGATGAGTGTGACACACAGAGAGGGTACTGTTTGTGTGCAGGGGTGGGCACTGGGCAGTGGGCACCTGACCTACATTTAAAACACCTTCGGCCTGAGCCGGAATATGACCAGACATAATGCTCTTTTTGAGATTTAAAAAGATGGGCACTGGGCAGTGGGTACCTGACCTACATTTAAAACACCTTCGGCCTGAGCCGGAATATGACCAGACATAATGCTCTTTTTGAGATTTTTTTTTGCCGTTTGTGTGCAGGCGAGCGAGTTGAGGAACTGACTCGTTGGCTGCTGAATACACTCTTCGAGTCACCTCCGTTGAGGGAACTGAGAGAGCGGGTCGTGCTGATTTCGATGGCGGTCCGGCCGCGGCGGGACTTAACCATCGGCGCCTTCCTAGGGGGGCTAGGAAGACTTGGGAGGCTCAAAGCTCAGCGTGAGCTTGTGCCTGGGTCCCCGGGCAGGAGGCGGTCTGCGGCGGCTGGTAGAGCGCGAGCGCTGACGTGTATCCCGAGCCTGGCGATGTTGCGAAGCAGGCGGAGGAGGCGGTGGGGGCGCTGTTTTCCGAGTGGGCGGCTGCTTCTTAGCGTGACCCGCTGCGGAACTGGAGCGCCGCGGCAAAAAGGGTCTCATAGCCTGAGACGTTTTCTGTACCTCCGTGTATCACTCCGCAAAGCCCTTCACCGAGGGACCAAAGAGACCGGCTGGTAAAACAGGGGCGTCCAGGAGGGCGGCGGCCTTAGTAGCTCTGGGACCTAGCCTGTCGTGCTTCTCAGGTCCGTCACACCCTGCGCCGATGGGCCAGCCTCGTCCAGTGAATGGAGAAGGTTAGCCTGGTAAATCTGCAAAATGCCCATGGTATGCAGGGCGGATGCAGCCTGACCGTCGGCGGCGTAGGCGCGACCAATCAGCGTCTAAGTAGTCCGGCAGGCTTTGGTAGGCAGACTCAACTTGGACCGCCATTCCGCAGAGGGCGGACACAAGTGCGTTGCTACAGCTTCCTCGACAGGAGGAACAGAGAGATATCCCCTGTCTTTCGCGCCGTCAACCGCAGAGAGCCTCGAAGACACAGAGGATCTTAGCCTGGCCGAAAACGGGGCTCCCCGCGACCTGGAGAGCTCATCATGCAGCTCGGGGAGGAAGGGAGCGGGCCTCGAAACAGGTGCAGAGCGACGTTAGGTGCGGGCTCCTTGGGCGTAGACCAGTCAAGGCCGAGGTCCTCCACGGCCTTTGTGAGGAGGCGGAGAAGCTCAGTGTCGACGGAAGCCCTCGCGCTGGATTCCTGAGTCGACAGGGCGGGGTCAGGGATGGATCCCGACCAGTCCTCGCTCCCGGACGCCAGGATCGAACAGCTGTCGTCCTCCGCGGCAGCGGGGCATTGGCCGTCAAGGAATGAGACGGGGGACTCAGAGAAAGCCGCACGAGCTGCAGGACATGGTGGGCATTGAAAAATGCCTTTGCTCTTTTAGGTGAGAGAACGTGTGTGTCGCAGCGGCGAACATAGACGGAGCAGTGAAAGGATATGAGCGTCGGATAGTGCAGCAGGTACGGCGAGCGAAGGCGGCGAATATCCAGCCAATGTCCTTGACTCGAGCTCGTCCCGCTGAGATGCTGTTCCACGGCGTTGCTTTTCACTCGAAGATCCAGCGAAGTCCTTCGCTGAAAGGAGACGAAATCACTTGTGCAACCTGGGCGAGGGGTTTTTATAGGCTGAAGCCACACCCCTTTTGGCGGGCCATGATGACAGTGCGAGGCGAGCCTCTCATTGGCGCTGATAGGTTGCAGCAGTTGCCGCAGAGCAGCCAATAGGAGCGCGAGCTGCCTCGCCTATGTCTGCCTGCTGCAGCAAATGCGTTTTACATTCTAAAAATTAAGGATCATTTTTTGCTTCAGTATTCTCGAGAAAAGGAGTTTTCCCGTAGCGTAAGCTAAACTTACGCAACACGAGAGTACTCTCGTAAGAGAACTGTCTGTGTGAAACTGTTCTGTTGATGTCACATTACAACTCTAATCTAGGGTCAGGCTGGCCCTACACAAAGAAGTGTGTTTAATTGTATTGAATGTGCACTTATAGTGTACTTCGAAAGCACAGGTAAAGCACTTGATTATGATATTACGTTGAAAGTTAAAATATTTTAAATTGACTAAATTGCAACTTCATTATTACAGATGTATAATCACAAATATATTTAAATGCATGATAGACAAGTTTAAATAGACATGACATTAAAGTATATTTTAGTTTACCATAAATACTTGTCAGTACATTCGGCAGCACACGTTAAACATATTTCAAATACAACAAAAGTAATTATGACATTACTATAAAGATGTATTTAAAGGAGCAGTAAGCATTTTTTGAAAAATGCTGTTGAAAATTGGATTGGACCTAGCACCAAAACACACTTGTAGCCAATTAGCAGTAAGGGGTGTGTCCACTCATGATGGGGGAGGGGAGAGAGCTCAATGCACAAGACAGACATTAGCAGAACGACTGTAGAAACTGGAGATGGCAGAGAAAATGCAAAAGAGGGAAAGACCCAGGTAATATAACTTTAAAAGATGGTTACGATCAGGCGAGAGGTAGGACCAGCGATAATATCGGAGAAGCTTTTCAGCGCTGGAGAGCTCTTGAGGAGCGGGATGGCCTGAAAACGGACGCAGAGCTTGCTTTATTTATTCTCGATACATGTGTAACATTGGTTTTGCTGTGGTTATGCTGTCTTTTGCTTGAATATACTCGTGTGCCATCTTTGCTTGTTCATTTGCTTTATTATTATAAGCCTGGAATGTCTAAACCTTTATCAGCTGCCTGTTTCAAGCATCTGCTCCCAAAGTGTGTCCAAAAAGTGAGATAACATACTCCTAATTTATGTTTTGTCTTTTGGTTACCTTTTTAGTGATCGCTAATATCCCCTTAATCTTGTCATATTTGTAATATATTAGTGACTTGGACTATCGTGTTATGTGGGGAGCTGTTCATGAAAGCGGTGGGGGTTTTTTTTGGATGGAAGGGATGACTTTGCTATCGAAGGAGTAGAGGAGTTAAATAACAATTTGACATTTGACATGAATTATCATAGCCTTCACAGGGTGATCAGATTTCTCATGGTTGAATATGAGACGGGATGGACAGGTGATGAAAGGAGCTTCTAGTTATCAGCGTTAACCATACCTATACGTCATTCCTTAGACTGGATGATGGCACTGACTCCAATAGGGTTATTTTAAGACATTTGTATCCTTCAAATAATAATTGTAATTTGTTTTTGAATATTTGATTATTTTTTGATTATTTTTTCCAATTGTAAAGAACTTTCGCCACACCTACAGACACCTACAGACACAGACGGCTATAGGCTGCTGTCACTTTAAGCCTGAATGCTACATATCCTGTGTATACTTCACATGATGGGCATTTTGACAACTGTGTCTGTATTTGACCATTCAGGCCCAAAGAGAACTGAATTCGGGATTGTGACCTGTGTGAGAGCGGGCTTCTGGTATGTGTCATTCAGCGCAATACCACATTGAGTTCTTTTTTTCTCAACTTACTGCGCATAACTTGATCAACTCTTTTTGAGTTTAAAATGTACACGCGCTTCTTTGACTTCTTAGTGTCTGACTTGATCTCTGCACTCTCTAATATCCCGCCTTCACTAATTGCAATGTAATCTATAACGAAATGTGATTGGATGAGATTGGCTACCTTAGATTAGGCTATTCTCATGTGAGAATTTTATATCTATTTTATGATCATCTAGCAAAGATAATTTATGAAAGAAGAAATATGGGACAAAACATTATTTTCTTTCATAAAAAATCAGGACATTAAAAATAGAGCTGAAATACGGGACTGTCCTGGGAAAAACAGAACGTCTTGTCACCCAACTTATTGATGACATCATACCCTCGGGCGGCAGGTACAGCATAGTCATTCCGCCATAGTCATGCTGTGATAGTGTGTGCGTGAATGTGGGAACGGAGGCATCAAGATAGGGGTGTGATCCTTTTGGGTAGGGGCATGTTTGTTTTGGTGATTTCAGATATCAACAGTGTTTACCAGAAATCGCTTACTGCAGCTTCAAGTCTTTCTTAAGTGGGTCAAAAAAATAAATTCAACTATCTGCAAGGGGGTGACCAGGTCTGGCCAGTCTGAGAAAGTTAGCTTTGGTAGCTAGTCCTGCTATATGCAACATAATTCAGTAATGACAATAAAAGCATAATTAGTTTAATATACTATAGTACATGTGTTCCCAGAGCCTAACTGGTTTTGGAAAGCTCTTAAAAGTGTGAACTAGAATTATATTTTCCCTGTCCTGCTGCATTTGAAATGTATGAGACTGTGCATGTTCTTGGCAGCATTAGTCAATCACTGCTGTCATGATTGCTTGAGAGTGATTATTCACATGGCATTTGCATTACGGTTTAACTACAGTCCGGATTAAACACTTGTAACCAAGTGAAAAGTGAATTCAGTAAATATATCACCAGTAGGTAGACAACATAAGTACTATGGTACTATGTTATTTAAAAAAATTAAAAAATAACCTCAAACATAAAGTTTTGTGAAACGCTATCCTGTCCTGAAAGTCCTGGCCTCACAGACTTTACAAGCTACTTCACACATTAATGTGTGTTTATTGAATCAGGTCATTATTGACTGGGAGCCATTTCAAACAGCATCTGCTCAACACACACACTCATTGAGAGTCACTGGAATATGTACTGTGTAGTGGTAATGTGATAAAGCTTTGGCTCCTTTCATGTTATCAGTGCTTTAACAGACACCCAGAAACAAAAACATACGCCTGACTGCAGCTGTGCTGATAATACACCATTATTTCTAAAGAATGGCATGTTTACAGTCACATATAAATACACCTCACCATATATGGTGCTATACTTTACCAGTGTGTTGATTGCATGATGAGAAATTCACAATTTGTAGATGCACCATCCATGATAGCATCAAGTCTTTTGTGGTACCTGATAAGTATGCATGAGCTAGTATGCAGTGGCTCTACATTGATGGGTGACCAGATAGGGTCATCATGAACAGTAGCTAAATACAATCATAAATGTAAATAAAAGGCAAATAAACATGTAATATAAACATATTTTAGAACACTGGGCATCATATATTTGTTGACTTTGTGAATGGTTAGGCTACAGATAAAAACATGCTAAGGCGGGACATATTGAATGGCTTCTCTCCCTTTTCAAATAGCCAATAGCGTTTAGTTTACCTCAGACTGCAAGTCGTACTTGACAGCACCATGGAAGCGAATCCGAGTGCTGATGATAAGTTGGATTCAGTAGTAGAATTGTGAATAAATTCTAGACATTTCATACTCAACCAACATACAGTTGGAAAACAATAAAATTTCTGCAATAAAATTTCTGAGTATTTGAGCAACTGGACACACAACGTGTCAACGGTCGCTTTAGCCAGGTGGTATTTATAGCATAGGGGGCGGGGCACTTTAGATTCTCGAGAGCATTTGATTGGACAGAAGATGTGATGAGAAGCTGAAGTCTGCGGTGATGTCATAAAAATCCATGATCCATTCTAGCAGAAGTGAGAGACTGTAAGTTTTGAATGCTTATATCTCCTAAATGCAAATTTTGTCATTGTTTTGAAACACACCAGCTTATTCATAACCTTAAGGCTAGCATATTCATACTAAAAGCTTAAAAACTTAAATTTTGATTTCAGGGGGCCTTTATAATATGTCAGTGCCATCGTTTTGTCTAAAGATGCACACCTGTAATGTCTTTTTCTAAGGTACATTTATAAAAGCTACTTAAACGTCCTAATTGAACTAATCCTGAATCTATGCACTGTCTGTGAAACCAGGCATTAGTTTCTTAACTTTTAAAAAGTACACTTTGTAATAATGGCAAATATTTTTTTTTACTTTAATGTATTCTCTTCTGATTCTGATTGATATGTAAGATATTAAGAAGTATGTGGATAATTCTGGAGTTAAGGTTGATTCATTTATTAATCTCATTGTTCACATAATCTTATACCTGTGCAATGACAATTAAAAGTATAACTTGATTTCCATAGAGCATCCTTCTTTTTTCAGCTTTGTTTTGAGCTGATATGATTTGACTGGCTTTATTAGGTAGCCAAGACACTGGGCATCCATATCATCCTGTAGCTCAAGGCTGGTGGTCCACAGAAGCTAAGCAAGCTAGAGCATGCAATACTTTATTTTAATATATATTTAAAACTCTCACTTTGGTTGACTGGTGGCGCTTCTTGGTAACTTACCTTCATTGGTCCTTCACAAGTCTCTGTCTTGTTAGTGCAGAGAGTATTTGGGTCGTTTCTTGTAACTCACTCCTTGATTATTAGACTAGCTGTGCCCACTGGGACACCCATACATGTGGAGGTTGTTTGGAACCATTCCCTAATTTAAGGTTGTGTGTGTTTCCTTTATTGCTAATGTCTTTTGGAGCTGCCAGAAATAATTAAATATTTCCCTGCCTACGGACAGAGATGCTGGGATGGACTCCAGCATCCCCGTGACCCTACAGGACAAGTGGTTTGAAAAAATGGTTTGGTGATGCTTCTGGCACAGGAATCACACATTACTCATCGCATCAAATGAGAAAATTGGTTTTGTAAAAGTCATTGTATATCCGTTTAAGAGTGACTATCTAATACAGGAGGGCCCACTCCTGGAGGGCCACTTTCCTGCAGATTTGAGCTAAAATCCTAATTAAACTCACCTGTATCAGCTAATAAAAGTCTTCAGAATGAACTAGAAACTTCCAGGCAAATGTGTTTGTGGCAGTTTGGACCTAAACTATGAAGTACATTTGCCCTCCAGGAGCAGTATTGGACATCCCTGACCTAATACAACCATTAGATCGAAAGATCTAAAAAAAAAAATCCATACATTTACCTGCCCATAATTATAAATAATAATTTGTTACATTTATATAGCGCTTTTCTGGGTACTCAAAGCGCTTTACATGGAAGGGGGAATCTCCTCAACCACCACCAATGTGTAGCATCCACCTGGATGATGCGACGGCAGCCATATTGTGCCAGAACACAAACCCCACACCAGCTTACTGGTGGAGAGGAGACAGTGATGAAGCCAATCAGTATATGGGGATGATAAGGAGGCCATGATGGACAGAGGCCAAGGGGCAAATTTGGCCAGGATGTTGGGGTTACACCCCTACTCTTTTTCGAAGGACATCCTGGGATTTTTAATGACCACAGAGAGTCAAGACCGCGGTTTAACATCTCATCCAAAGGACGGTGCTCTTTGACAGTATAGTGTCCCGATCACTACACTGGGGCGTTAGGTCCCACACAGACCACAGGGTGAGCACCCCCTGCTGGCCTCACTAACACCTCTTCCAGCAGCAACCTGGTTTTCTCAGGTGGTCTCCCATCCAGGTACTAACCAGGCTCAGCCCTGCTTAGTTCAGTGAACCAGTCTTGGGCTACAGGGTGATATGGCTGCTGGCTATGCCATAGTGCCTCCCCTCAAAGAAATCAGGACAGAAGTGGTTGAAAGTGGACAAAAGAGACGGATTAAAACACCAGGTGTAAACGGGAATGTGCCTCCCTCGTCTACTTGTGATCTGATCAACCAAAACGCATCTTAATACCAGATGTAAACAGGTCCAAGAGCTCACACTTTATCTTGACACAACACTTGAGTATTCGCTTTGCAACTACTGTACAGAAAGTCTTGAAAACATGGCTTAAAATGAACAGAATTGAATGTTTGAATTGGACTCAAATGGGGTCTGAGAAGTCAAATTAAAATACTAATACTAATAGATGAAGTCACGGCTTGAATGGACATGAAAACATCTATGTTATCTTTTGTTTTGCTGTAAATTAATCAGTAACACTAAACTGACAATAATGTAAACCACTAGGAGACTGCAGACGGCTGTCATTCACTGTATAGCATTGATAAAAAGACTCTTACTATAAACATTTGTAATACAAGTATTTGTCCAAAATTAAGTTTTAATAGTATTTTCGTGAGACCTCTTACTAGACCGTCTCATTCTAGCGTTTAATTGCTGAGGAGGACACTAGACTACAAGCCTCAGAAGGACTGGACTAGGATGGACGCAGTCTCGGTAGGATGCAGCCTTCCGTTTGAGAAACACCCAATAAATGACCATAGCAACGGAAGTGAACAGAATACAAACACAGGAAATGATGATAAACAGACTTAAAGTCCTTAAAAAATGAAACAGTAAACACAACAGGTGACATGAACCATGTTTTTTTTTATTCTATCCAGCACCAGTCAGTAAGAAAAATGTATATATAGACATGTATGCAAAATATGCATTGATCTGCAAATAAGCAAACATTTTATTATACACTATCAAAAACTTAAACTGTATAGCTCAATATACTAAAACATCTAATTTATTTACTAATAATTCAAGTGTCCAAACAAGTAAACAAGTACAGGCTCCCATATAGTATTCTAAAAATGAGCAAAAACTACATTTGTGTAAATATGTGGTGACAAATAGAGGAATGCTGTGCAAGCATACTATGTTTTATATTCTTTGAAACTGCTTGTGCAGCAGGGAATATGCACGGAAAATAATTTGTGCTATTTTACCTAAAATGGCCTGTCTAGTACAGATTAATTCATATAAATGCAGCTATGTCCACATTCAAGCATTTCAAAGGGCTTAAACAGCTCGCACTGATTTGCGAGATTTACTTAAATTAACCAAAATTAAAATTAAATATTAGTAACTTTTCGTGTCATCAGTTGCGTGCATCCTGAAGGTATCCTGGTTCTTGGCTCATTTTGGCCCTGTCCCAAATGGCACACTTCATATAAACTTGCGGTCATGTGTGCACATGTACACTAAGTGCACAAGGGCAGGGTTCCTCAAATCCAGCCCTGGAGGGCCACTGTCCTACAGAGTTTAGTTCAAACCATGAACAAAATCACTTACCTGCAATTTTCTAGTAACTCTGAAGACTTTGACTAGCTTGTTCAGGTGCATTTGATTAGGGTTGGAACTAAACTCTGCAGGGCACTGGCCCTCCAGGACGGGATTTGAGGAACCTTGCCATGGGGTGTCCCAACTGTCATTTTAGGTTTCAGAAGGGTGCTCGCAAATGCCCTCAATGCGCACTTTTGCCGAGCCCGCAAGCCCGCTGTTTCCGCAGCAGACTTTTACCCGACAGTCAAAGCGGCATTACGTCACAAATGTGTGGACTTGGAGGAAGATTGCGAGGGCTTAGGGCTTTGGGACAGGGCCTTTGAGACATGAAGAATCACTCTGACTAGATCATTTAATCAGTGAGTTGTTGACTCGAGAAAAGCTGCAAGCGGATCAGTCTGATTCGCGAATGAATCACTCAATGTGAATAGCGAAATAATTCAACAGTTTCACTGAGAAGAATCAGCTCTTTATGAATCAGACATCGCTCTTGTGTCTCAGATGGTGATATGTCCAACTGCAGAGCCATATGCGACAACAGTGCCTGGAAGTTAGGGCAAAGCTGACAATTGCCTAACCTGCCCCCACCACTAAACCTAACTTCACTCTAACTCTAAGCTCCACCCTAGCAACCGATCTGAGACTGCTGACCTGGCGCTGCTGTCCTGAAACTACTGTGATGTACAGCGCTGCGGCTCTGCAGTTGGATACTATTGCTCAGAGGGGGTGGAGATTTCTTCAGTTCGAAATAATGAGGAATAAACTATATGTTTTCATAAAATGTAATGAAGTAAAAAGTACAAAATTATGCTTTGGAATTTATGATGTAAAAGTTTTGCAAAATAAAAATATTCTGATAAAGTACAGATACTTAAAGGAACACTCCACCGTTTTTTGAAATAGGGCTTATTCATATTCTTTCATACATTTAGATAGGTGGGTAAATGCATTTTTGTCTCAGTGCATGCATTGTTTTAGCTTGACAGGGTCGGCGCTAGCTTAGCTTAGCACAATGAATGGAATCCTTTGTTGCCAGCTAGCATGTCCTAAGTAAAAGTGATAAAAAAAACCCAAAAAAACCCCACGTAATTACTTCTTGTGGCCTGCGTATTCACAACGAGTACAAATAGTGATGCAGATTAACACTAGGCGATTTCTTAGGCAGATATTGACTTGAGACTATATTATGGGGAAGCACAGGCGAAGCATGGCTACTTAGGCGAAGCACTGCTACTTGGGCGCAGAGATATCACGCAACACATGAAATCCCACGACTTCTGTCAACATACCGGTGTGCAAGGAGTCAAAACACAGAAGAACAACACGCGTGATCTGCACCGAGTGTCTTCGCTTTTGGATTGTTTTTTTTGAGAAGTTACAGCTACAGTTACAGCAAACATGGTAATTATCTGCGTAGCAAAAGGTTGTGAGAACAAGCAAAGGACATACACGAATGTAATGTTTCACAGAATTCCATCGAATGTGGAACTGAGAAATAAATGGCTAGCTGCTCTGGAGATCTGTACTTCAACGCCTCTTTACAAAATCAAACAGTATCGTGTTTGCGAAGAGCATTTTGCACCGGAGGACTAAGTTACTTTGAAAAAATAGAATATGGGCCCAGAAAGACGGTACTACGTATTAAACATACGGCTGTCCCCATCCCATCTATTTTCAAAGCACAGGCAGAACAAAGTGCACATGTAAGTTGTCTTTTATTACTCTTCCTTATGTTAATCTATGTCTTTATTCGGTTGTAAGATAGATGCTGATAAGCTGTATATAGACTACGGTTCAAATAACGTTAGCCTCCTCTAGTATAACCTCATGTTGAATTCAACCTGTTTAGCATGAACAACCAAGCTAAAATAAAAATCGCTGTTATCATGTGTCATGTTTAAAATAATCACTTACTCTGTGGACAGCTGTCCATTTGGTCCATTCGGCGTGGGGCGTTTTTTCCAGTTCACTTTATCACACCGGAAAAAAAAAATCGAGTACTGCCGGATGGATCAGCACCGTGAAATCCTCGGTAGCTGTGACACAACTGCGGGCACGCTCATCTTGATCTGACACGTTGAGCCTGGTTATCGATGGCAGTAACTTGTCCCACTCGCCACAGCACAGACACTCTATTTCAGTCGGCATATTCCCCCACATTCACACCACCAGTTCGTGTTGGCTCTCATCCTCACGTCCTCGGGCTGTTGAGCGATCGCAACCTCCGCCTGTCGTTCTATTTCCACTCATTTTCTGTAAACTCTTGTATATAGGTATGGTTCTGGCTCACACAAAATCAGCCATGTTCATCGCCATTCATGTACTGTAGGGAAAATAGCCAGGCAGCTACTATTCACACCGGTATGTTGACGGAAGTCGTGGGATGTGTTGCGTGATATGTCTGCGCCCAAGTAGCTGTGCTTCGCCTAAGTAGCCGTGCTTCGCCTGTGCTTCCCCATAATATAGTCCCAAGTCAATATCTGCCTAAGAAATCACATAGTGTTAATCTGCATCGCTATTTGTACTCGTTGTGAATACGCAGACCACAAGAAGTAATTACGTGGGTTTTTTTTTTTTTTTTTTTTGATCACTTTTACTCAGGACATGCTAGCTGGCAACAAAGGATTCCATTCATTGTGCTAAGCTAAGCTAGCGCCGACCCTGTCAAACTAAAACAATGCATGCACTGAGACAAAAATGCATTTACCCACCTATCTAAATGTATGAAAGAATGTGAATAAGCCCTATTTCAAAAAACGGTGGAGTGTTCCTTTAAATTACCTTTTAACTGTCCACCACTGGAATTGGGGAATGTTGGACATTGTCTGTTCCATAAGGAGACACTGGCTAATGTAAATTATTCATATAACTACCACAAATTACATTGAAAAAGCTTTAAGTACAGTAGCTGAGAATATACTGAAGGTGCCGACCGTTACATATCAAGAGTTCAGTATAACACTGGTCTGTATGTGAGAGTGATACAAAAGAAGCCATTACTCAAAACAACCATGTTAAAGCCTGTCTAGAGTCTGCAAACAAGCATAATGGTAAAAAGTCTGGACAGAGAGAGAAAAAGAGGAGGGCCCATCAAACATTCAGCTGTATTTACCTATCTGGTGAGGTTGCATGCCTTGCATGCATGCTGCACTCTGTCACATTTGAACCATTTAATTGGAGATATAAAGCATCCTCTTGGCAGATCCAGATGAAATAATAACTAATGCATAGTGCTGTCAGGGTGCGTTCCCAAGACTAGAGCTTTTGGTGTGAACCTGAGCCTGTTTGTCATTGTTAGTGTTAATTTCGTTAACGAAATCTATGATGAAAAATATTTGTTGACAACCTTTTTTTCCATGACTACAATACGATGAAAAGACAACAGCAACGTCATTAAACAATAACTGTCTATATTACAATACAATGTCGTTGACGAAAAAAGACGAGACTAAATACTTGACAATAACTCTTTTGTTGAATAAAAGTGACAAAATATTACAGACTGTTTTCAAGAATTTAAATCCCCCCAATCAAAGCTTTTCTGTTAAAAGAACATGTTTCCTACCTGGTGTTTTACTTAATATTTGCAATCTGGCAACCATCCGCACATGCTCTCTCTACACTGAGGAAGAAGCGGATGATCTGAAAACACTGACAAAGTAAGCTGGAGTTCAGTGATCTCCATTTGAGAATGTTCTGCTTAAAGTGTCATTCAGTCTGTCTGTGTTCCTTCATGAGCAGTTTCAATGATGAACTGTAATAAATCCAAACATGGATCTTTTGACTATTTTTGCAATTGCAGTTGTTTAATAAATGCACATACTGTGTAAGTAAGTACTGTGTGTCACTCTGTGACAATATAAAGTTGTTTTTGCTTTTATTTTAATAGAAAAACATAAATGTAATTTGGAATTATTGGATAACTAGAATTTTTTTTAAAGTGTCTTGTTTTACATGTAGCCTGCCACCTATATGATAAATAGCAATAAATAAACCCTTCTTATGGGTTGACATTCTCTTTATTTGAGCTTAAAGGTGAAAGTGCAATAAATAAATGTCTATTTATTATAACTGATTATAGTTTGAGCCATATAATCTGGATTATCACTTTAACTATTATGCAGCATGACGAAAATGTGACTAAAAAGTTTTCATTGACTAAAACTAGACTTATAATTGCCAGACATTTAGTCGACTAAAACTCGACTAAATAAAAACAGGACAAGTTTGACTAAATATGATAAAAAACTAAAAAGTACATTTGTCACAGGACTAAGACTAAATAAAAAAAATAGCTGACAATAAAATAGCTGGTTGGTATAAAAGTAGCCTAGTCTTCAGAACTCATTCTAGTCACTCAATGTGGTCACTTAAAGTTGCTTTAGTGTAGGACATCTGGGAAAATGCTAACTCTAGCCTGATAGCAGAAAAAGCGTATGTCCCACCCTCCCTGCAAATTAGGGCTGTCAACGAATATTCTAAATTCGAATATATATTCGAATAGTTTTAAAAAACAGAAATTCGAATGTGAAAATTAATATTCGAATGTGGAAAAACGCCCGCGGTAGCAGAGGCGTGGCTGTCTGCCTTGCAAGTGGGCGCTGCATGAGGGGTCAGGGACAGGTCACAGGAAGAAGCGTTAACAGTAAACAGAAACATTACTAAAGAGTAACGTTAGGCTACTGTACTGACTGAATAGATATTGCGCAGCATGAATAAGGTAGGGCTGGACCCGAATATTCGAATTCGTTCGGTAGGTTGGTATTCGATTTGAAAATTTGACATTCGAATATTCTGTTTTTTTTTTTTTGCACACTTGGGATCCCCCGCAAAACGGTTGGCATTTGCGCTTGAATAAGGCCGGCACACACTGGCTGCGTGGCGTGATCGTCTCAGCTGCGTGGCATGTCCATTTTTATTTTGGCTCTCATGTTAACAGGTTGGAGTTTGCACACTGCCTGCATGAGACATGCATCTCAGGCGCAGCTCGAGCCACGCAGAAAACGCGCGCATGCTAGAAATAGAACCAAAGCCTGAGTGTTCCAGCAATGGGAGTGTTCTCTGGCTAGAGCGCAGAACAGCAGAGTTTGTATGGACCGAAGTGCATGCCTGAGCTTGTGTTTTGGGTTAAGCTGCGTTGCTTTGACATTGTGGAAAATAGAATAATAGAAACAAAATGTAGGCTATTCGCCTTTTTACCCGTTATTATCAATCTAAATTAATCTTGTTTTTAATTTAACTTAATTTCGTTTTTCTTTAAATTTCATTTTTCTTTATTTAAATTTCGTTTTTCTTTATTTAAATTTCGTTTTTTCTTTATTTAAATTTCGTTTTGCTTTATTTAAATTTCGTTTTTTTCTTTATTTAAATTTCGTTTTTCTTTATTTAAATTTCGTTTTTTCTTTATTTAAATTTCGTTTTTCTTTATTTAAATTTCATTTTTCTTCATTTAAATCTACCATTTACTGTGTCAGTAATTTGTTAGCCAGAAAAATATGAAACTACCTTAAAAGTATTGCTTAATTTAACAGACCTGTGTGTGTGTGTGTTTAATATCACTAGTGCAGTGTCGGAGCATATAAGCCCTGCCTGCGTGAGGTACGTGCGCCGCTTCCCGCTCGCGCTGTTCTGTAGTTTACTAAAAGTTTATTAATTCTGAATGTGTCGGGTCTCGCGTGTCCATCTATATTGCACCTGCACTCCCTTGTGAAGTCGATTGGATGAACGGTTCTCGAAATAATAAGAATGCAAACGGACATAGACACAGAGAATACTGCCTTTAGAGAGAAGAATATGTTCATCCCTCTCTCTCCGAAGCTTCGAATATTCGATGTTCATTACTACCGAAGCTTCGAAGCTCAAAAAATGGTATTCGGACCAGCCCTAGAATAAGGTAGGTTAGATACAGCAGTTTCATGCACTTGATTATTTACAGTTTCATGTCAAGGAAAAGTTCAATTTTTACCACAGCACAGCTCGCTCGGAGCGTTCAATGTCGGATTCGCGTCTACGCGTCTAGGACTCTTGAACATTTTGAATTCGCGCGTCAAAAGCAAAAGTTTGATGCGCGGAGAGCGTGACGCCTCATTTGCGCCACAAGACCTCCAGATGCGCGTAAACGCATCTTTACATTGACTTAACATTGAAATCACTCGCGCCAGACGCTCTATTCGCGTTTGGTGTGTGAACGCAGCGGGTGAGGGCGAGAGAGAGAAAGAGTGCCTGCGAGTGAGCGAGTGAGAGTGAGGTCTGCGGTCTTGGCCATTAGGAGATTTACTTGTTTGTTTTTGTGTAGGTAATACGTTGTCAAATATGTTTAAACTTAAATAAACTACCTATACAAGTAGTTATGTCTCTTTGTATTAATTTGTCCTGTTATTGACGTAATGTGCGTCATTGACAAAATGCGCAACCAGATGTTCGAATAGTTCGAATATTCGTGTGTTTTTTAGAGGGAATATTCAAACGTCATTTTTGAGCAATTGTGACAGCCATACTGCAAATCGGCGTCCTAAGCCACGCCTCCTGAAAGCATGAACACGCACAGCCAAGAAGACCGGAGACAGCATTACTGCAATATCAATACCAATACCAACGCACTGATGACTTATTATGTCTTTGTGAACAGCCTGCGCAGTGGGATGCAAACACGCATTGACTGACAGGGAACACATGCTATAGGACCCTTCGGACCAAACATTTTATGATCCTACACCTTTCACAGATGACATTATTATTTATAAAAATTAATTTAAACCTCTTAACAGAGTGATTGCTATCAGGATATGAGGAGACTTTCAACCAGCATAACAACAACAACAACAACAAAAAAGCAGAGAATCACCTATGGCACCTTTAAGTCACATTGATTCTGCAAATGAATCAAGTGTAAAAACATCCTCTGTGTAAGTCAGGAGTGCATAGCCTCTGCTGACCACTTACTGCAACAGGCTTAATGTGTTCAGCCATGAAAGTTGTCAATCCAAGGACCTAAAAGGAAATGGCTGTGTTTTCACTTGCTGTTTGTGTGCGTTCCTGTATTTGTGTGTGCGTGACTGCGCGTATGTGTAAAATGTGCAAGCACATGTGTCATAGTAATGCCTGTCCACAGAATTTAGGATACCATATGGTTACACTTTAACTCAAAGGTCAAAATGTGATGTGTTTCAGAAAAGATCTTTTTGCTCCATGTTCATAAATCAGCTTAAATGCTCATGTGTGACTGAGTTTTTTTTTTACCTTTTAGGGTATATGCAGATTTATGAACATCATTTAAATAATAAAATAACTATCACTTTGGTCAATTAGAGGGTATTTTTGGATAATGAAGTGAAGTTCATGTTTATACTTGAATACTGGATTGTGCTTGGTAATATTATAATTCTAAGTGGCTGATTTAGAATTAGTTCCAAAAATAACTGTTTTCAAATGGGTTTATCCCATCTACTCATCAATGCATCACTTATAATTACATTTTCCCCTTTTCTCCAAGGAGAAAGTATTGCATTTTTTTATTTAAAAGAAAAAAATGGTTGTGTGTGATTACAAATGCATGCACTGATAAAAACCCATATATCCCCTATTAGGACATTATGGAACACTCTAGAGGCCTGATCGAAAATATATGGTGCTAAATTCTGTGTGAACAAGAAGAATTTAGTGTAGGTCATTGGAGGGAGCATAACCCTTTTTAAAAATACATGCTTAAAAATCGATTGAACCTGATACATTCATTGGCATCATAGGTGCATTTTAAGCCTGGTTCACACGGCAGGATAATTAGGCCGATTTTAGTCCCGATTCACCCCTTCCGACAATCTTAAGGATGCTCCGATTATTGTAAAATAATCTGATCAGATATTCCTGCCGTGTGTGGTGTGTTAAGACTGCTCTCGTCTGCTCGGAAGGACGTCGGGACCGCTCCGATCTCAAATCAGGGATATCCAACATGTTGGATTTTTTGGCCCGATTTCTCCTCGTGTGTGGTGTCCCCCGGGGACAAATGAGCACGCAGCCTGTGGATTGTGGCATGTAGCCAATCAGAAAGCGAGGTGACGAGGCGGCGAGGAAGCACCGGGAAACAAAATCAAAACAGCCGGCAGCAGCTCGCGTTGTCTCCACTTCTTTGACCATCGCCTTTTCTTTTGATAACGTTTTTTTTTTCAGTTAAAAACAAACTACAAACTATCGCCACTGCATCCTCTTCGTCTGCCATGATTGTTTACTCTGAAGTCACGTTTGATCTCGAGGGATTTTGCGAGATTTCCCGTCTGACCTGGGAATGCTCGGGAGTCAAATCAGTTTGTGTGTGATGTGTTGATTTTGCCGTGTGGCTGCACACTGTACGACCAAAACTGTTAGACCCGTGATTTTTTATCGCCGTGTGTGGGGTCTCTCAGGTTTGGAAAATCGGCCGACAATTTTAAAATCGTCCCGTGTGAACCAGGCTTTAGGCACATTAGGTACATCTTGCTAGTATTGGGTTGGACCCCTTCAGAACTGCCTTAATTGTTCATGGCATAGATTCAATAAGGTGCTGGAAACATTCCACAGATATTTTGGTCCATATTGACATGATAGCATCACGCATTTGCTGCAGATTTGTCAGCTGCACATCCATGATGTGAATCTCCCATTACAACACATCCCAAAGCTGCTCTATTGGACTGTGGACTGTGACTGTGGAGGCGATTTGAGTTTAGTGAACTCATTGTCATGTTCAATTAATTGAGATGATTTGAGATTTGTGACATGGCACGTTATCCTACTGGAAGTATCCATCAGAAGATAGGTAACACTCATGGGTCATTAAGAAACGGACATAGTCAGCAACAATACTCAGGTAGGCTGTGGCATTTAAATGATGCTCAATTACTAAGGGGCCCAAAGTGTGGCAAGAAAAATATCCCTCACACCATTACACCAACAGCAGCCTGAACCACAGATACAAGGCAGGATGGATCCATGCTTTCATTTTGTTTATGCCAAATTCTGACCCTACCATCCACTCATCCACTCATCAGAGCAGGCAACGTTTTTACAATCTTTTATTGTCAAATTTTGGTGAGCCTGTGTGAATTGTAGCCTCAGTTTCCTGTTCTTATCTGAAATGAGTGGCACCTGGTATGTCTTCTGCTGCTGTAGCTCATCTGCTTCATCTGCTTTTACTTGAGTTGCAGTTGCCTTATATCAGCTCGAACCAGTCTGGTCATTCTCCTCTGACCACTGGCTTAAACAAGGCATTTTCGCCCACAGAACTGCCGCTCACTGGATATTTTCTCATTTTCAGACCATTCACTGTTAACCCTAGAGATGGTTGTGCGTGAAAACCCTGTAGATCAGCAGTTTCTGAAATACTAAGACCAGCCTGTCTGGCACCAACAACCACGCCACAGCAAAGTCACTTAAATCACCCTTTTTTCCTATTCTGATGCCCAGCTTGAACTTCAGATCGTCTTGAACATGTCTACATGCCTAAATGCAATGAGAGACTGCCATGTGATTGGCTGATTAGATATTTGTGTTAACAAGTAGTTGAACAGGTATACCTAAAAAAAGTGGCTTATAAATGGTATCATGGTATTTTCAATTAAAAATGTTGCATTTTTGTGTCTGCTCAAAAAAATTCAAGGGCCAGATTATTAATAATAATAATAAAAAAAAAAATATATATATATATATATATATATATATATATATATATATATATATATATATATATATATATATATATATATATATATATATTTATTTATTTTTTTTAACTTTTTTTTTTTTTTTAACTTTTTTTCCCTTTCTAGCTCAAAGCAATTGCATCAGCCACAATTTCAAAAAGCTAAATGAACTTGACATGGAACTCAAAACTTTTCTGTTTTTCTTGTATTTACAGAATGATGGGTGACGTTCAGTTTGTTACAGGATCTCATGTCTCCAAGACAACTATGACTCTGGGACGAGCTTCCCCCAGCAAAGAGCCCCCCGTTTTTACCCTCCCGCCACGTAATACCCGCATCTGCCAAGGGGGTACCGCACGCCTTGAAGGGAAGGTGAGAGACAATCTTCAGAACTATCCTGATCCAGACCCTCAACTGATCCTCATGTAATGAAGCAGACACTGTGTCTGCCAATGAATTTCATTTAAGACTCCCAACAATAATCTATTTTAGACACTAGCTCTATTCCAAAACCGAGTATGCTGCCTTGCTGTCTGCTGCACGCATAGGCAGCTGACAGTTGTGAATGGATGGCCCTGTTTTTCTAAGAATTTACAGAAATATGTGTCCCTTCTTTTGATTTGTCAAGCCTTCATCCTATGTCCTAAGCAGATAGCAAAGAAATATAAAATGTTATGTAAGATTATATGATGAGTTTTTCTTTTGAAGATTTTTTATCAGGCAAACATCTGTGTTTTATTATGTTCTCAGAGTGTGTTGAGGACAGTGCATTTGGACACTTACTTGCAGTCTCAGACTGACACAGCAGGCAGATACTCCAATAATGTGTCTGTTAAAGCTGTGTGTGCTGTCTGAGGCCAGAGAAAATTTACATTTTAAGAGGGTCTGAGAGAGTAAACTTCAGAATAAAGCACTTTTTGTGCTTTAGACATGAAAATGAGTTCATGTTCGATCACGTCTTCGATTAATTTTTTCTTCGACAAATATTCCTGTCATAGGCACCACAAATGATGTTTCATTAAACAAAGTTTAGAAGGTGCATGTTCAAATAATCAATCCAATCAACTTGTCATCAACAATCATCATGTCTATCCTATCAGCATGAGAGGAAGCATATATATATATATATATATATATATATATATATATATATATATATATATATATATATATATATACATATATATATATATTCACTCAGTCGACTCACCTACATTCCTTGACAGTTTCGGGCCGAATACTGAGCCCGGAGCCCTCTCTTCGGACAGCACGCCAAATATGCATACCATTTATTCAATCCGACTTATTTGTAAGTGTGAACTCGTGAAACACAGATAGGCAAATTGGTAACGGTATACAGAGAACCATTTGCGCTTTAAACTCCCAACCCAGCACTGATGAGTTATTTATTTTAAATGATTATCAATCCAAATTGGGCCAAACCCAGCTTCCTTACCAAATAGTTTAAACTCAGCGTTTTGGTTGGCATGTGATTTGGTGTCTGTTGTTAATCATCTAGCTATTATATTCTAACACCACATTTTTTGGCTTTGTACAAGTTGAAAAATACAGCCTTGCTGATCACCAGCATAAAGTATGTTTTGCATGCTGAGACCTGAATGGGATGCTGGTTTCTGGTTTGCTGGTCACCATCATGGGTAGCGGGAGTGCTGGTGGACAAGCTACACCAGCTCAGTTTTGCTTGACAACAGTATGACTATGCTGGTCCACCGGTTAGACCAGCACTATACCGGCTCTAAAAAGCATAAACTAGCCTGGACCAACAGGGAATTTATGCTGGTTTATGCTGGATTTTTCAGCAGAGCAATGTGGGGTTAACATGGCAAAATGCTCCTGAGCAGGGTTTCAAAACCTGTGGGAAAAAAGTTGCACTAGCCTAAATTCTAAATTACATGCGTTAAATATTTATCTACCCGGGATTAAAAGCAGGGTAATTATTTTAATTTGACATGCCGTATCTACTTCAATAATTTTTAGCAGTTGAATTCAGATGCTAAGGAGCCCCTAAAGGGACGTTGTGGTAGAAAACATTTGGGATGGTCTTTTAAATATTTTTTGTTCCCTCGCAAAGATATTTGCGTTCCCATGCAAAAACTGTTGTGAGCTTTATAATATAAATTGATCTCTATGAGCAGGTGGCTGAGAGACAAGTCCGAAGGGACCGTCTGCAAAAAATGGGGAGGAGCACGTTCAAATAATCAATCCAATCTGCTTGCCATCAAACAATTACTATGTCTACCCTATCAGCATGAGAAGAAGCATATATATATTCACTCTGTCAACTCACCTAACATTCCTTGACAGTTTTTCAGCATCCCTCCACCACCCCGACTCCTCACTCTTGGCTCATTCTTTTACAGCCAGGAATACGGGGGTAGTACTCTGGGTTTGGGCCGAATACCGAGCCCGGAGCCCTCTCCTCGGACAGCATGCCAAATACGCTTTTATTCTATCTGACTTATTTGTAAGTGCGAACTCGTGAAATATAGTGATTAACTTCAATGTTACAAACTGTAGTGTCACCACATTCAGTTTACACATCAATGGTCTTCCACTGGTCATACTACAATAGCCTGGTTCTACCAGACTCCGTACATTTAATTTGTACAGAGAGTCTGGCTCCTCTCCATTGACAGGCGTTAACTTTCTTGTAGGCGGGTATTCTGTTGAAGTTTAAAACTATTGGATCTGCCCAGAGTCACTCTGGATCTGCCATAACCAATCGCTAACCTTTGGTCGTGACGTAAGCCTACAACTCAAACTAATGCACGACATCAACGTCATCGTTCTCAGCCACTCCCTCTGTTCGCTGATTGGGCCGCCAAAAATTTGGCCGGAGAAAACCAAAGAATATACCACAATCCCAGACGTAGTACTGAAGGGAAATAAAATTGAGCGGAAGTACGCAGGAGGGCGGAGCCAGGCTAATACTACAACACTTCATGACAGAAATTCAAAAAATAAATTGTAATAAATAAAAAAGCTACAATTTGAGACCAGAAATGCTTCATGTTAACTGTAAGAGTAAAAAAAAAAAAAAATGATTACGTACTTATTTGTAAGAAAGTCTGGGAATCATAACTAATTTATGTATGCAGCTGTCATGTCACATGACAAAAGAACGAACGGACCAGACCTGGTCAGACCTGAAGACTCGGGAGGTAAACTAATCATTTCTCTTTCCGGTACAGACAGCATAGCCTCTATGGGGCTGTCACGGGATGAACGAATGACTCGGACCTGAACCTGAAGACTCGAGAGGTGAACTAATAATTTCTGTTTCCTATACAGAACCTATAGGATGTTGCGCATGTGTGGTCTACACAAAATGAACAAATCACTCTCTGAGAAAGCTTGTTGTTCCCAAGTCATATTAAAGATTCATTCAAAATGAATGAATCGATCATGACCGACCCCACACTACAGCATACCGGCAACAACAAAACAGTACAATCTCACGCACTGAAAATGTTAGAAACTGTCAGTAATAGTGTTCTGCCTTATATGTTCGAACCGGAGTCGGACAGTGATGGAAAGACTCAAGAAGAAGTGACAACATATAGAATGCAACAGGACATTTCTGAATGGTTAATTGTTGAATTTATGTAGTAGATTTAACTATCTTCAAGTCATTGATTAGCATGCATAAATAAGTAAATACAAAGTGACAATATTTGTGTGTTTGAGATATTAAATGCACCCAGGTATATGTGAAAAATATGATAGAAATACAAAATGTCTGCTTTTTCTACATGTCCTCTCCACCTGTGTGCACGTCTCATCAGCTCTGGGGCGCTGGAGAAATGCCCCTGGGAGGCGGGTCTGTGGAGCAGCTTAGCCAATTGCTGATTAAATAAATAAATGTTTGACATAAACTGTAGCCAATCAGCAAGCTCAAATCTAGTCTATGGGTGATTCTTTTAGCGCCTTTTAGCGCCTCTGTGCCATCTTTCACCGACGGCCTGATGCCGATTCAACATGTCGAATCGGGCGAAAAAAAAGCCGACGAGGACCAATTTCTGCCGACGGTGCGGAACACACTGAGAAAACTAACCCCGGATTTCCACCAACTGTGGAACGGCTGCGGATCGGCTCCGCTGCTTGTCGGCTCCGTGCTCCGCTGTCATTCAACACCCACCAGGTCCGGATTTGTTGTGGAACGGCTGCGGCCATGACTAACAGCTGAAGTCACGAGGACCCACGAGATCTCGCAAATTCACGTATGATCGCGCGATATAAGTGCTGAATTGCTGCGGAGCTCTCCGGCATCCGGCAAAAATAGAAGCTCTGCGTATCTGCTCCGGAGGGCTGCGGATCGCCAGAGTTGGAATGCAGCCGTTCCGCAGTCAGTGAAAATACACACACTGACTTTAATGGAAACCTATTGACTCCACCGCCGTTCTGGAGTGGATCCGCAGCCGTTCCGCAGTTGGTGGAAATTAGGGGTTAGTCGGCCAACGCACAAAAACTGTCCGACAGCTGACCGTCAGCTTGGTGTGTGTTCAGGCTAGCGATAAAGGGAAGCAGTGCGTGCGAGGTTTCTCTCGGAGCTGGTACACTAGAAAGGCCTGTCTAGCTGGATGCGGTCATGCTAATGCCTTATTTTGCTTTCCATTCTTACTTTTTAAAACAACGGGGACAGATCCAGCATTGACAGTTACCGGAGTGAGGGATATGAAGCACCTGTCTGAGAAAGAAACTAACGTTAAACAGTTTGAGTTCAATTTTTAATATGGGCATTAAATAATTATTGACTTTTTCAAAGAACACTGGGATCCTGCAGTTTGTACTGTGTTTGGGTGGTTATTACTACTACTAATAATAATGATGATGATTTTTATTTATATAGGCCTAGCGCCTTTCCAACACCCAAGGTCACTTTACAAAGATAGGTTAAGGCAGTGGTTCTCAAACTGGGGTACGTGAGGTGACAGAAGGGGGTAGCCTAGGCGAACAATGCTGAATTTTGCCGTTCATTCAATTCTACTCCACCTTAAAATAACATTAAAACTTAGCATGAATTTCTAGGTGGAGAAGTGGGGATTTAGCACTTACTAGCATGAACAAACTAATATAGACACATACACAGTTCATTTTATACACAGTATTGTCCGTATTTTTTGCAACAAAACAATAGCTCCAACGAGAGCCACAGCAGTGTTCGTGAACGGATCTGCTGCTTTGAACAAATAGTGAGAGTCAATGATTCATTCATAATTACAGCCACTTGCTTCGTTACTGATGAATGAATGACTCGATGATTCGCTCATAAAGACCATGACTTGCCGCCACCTACTGGCGGATTTAATTTAATATTTAAAAGCATCACTTCGTTTTTACAATCATTGCATATTTCTCTATTGAATTAAAAAAAAAAAAATTATTTAAAGCATTATTTATTTTATAAAGGTAAAATATGCACTGGAAATATCGATTTAAAGGGGCAAATATTGTCCCTTACTGAAAAAGGAGTGACTGCAGAGAGGGGGTACGCAGAAGGATGTTAAAAGCCTCAGGGGGTACAACACTCTAAGAGAACCACTGGGTTAAGGAATAGAACAAAATCAACACTAAATCACAATACACATATCAAGGGCAGAAAGTAATACACAGAGGTCACTTACAAAGCTAGGTTAAAGATACAAACAAATAGGGATTCAAACAAACAACATATAATAAGGTAGAATTTACAGACTGTGAGCTGAAGAGATCTGAATCAGCTCTGAATCAGAAAGAGGCTGTTTTTGATTTATTTAAAAAAATAAGTGAGTGGATTTTTACCATTATAGCCTGGTTGTTCTCACTCACTGTGGACTCACATCGGTGTCCAAGCACCTTATAAAAGTGAAATTTGCATAATAGGTCCCCTTTAAAGGCAGCACAATACATGGAAGTCTCTTTTACTAATCAGACGTATTCAAAGAAGCTATATTACAAATCCGTCTGTGGTGAGTCAGGTGTGGAAGTGTTGTCTGTGTATCCATAGTCCTGGTTCACCTGGTTTCCATTTTTTTAATGACAAATTCAGCCTCCTGCTGTTATGGAGAGTTATTTCCAAAATACTTGCTAACTGGCCATTAGCCATAGTTTATAAGTGAAGTGAAGTGACGTGTAACTCTCTGTTGCCAAATATGGTGTCCCATTCTCGGATTTTGTGCTCTGCATATCACCCATCCAAGGTTCGGTGCCTTACTCAAGGGAACCGCAGTTGTGGGTAATGAGAGTGGAAGATAGCGCTGTTCATTCACTTCCCCACCGACATTTCCTGCCGATACTGAGAACAAGTCAGACTCTCTAACCTTAGGCTACAACTTCCCCCTAAAGGTTTTTTTTTTTTTTTTTTTTTTTTTTTTTTGCAGTGTATTCAAGTTCAACCTTTTCTTACAGTTGCTGGTAATGTGAGGCAACACCATTTTCATTGCCGCTAGTTCTTTGATGCCAGTTTAGTGACACAGCATTAAAACCTTTTAGAATATCTAAGCAAGCACCCTAGTATTGTGCCAGCGAGTTTTGGAAGGGCAAACACCACTCACATTTTTTTCAGATTATATAAATAAAATATTGAATTGTCTTTGTAATTTAGTGTAATGTATTGACACACAGAATAACAGGCATTCCATTTCAGGTCACACAGACCTAAGTCTTCAAACTGTGTGCTACCTACAGTGCTTCCTTATGGCATGTTTTATGCAAGAATAATTCAGTATTTCTCCTAAAGCGTAAAGTGTTCTAGCAGACACAGGAAAGCCCTGAGCGCAGGTACAGCTGCTGGATTGGAGTGAATTTGCTATGGCTGTCAGTGGAAAGTCTGACAGGATCTCCTCTATCTTCATGAATTAGCACTAGCTGAATTCACATACATTTTTACATACACAGACAGTAACTGTTTTTGCTCTTAGCTGACATTCCTAGGCTGAGAACAACACCTGAAAACAACACACATGACCCAGCTTCATTTTTAACATGCCTTTTCATGCACTGAATTTAATTTGCTTTTAGCTGTTGACTGAAGTAAACTTTGCATTAAAATAGCAGCATCTTAGAGTTAAACTCTTTGTTTTAAAAGGGCTTTCTGTAGAATTCAGAAACACTTGTTATTAGTACAACTTTTAAAAGTGTACAAATGTATGTCTATTTGTGGGTTGACATGCTAGGCTATTTGTTTTTTTCCGTTTTCTGCTCAGTGTGGTATCTTGTCTAATATGTGTGGTATCTTGCAGTGGAATGGGGAAAATGCACAAGGTCTCGAGATGCGTCTTTTAAAAGTTGAACTTATTTTAACTTGAGTGCCGCGTTTTTAGAACATTGTGTCATGCGCGAGATGCTGCAAAAGACGTGAAGTTTAAAGTTTAAAACATTAAAACTTAGCATGTATTTCTTGCAGGTAAAATGACATAAATAGGCTACTTGACATCCGATCAAATTACCTCAACTTTTGCGGTCAAAACTGACTGCATTCACATAAGCAGCGAGCATATGATATGTTTCGTGCAGGTTATGCAGTCTTGGCAAATCGCGCTATACTGCCGTTCTCGACGTACCTTTGTAAAACTGGGGATTTAGCACTTACTAGCATGAAGAACAATAATAGACACATACACAGATCTATAGAGATCAATTAAAGATTCAAACTCTCTTCGATACAGAAACTTTTAAAAGTGTACACATGTACATCTATTTGTGGGTTGACATGCTAGGCTATTTGTTTTTTTCCGTTTTCTGCTCAGTGTGGTATCTTGTCTAATATGTGTGGTATCTTGTTTAGTTTCACATGAGATGGTTATCTTACTTGGAATTAAGGTACAGCTGTATTTGCATAAGGTCTAGAACTGATGGAAATACTTATTTGGGCAATTCTGCTTCTTAGGGCTGGTTCACACAGAAAGCGGTTTTGCTTTGAAAAATGGGAAAGAAAACGCAGGCAGTGGAATGGGGAAAATGCGCAAGGTCTCGAGGCACATCTTTTAAAAGTTTAACTTATTTTAACTTGAGTGCCGCGTTTTTAGAACATTGTGTCATGCGCGAGATGCTGCAAAAGACGCAAAGTTTAAGGTTTAAAAAATTAAAACATTAAAACTTAGCATGTATTTCTTGCAGGTAAAATGCCGTAAACAGGCTACTTGACATCCGATCAAATTACCTCATGTTTTGTGGTCAAAACTGACTGCATTCACATAAGCAGCGAGCATATGATATGTTTCATGCAAGTTATGCAGTCTTGGCAAATCGCGCTATACTGCCGTTCTCGACGTACCTTTGTAAAACTGGGGATTTAGCACTTACTAGCACGAAGAACAAATATAGACACATACACAGATCTATAGAGATCAATTAAAGATTCAAACTCTCTTCGATACAAAAACTTTTAAAAGTTTACAAATGTATGTCTATTTGTGGGTTGACATGCTAGGCTATTTGTTTTTTTTCCGTTTGTTTCTCAGTGTGCTATCTTGTCTAATATGTGTGGCGGGCAGTGGAATGGGGAAAATGTGCAAGGTCTCGAGACGCATCTTTTAAAAGTTGAACTTATTTTAACTTGAGTGCTGCGTTTTTAGAACATTGTGTCATGCACGAGATGCTTCAAAAGACGCTAAACTCGAGTGCAACGGTCATACATTGAAATATAAAGTAGCGCAGTGGAATGGAAAAGAGAGATTTTTCCGGTAAAGGATGAGAGCTTATTAATTACGAAAATAATTATTTATTTTTGCTAATTATTATTTTATTTCGGTTAGTTTTTCAGTAACTGTTGTTTAGTTGTTTAGTTTAGTTTTAATTTCTAATTTATTTCAGTTTACGGAAATGTTTTTTGACCAATAGTTTTAGTTTCAGTTTTCATTTACGAAAATAACCTTGCATATGAAAGGCTTTCGGAAGCGTGCGTTAATGTCACATCCTTTTGATTTTCCTTGCAAAAAGGAAAATTGCTCCCGAGTCCTTCACATAAAACTCAGTTTGCAGGTTATCATAGACAACCTGTCTATGAACCCATTTTTAAAGTTTTGTTACAAGTTGTTCACACATTGGCAATAAAAAGTGATTAATACATGAAAATTGTTACATATAGCCCCTTTAACAGATGAAGGAAATATTTGTCATAGTAAAAGGTTGACTGACTCTGAAGTTGTGAGTTTTCAGTATGTTGTGGTCTGTTCTATTCGTTCTGTGAGACAGCACAAACAGGGATTAAAATACCTTTGTCTTGTGACTCCTAGTTTCCTGTTGTACTGCTGTTTTCTTTCAGGGCACTGAGAGGTGAAGTCAAGCATCAACAGTTAGGCATGGTGGAGGTTTCACTGCAGAATTTTAGAAAAAGGTTACCAAACCCCAAACCCCCTTATTTAGATAATGTCCAATCAAAACTATTTGTGCACCCTTGTGAAAATTTTCAGAATTACTTGTATTGTCTTTGAAATAAATTTGTCTTTGGTTAAAGTGCACTGTCAGATATACTGGCACATTTATGGTAAACTAAAATACAATTTAATGTTAATTTCTATTGACACTTATATTTAATGTTTTTAAATATATACACATTTGTAATGAAGTTGCAATTAAGTACATGTATAACTGTATATAAACTTTAATATATATTAAACTATAATATTAACTTTTAATGTAACATCAAATACACCAGTTAAAATGACATTCAAGTACTCTGCATGTGCTTTATGTTAGTCAACACATCAAAAGTGTACTTTAAAGCATGACTTCAAAGTTTTCAGATCAATTATTTAAAATGTAAGACTTTGACATTATTACAAAGGGCACTTTTTAAAAGTAGTCATGAAAGTCATAGTCTTAGTCAAAGTGTGCTCCATTTAAGAACATTAATAATATTATAATATTAATTAATTTAATTAATATTATATTTTATAATTTTATAAATTTATACTTGTTAGTGCAGGTTTTTAAAAATAAACGTTAAAGATTTGAAGTACACTACAAGTGCACATTCAATACAATTAAGCACACTTCTTTTTCACAAGGGCAGTGATTCATGTTTTAAAAGGAGGTTTGGACAGTTTATATACACTTTGGATTTGTCACAGTTTGAGTTTGTGTGTTCACGTTTAGAGTTTGTTTTTGTTCTATTCATGTCTGAGTTTCTTTGTTAATCTTCTAGGTTGTTAGCTAGTTCTGTCACCCTCTGTCCCATACCTGTTTGTCACCATGGTTTCTGATTGCTGATTTAGTATTCCGTTGAGGAGAGTTTTGTGTCTTGTCTCTGGTTCTCATGAGACAAGAGTGTCAGAGAACATGTTACAGTGTGAACTAACACAATGACCTATTGTCTCACAGAGACAGACTTTTAGACTGCAGTGTATTCTGTCGAAGAACCACCCATTAGACAGGAAATGACTGTCTGAGTGACATGCAAAGTGATCAACCACAGTGTGTGTATTTTACAATAGGGGTTAGTTTATCTGAAATTAATTATATAACCGTAATCAAGATAAAAATCTAACTGTAGCATGTGCTTTTGGCAAGTTCCTTATATTTTACAATATGCATCAGCAGTACATAAACAGATTGGGGGCAACCTGTGGCTATGTTGTTTCAGATCACTGACCACACACAGACACAGGGACAAAGACCATTACAAACTGAAGTACAACATTTGGAGAGTAAAGAAAGACATGCTCTAAAACGCTTTATAGGACCTCAGCACGATCCAGTTCAGCAGGAATCTAATCAGGAAAGAGAATCCTCAATAAAACTGTCAGACACCTCTCTCACAGGGACACAGAAGCACATATCTCATTTCTAATGGCTGGAAAGAGCTACAGTGGCATCGGTATATCATGAGTTAGCCTTATTTAAGTTTTGGAAGATTGAAGTGTCTGCAGTTGTTCCACTCATATTGTTTAGAAGCAACTTCTGACATACAATATCAATCATTATGCTGGAAGTTTTTTGGAGTGGTGTCTAGTATAAAAAAAAAAAAAACAGGTTTGGTTTTGTTGATTTTGTTACATTAGTTGCTTAGGGGCTGACCCAAGTCAAAAGAGCACACCCCCAAGTGTCTATAATATGCTTGTCTTTAGATATGGGGGTTAGATATTGGGTTTCATATGTTTATAATCCAGCATGCATTAATTGTAGATGTGCTTAAAACAGCACACCTATCCTGAAAATGGTAGATGATGTGAGGTAAAGTTAAATACTTAAAGTTATTGGTTTATCTCTAACCTGTATGAGCAATAGGAAAAGTAATTATGACTCTCTTCTCTCTCTCTCTCTCTCTCTCTCTCTCTCTCTCTCTCTCTCTAAATCTGTTGTCCCTAATTTTTTTCCATATATATATATAATTTATATATGTGTGTGTGTGTACCAAAATATGTTGATAAATGAATTGATAAGGATAGATCTCTTAAATAGATCTCTTAAATCTCTTAAACAGAGATAAATGTTATTTCTGTGGCATAAGTCAGCTGGCTACCTAGACACCATTTTAAGGCCAGAAACATTTTTATAAGTATTCAAATGCTGGGTGCGTGTCGATCTGCTCATAGTCTCAATTGCAAATTCCTTCCAGTGCACTGAAAAGTTTGCTCCCTAAAATGTCTCACAATGCACTGTGAAAACAAGGGAGCATTAATGCTCACTATGTTCCCTTACCGGAAATTCTGAAGCACAAAACATAAATCGGGTGAGCCAACTCAATAATGCTGTCAAAAATATATATATTTTTAAAAATACGTATGGATACTGAAATATCTGAAACGGTTCCAATACTCATTTTCTGCATTATCTGTACACTGATATATCCCACCTCTCCCAGAAGTTCGGTGAATCTCCCAGAAATCGAGCGCGCGAGAGGGAAACACTGGCTGTGTCCAAAATCGTATACTCTCTTATAGGTACTTATTTTGAAAAAGTAATTACTTCATGACCGCTAAAGTACCTTCTGTATAGCATGAGTGTGTGTATGAATGTAATCCGGACACACTAAATTTGCCATGCTGTCATTAATCATGTGACCTACCAGCGTCAGTTACATCGCTTCAATTTTAAGACAATTTTAATGAACTGTTTTATGAATTAAAGCAGGAGTTTTGGCAGGAGAGCAGAACTTGCGCTGAACTAAAGTGATTGACAGCTCCAATGATTACAAAGGGAGCTTTCTTCGATCACTTTGTGTAAATAATTTAATAACTATTGGGATAACAGTTGTTTTTCATGCTACTAAAAGAAACAATGTGAAATTGACTGTTCAGTCGATGGATTTTGTGACATCGCTACCCCTGAAACCTTGCATATCAAAGCAATCATTTATCACAGATCAGGCTTTAGAATGAACATGGTTGAGGTATGTTCACATCCATCTTTCACTAAATGTGTTTGTGAAGCTTGCGTCCAATTGTGACATTAATAATTACACCCTACTGACATGATCAGGCACTTTTGAAAATAAACAGCCACTTCCTAAATGTTAGATTCCTTCAAAAGTTATGCAGAGACAGTGTTCTTCCACAACTAAAAACTGCACAACATTTGGAAAACTCAGCAGGCATCTAAATATCTTTTTAGTCTTTTTTTATGTTGCAGTATCTCTCTCTTCAGTATTTATTTATACTCTTCAATTTTTAGAAAACAATAAAAACAAAAAACAAAGGAAGGACATGAAAAATGTGGATGCATGTCAGTAGGCAACAACTTAATAAAGTACTGCATGTAAATAACTTCATTAAGTGCGTCCTTGGATGCCTTTTTAAACAGTATTGAAGAAGTTCCCATGTATTCTGCCACATGTGTTGCCCGCTGTTCTTTACTGTCTGCTCCAATTCTCCCATTTACACATTAAAATGCTAGTTTAATAAAGAACTTTGAATGCAGTTTGTAAAGAGGTTTGTTGATAAGGGGAGAAAGAGGCGGAAATGTTTTACACAATAATTATAAAATAAACAAATTCTTTCATCATTTACTCACCCTCAAGTTGAGTAAAGTTGTTCACCCTCAAGTTGTTCCAAACCTGTATGTATTTGCTGAACACAAAAGAAGATATTTTGAAGATATATGGGTAACCAAATAGTTGACTTCCATAGTATGGAAAAGAAAATACTTCATAATTCATATTGGAACAACTTGAGGGGTAGGCTAAATGATGACAGAATTACATGTTTCTATCCCTATTCCTTTTTATCCCTTTAAGCATAAGATCAAAAGGATTAAGGTCCTCAACATCTGTATGTCCAAACATACAGTATACACGATAATGCATTCATCTAAAAATCCTTGTGTCCAGGTATATAAAACCATGTTTTACATGTATATTAAACAGGCTTTTTGAATGAAACTTTGGTAATATTTCTACAGAAATGGACACTGTGGATAAGAATATAGGGAAGCAGAATGAGTTGTGTTTAACAGAGAAGCTGAGCATATGTTAATGATATCAGAGTGTTTGAGGGCTCTGGGAGCCTCTAGACTGATTGTACGCAGTATTTCAGGTGTGTGACCTCGCCAGGTTTTAACAGCGAAGGTGAAGCCAGGAAAAAGTGATAACAGGAAAGAGAGAGAGAGAGAGGGGGGGAGAAACATGAGGTTGAGTTCACTGTCAAACAACAGCCTGATTTTCAGCCCACTACCCAGTGGAATGTGAGCGGTGTGTATCAGTTTACTATATAAACCTTCATGACCTGAGGGCCGTTCAGAGTGACGGTATGCCACCCGTTTGAGCTATGAGAGTTATTTACAGTGCCTGAAAGGGAGCACTGCATTAAAATTCATCTCAATTCTGGTTCTCTTTCCTCACAATTATTTCAACTTAAATCGTTTAATGTAGTGTTTTCTTTTTGTTGTTGTTGTTGTTCTCATCAAAGCTCATCAGTCATGCTCAATACCAGTTAACCCCCACCAAACCAGACATGTATTTGTTTTTACTAATCAGTTAACACTATTAATAATATTAAATGGCTATTATATAATGATGTACCTTGAAACATATATAATTAACTTTGTAGAAGAAACAAACTCACTTAGTAGCTTCTTGCTCAATAAGAAACCTGTATATATGTACATGCTCTATTGAAACTTTTTTTTTTTTTTTTTTGTCGATTAAAATGAAAGAATCTCCTCAAGACTTATGTTGCATTTATGCATAAGTTGGAACTACTGTGCATGATTACATATTGACAACAGATTGTACTCTGTGCTGTTCACATTGTTGGACTTTTTTGAATTGTATATAATTTACTGTGTCTAAATGATAAAAACAGAAACATAACATAATTTTAATGCGGTATTACATTGTTAAATGTAACCAACTGCGAGGACATATTGTGTGCTTTGCATACATATTGTAATGTGTTGGTGATTCATCATTTCATTTACATAAAACTAAAGGCTAATACCAACATAGGCTCATTGAAAAGTGTGCTTCTACTGTACCTTCTTTTTTTTTCTTTTTTTTTACTCCAAAAATGTACCTTTAAAATTCACTGCAGATATCGGCTGAAATGAACACTGTAGTGGCAGCAAAAAACACAACTTTTATTCCTGATGATGCAAATTATGATGATATTTTCATGCGGTTATACTACTAAAACTACGGAGACCTTAAAGGGACTTGGTGAAGAAAAAAAAATGATATGGGAGGAAAAAATATTTGGCACTGCCTTTGCGTTCTCTCGCAAGGTCCAGAATTGCATGAGCCGGAGCACTCGGGAATGAGTCCCGTGAAAAAAGAGACTTGTGGGAGGAAACTAAAATGCCATGGTTGCTTTAACAAATGTGTTCTTGCTCTATCAGCAAATGTGGTCACTCTATCAAACGCGATTTCTTTTAAAGGTCCCATGACATGAAATTTCCACTTTCTGAGGTTTTTTAACATTAATATGAGTTCCCCTAGCCTGTATATGGTCCCAAAGTTTCTAGAAATTTTAATCGGTGTAAATCGAGCTTTTGCTATTTTTCTCTGCCTTTGAGAAAATGGAAGCTCAACCGGGCTGATCTTGAATCTCCTCCTTATGACGTTATAAGGAGAAATGTTACCTCCCCTTTCTCTGCTTTGCCCGCCCAGAGAATATTTCTCGCCCATGAGAAAATGAGCTAGGAAGTAGGAACGCAATAATTGCTCAATAATTGGATTTACAAATGAACACCGAATGGTCAATACAGAGCTGGGCTTGCTGAACATCGGACAAGTAAGTCAACAAATTATATTGCTTTACTGTTTATGGTTACCTAGCTTGTTACACGTAGAATGTGGCTGTCACATTAGCTATGCAGCTATGCAGTTACTTGCGCTAATGTAAAGGTAGACAGCATCAAGTTACACACACTGTAACGCGAGTGTTGTACATTTCTTTGTTATTTGGATAACCGTTTTCCTGTTGGTTATATGGCGCGCGCGATATCCGCATTTCTAGATCGCAGAGCTTTATGTAATTGTAATAAGATAAATTACAAACGTTACAGATCTCTCATGAAAAGGCAACAGTAGGCTCGCGTTAGCTACATGATAATAACTGTAAACCATCCGAATAAAGTACCGTATCCAGACATAATATTTTAAACTAACCATTCGGAAACGTCCTGCTTGAGCCGCTGAGTTGCAACTTCTTCATCCGTTGCTTCTCCATCTGGATCAGATTCTGGGTCAAACTGAAATGCTTGAACGACTGCGTGTCTTCGTGCCATTGCAATATATCCAACATAAACAAACATGCATGGTACCGTTGCGCAAGATGGTCAAGGCCACACCCACCCTCCACCTTGCGCCGCCTTTCTCCTCCTCATTAGTATTTAAAGCTACAGACACCGAATTCTGAGCTTACCGAGGCTGAATTTTTAGAAAGAGATTTCAGATACAGTACTAAGGACCACTAAGGACTATATTAAAGCCTACAAAAAGTAGCATGTCATGGGACCTTTAAAACTGCTGCGATACGTACAACAACCAACACAATAAAACGTTGCCAGATTCACATTCATCTTTGTGGCTTTTAATGCCACTCACTACCCAGACAGCAACATAGAAAAATTACCCTGTGAAGATATTTCTGCAAAATAATATTATGCTGCTTGTTGTATGTTTTGTGATTTTCAAAGTGATATGTCTACCACCCAGACAGCAACATAGTGTTGTCCCAGACCCGGGCCATATCTGGTACATGTGGATTCAACGCGTACCAGATGTGGGCCAGTGAAAATTGCAGAATTTTTTCACTGAAGCTGGATTACCTAAAACTTGCAAAGGCTCCCTGGTGAAAAAAAATCAATAAATGCTAAGTATACTTGCAGCCAGACTAATTTAGTATACTTCAAGTGTGTTAATATGATTAGTTAACTTGAAGTGTGCTGTTTTAAAAACAGCTAATTTTGTACTAAGTATATTTTAGTTGTAATTAAATTGTATAAAGCATAACTTTAATTGTATTTAGTGTACTTTTTTGTACTAAACTGGAACAACTTAAAGTATACTAAGTATATGCCTGTGTAGGGACTAATTACATGCTTGATTAGTGATATTACGAGTGTCTATGAGGACAGTAGCTAGACTGGAAGTGAGGTGGGAGAGAGAGAGGGGGGATGGGATCAGGAAAGCTCCGCGAGTCGGGACTCGAACTCGGGTCGCCCGAAGCACAGCGGTGCTACAAATTGCACACTTTGGGCCCTATCTTGCACCCAGAGCAATTGACTTTGTACACCGACGCATGTATCATTCCCATTTTGCACCCGCGCACAGCGGACTTTTCCCTCCACAGACGCACGTCGGTTAACTAAGAAATACACTTGGCTCCTGGGGGCGGTTCAGCACAAAGAGGAGGCGTGTTCCGGCACAAACATTCCCTCATGCTATTTTGCAGGTTTAGAAAACAATTCCGCCACTAACCGAAAAAAACTAGTTTAAAGTCAGTGGCGCGTTGCACATGTTATTCATATGCTATTTTAAGGGCGCATGCTTGGCCATAATCAATGTAGTGTGTGCACAACACGCATACACTTTGATTCTCTCATCTACACAGAAGCAGCAGTTTTCATTTTTACAAATCATACATTATTACAATAGATAGATAGAACGTCGGTCTCCTCGGCTGTGAACCGCTCCTGGCGCGCGCCTGGCAAATCCGCCGTTATAATAGGAATCCACTTTAGAACAAGCGTGCCTGCTCTTAAAGGGAATGTGAGATGACGCTCTGAATGGTTTATTTATGTTACGCCCAAACCACACCTATGAATAATGAAGCTACTTCAGACCAACCCATTTTAGATTTGCGTCGGCGCAAGAGTCATTTATCCCGCCGGTATAATAGCAACAGCGCCCAAGACCCCGCCCACAAATTACTTGCGTTTCGCGCTTGATACTTGCGTTTCAGACCGTTAAAATAGGGCCCTTTGTCTTCTATAACAAATGCACATTAATAGACAAATAATACTTAGCTATACTTTGTACAAAATACTATTCTATACTATAATGTATTTTGAAAGTATATATTTCCAGCACACAGTTAAAATATACCTAAAATATATTTTTAATAAAGTGCAAATAAATACACTTTTAAAAAATAAACTAAATTTTCACTTCAAGTATATTTTTCTCAAATATATTTTTAGAAATTATACTAAAGTACAATTATTTTAAAGTGTGTTAAAAGTTGTATTGTGAAAATAGATAAAAGCATGATGCTAATACACTTTTAATATATTAAAGATAGTACAATTTGTGTTAGTGTATGCAATGTACTATTGAAAAAGGAAATATATTTTAAATACAATAAAGTATACTTTTTTTCTCACTAGGGTTAGTTCAAGCTAGCAAAATGCAATTCAGTAAATGCAAGTCTAGTTCATTCTCATAATAGTCAGATTTCACTTCATTAATAAAGTCTGTGAGTGTATTGCTTTTCAGAGTGTGTGGCCTGTGTACATTACTGAATGGATAACTCAGAATACACTAAATTGAGCATATAGTATGTAACTTGTTTTATAGAATGTGGTTAGTAGCTATGCAAGTATGTGCTATGTAAAGTTTTGGCTGTATATCATCAACAGCAGGTCATTAGTGAATATTTGTCTGAGGCCCCATAATGAGAGCCAGGTGGAACATCCCCAGTGCTGATTCCAGATCAGCCAGAGAACCTCCGAACTCTGCATGTACCATCAGTCTGCACTCTTATTTAGAAAATCAACATCTCAGACTCTAGAATTTGTCAACATTGTTTCATTTGAGCCGCTGTCATCATGTTTAGATTACAAAACAAGCCATCATTGAAAAACAAATTATATCACATAAAAAAACATTCAAGAAAAAAAAAAAAAAAAAAAAAAAAACTCTACATTGTGTCTCAGTTTGGCCTCTAGATGAGGAATCTTGTGAGACGCCTCAGAGCATGTCTGTGGAGTCTAATGTTCCCTGGAATGAGTTCTGGGCAGCAGTCTAAAGGAATCATTAAAGGAAGAGTGCATTTTGATTGCTAGTGATCTTGTAGCATAACAAACGATATTGATGTATTAGAACAAGCTGGGTATGTGGTTTTGCCTCATGTTGTTGCTGTTCTTTGTGTATGTACACATGCAGTGCCCCAAAGCCAAAATGAAGAGTACTCCTGTCATTTCCCTAGCCACTGTACATATACTCATATGTTCCAAGGGTGTATTTAGTACTGTTAGTACTGTTCTTTTATTGTGGCCAGCCTAAGGCACACCTGTGCAAGAATCATGCAGTCTAATCAGCATCTTGATATGCCACACCTGTGAGGCGGATGGATTATCTCGGCAAAGGAGAAGTGCTCACTAACACAGATTTAGACAGATTTGTGAACAATATTTGAGAGAAATAGGCCTTTTGTGTACATAGATAAAGTCTTAGATCTTTGAGTTCAGCTCATGAAAAATGGGGGCAAAAACAAAAGTGTTGCGTTTATAATTTTGTTCGGTGTATTTAACAATGATTTATTTTATGTAAATTTGTTCACCTGTCTAAAAAAGTACATGCAAGAATGGCGTCTCTGTCAAGTCGTGAAGCTCTGTTAAGCTGAAGTTTGCCGCGAAGCTCTTGGCATCTCGAAAATACCACGCCAATATTGATCCTCATTTTAGTTCTCCTTTTGTCCCAAAGTCTGCTTGCCATGATCCATAATGTTTGAACGAAACAACAACAGCGTGCCGCTAAACATTACGCAGTTGTCCACATCTGTCGCCAAGGTTACCATGGCAGTACAAGTGGAAACCAGGGATAACGCGGATATTACGTCATTGACAGGCACTATTTAAAATTGTGATTTTTTCAGAATTTACAAATTCTTGGAAACATTTAGGATAATGTAAGTACACAATTGAAAGAAATATATAACACTGTGCAAGTGGTTTTTGGATATTTTGATACAAAATTCTTACATATTGTACCTTTACAATATACTTGAATATGGGTAAGTTTCTTAAAAAAAGCAACAGTTTTAACAAAAAGCTGAGAAAATCGTGTTTTTTCAAAGACTACATCCAGATCGGATTCAGAATGATGATTAAAACACAGATGGAGTAGATCGAGTCCATCAACACCCCCAAAGCTTCACAGTCCTGTAGCTCGTCCTGGGTCGACATTTCATGCATTCAAATTAGGCAGTTTTGATTTATATGCTGTTTAATTTTGATGATTGCGTTATTTTACATATGCATCTGCTTACATATGATATCTGCTTCTTTTTCGCATGTGTTTTGATCAGGAGATTCAGTGCTCTTTCAGAAAATGCCTAGTAGCGCGCCCTACCGTATAACAGTGAAAACACGGAAAGACGGAAATTTCAATGGCGGTGTAAGAGTTAATGGCAGTTCTGTATAGTTAAACTAACAAGGTTCAAACAACAGATGTGCAAAGTTACTATGGTTTCGGGAAACTTGTGACTAGCTAGTTAATTTCTCCATAGATGCATTGTACTATGCTAGTTAAGCAGAGAGTTACGAGGAATGCACCCCAGAACAGTTGGTGGGGTGTTTAGCATGTACAAAAATGTATCAATTTATCATTGTTTGGCCGATTCTCTTTATAGGGCAATAGACTGTGAATACAATAGTCCTCTCTTGGTCTGGTCTTGCTTAAGACTTGTGCCCTACTTGTGCTGTCAGTATGAATTGTGTGAGAGAAAGCACGAAAAAAAGCAGATGTTTTGTGCAAACAACCCTGTGTTTTTCCTCCCCTCAGCATCGGAAGTGAGTCCTGCTGGATTTTTGAGGTAGAGCTCTTGACCACATGTCTCAGAGTAAAGGCTTCAAACTGAGAGAGTGTACACAAGAAAAACAGCAGCCGACATAGAGGAAATACCAGCACTGCACTGATTTAATAAAGAATTCTGAGCTAATATTGCTATTTTTGGGCAAATCTGCAGTGAAGTGGACCTGTCACTGTGAGATCCGTTTGCCTGAAAGGAAGAGAGGCCAGTCTTGACACGCTCCTAGAAACCTTTGCTGTATGGTAAAGTTTTTGCTTTCATTTTAGCCTTGGAATTTTGGAAGGGCATCTGGAATCAATCTATTGTCTACTAGCCATCGAGCTGTATAAATTTGTGTATTCGATCTGAAATCTGTTGCAGCTTGTAGTAGTTAGCAGTTTCCTCTGATTTTAGTTTCATGTGAAGTGGATGTGTGGCGCTGCTGGTTTGCAGACAGAGAGGTAGATTGTGTTTCATGATTTGATTGGTCCACTTCCAATGTACAATGTTAAACAATCTCACTGAGGTCTGCAGAAACAAGACATGCCAACATTAGTAAAAGACAGGGTGAATGGGGGAGATTATCCATATGGTGTCCTTATTAGACATGGTCAGCACACAGATTTGGAATGGTTGATAGAACCGAGAGGAAACAAGTAGAAAGAGATCAATGAAGTGAACAGGAGTGAGTATGAGCTCTTCACAAGAACCACAGTAGTACCGCTCCCATCAAAATGACTCAGGCATTTGTGTTTGTTGTATTATAGATGGATCAGGTGCTCCTTTCTTTGTGCTGATCTATAACTGATAAACATTTCACTACTACAAAAGAATTCTCAGAGCGAATGAAAATAATGCATGGTGTTTGCTGAGGCAAGACAAGTTTAGTCATGATGTTAATAAGCTGATCCGGAAGGCTAGTTTGCTGTTTTTTGGGGGGGAGGTTTTGAATAAAAAAACACCTTAGTAAGTGTGTAACAACCTGGCAACTACCTTAACAATGTGTTGGTAGTTAAGTTTTACATGGGCAAACATTTTTTCTGAAAATGGGTACCATGGAACTTTGATATACACTACCGGTCAAAAGTTTTAGATCGGTAAGATTTTTTAATATTTTTAAAAGAAGTCTCTTCTGCTCACCAAGGCTGCATTTATTTGATTAAAAATACAAACAAAAACAGACATACTGTGAAATATTATTACAATTTAAAACAGCTGTTTTCTATGTGAATATACAGTAAAGTGTAATTTATTCCTGTGATCAAAGCTGAATTTTCAGCATCATTACTCCAGTCTTCAGTGTCACATGATCCTTCAGAATTCATTCTAATATGATGATTTGATGCTCAAGAAACATTTCTGATTATTATCAATGTTGAAAAAAGTTTTTTACATTTTTATTTCATGATGCTATGATGAATAGAAAGTTCAAAAGAACAGCATTTATCTGAAATGGAAAGCTTTTGTAACATTAAACACTACCCTTCAAAAGTTTGGGGTCAGTAAGAATTTAAATTTTATTTTTGGGGAAAAGAAATAAAATAAATCAATACTTTTATTCATCAAGGATGAGTTAAACTGATCAAAATTTACAGTAAAGACATTTATAATGTTAGAAAATATTCTATTTTAAATAAATGCTGTTCTTTTGAACTTTCTAATCATCAAATAATTTTTTTTAAAAATTGTACACAACTGTTTTCAACATTGAAAATAATAATGAATGTTTTTTTGAGCATCAAATCATCATATTAGAATGATTTTTGAAGGATCATGTGACACTGATTGGTGCCCAATCCTGCTCCTGGAGGGCCAACGTCCTGCATAGTTTAAGGTTAGCCCCTGAACCAGGTAATCATGGGCTGTGTCCGAAAACCTAGGCAGCTGACTATCAGGCAATGACTTTGCAGGCAGCATTTGCGCACAAAAGTATCTCACAGAACTGATTTCGGACAGACTTGTGAGGCAGCATAACGGTTTAATGATCTACAGCAAAATAGAGAGCTTTAGTGAAACCAAAGCAAATATGTAATTACTAATATAGTAATTTCTCGCTAGAAATGATACACAAAATGGAAAATGTTGGTCAAAAACTTACATTTACACACAGACTGACCACCAACCGCAACTTTTAGACACTCTTCTTTTTTTAGCTCAACTGTCACAGAATGGAAAGCACAGGATTGTGGGATATCAAAGGCAGCGAAGGATACATCTATGCTGACTTTAATAATCGATCAGTTGAAGGAATCTCAGGAGAGAGGAAATGTAATTAGTACTTTAGTAATTAAATATCCATTCAGTTATAACCAACTATTTTGCTGTAGATCAGATGTTATGCTGCCCTTTCAGGAGATACCTTTGTGCGCAAGGGAGAGAAACTCAAATAAGTTGACTGTCCAGGAGCAGGATTGGGAACCCCTGGATTTACATTAGTAAAATGGTTCCTTTTTTGCACTTTTTTGCTAGTGTTGGTTTGAATTTCTGGCAAAATCATAAATTATTATAATCAAGAAAGAGTAATGACAGAAAGAGAGGTACTGCGGCTGGTATTAAGTTTCTCTTGTTCATCACACACCACACACACATGCAGAAATCTCAGGAAATAAGTAGGAGAGCTTTTTCCCTCTTGGTCTATAAGCAGAGCAACGCTGATAATCAGTTACTGAGTAACTAATAATGAAGGCTGTTCCCGATTCTGTTCACTGGCTTTCAAGCATGTCCAGAATGCCGTTCATTTTATGTATGTTTGACTAATCTTACATTTGTTGTATGTGATCTTTGTCAGGTACGTGGATTTCCAGAGCCCCAGGTCTGCTGGTTTAGGAATGGGAAGCTGCTGATAGCAGGGGATCATTATTCTATGGAACAAAGTGCTCGTGGAACCTTTAGTCTGGTGGTCCAGGAAGTCCAGGATGACGATAGAGGACGTTACACCTGTGAAGCTGTCAATGATGCTGGGAGCTGCCAGGTTACCGTGGAGATCGTTGTGGAAGGTAAATAATCATCTTAATGGGCTTGAGGCTCATCTTGAGACGGTGTTCTAGAAAGATCAGGGTCAGTGATCAATGTTAGGGTTATGGGATAATCTATGCTGTATATTAAGAAAAATAAGTAAGTTGGAGAATATATGGCCAGGATATCTAGAATTATATAACAGGCCCTATGTTACACATCTGCATATATCTCGTCTACTGGCAAGTCTACTATCAGTCAAGTCAAAAAAGTCACAAAAAAGTAAACAAGTTATTTCTATAGCACATTTAAAAGCAATAGAGTTGCACCAAAGTGCTGTACAATAAAACTTTGAGCATATAAAAAGAAAGCATTTAAGGAAAACATGCAGCGTAAAAAATATAAACACATTAAATAAAATACAATCAGAAGACAACAACATAAAACCCTTTAACTAATCTTAGACATTTTTACTGACAAAAATGGTGAATAAGAAAATAATCTTTCAAAAACAAGAGCAGTTGTTTCTGATGGTGTGTTTTAGAGATTGAAGATGTTAGGCAGAATGTCCAAGCTGCTCTTTTCCATTACACACGGTGAGGCTGTCAAGTTCACAAAAGGAACCATAAAAAAGCTGTCAACATGACTTGGGTGGTATATTCAAGTTTATGCAATTATTTAAGTCTGTAAATTCTGCCAATAAACTTGATTTGCAATGGGGATTGAATAATTTTGATCACAACTGTACTTAAAAGTTTACATTACGGTGTAATTTCTCATTTTCCACTTTTTACCTGCAGTAAAAGTCTTCACAGTCAGAGATGCAGCACTACATCTGTACTGATTTATAGACTAATAAATGCTTAATAAACTTCCTCCAGCATACTTCACAAAAACACAAACATATGGAGCCATTCAAATATTTTACAACTAGCAGCAGATAATAGCAGCTGTTGCATGTTTATGAAGGGAGGAGAGAAAGAGGAAAGGGGAAATATGTTCTTTTTATGTTTCTAATGAATTCTGTGTGTTTACGGATGAGTGTATACATTGTATTTGGAGCTTCATGAATAACCTTTTCCATCCCACACAGGAAATGCTGTGAAAAAATACAGTCTTCCTTCCTCCAACAGAGCAGGGTGAGATACACACTGTCCGAAAAGCACCACACAAGGAAATTTCATGCATGAATATGAAATACACAACATGCCATATCATTTTGGTAGTTAGTTATACATTGTTTACTGTTACTGTTTACTGTTACTGTCATCATGTGAAGAATATGATTCACAAAAGTGTCGAAGTCAAATTTTTCTTAGCTTAAAATCAAATGTATTGTTGCGCTTTATCATGGAGCTGGTTGGTAATGAAAAAACACCTGACAAAAAATTGATAAGCTATGACATTTCTGTCAAATATGCATTCTCGATTAACATTTGCTAACATTAGCTTAATTATGTCCTCAGGTGGCAGGCAGCAATGGTTGGCCATTGCTGCCTGCCAGCTGAGGACATAATTGAGCTAATTTGAAAAGAAACTGCATGTGCATGCAATAAATGATTGTTCCTGGGTTTAGTCGTGTGAATCAGTAGCATTACATACATTTTCTCTCTTTTTTCACCAGCGGATCTATGGGTGTTCCAGCAGTTGAGAATAGACCCAGTATCTGGGGTGAAAGCCCCCCAAAGTTTGTGACTAAACCTTCTCGGCTGTATCTCAAAGTTGGACAGAGTGGCAAATTCTCTGCCAAGATCACGGGGCGACCCCAGCCACTGGTGCAGTGGTGTAAGGTGAGACATGATTAACCAATATTTGAAATCACAGTTTGGGTCAAGTGCAGGTAGTGTGGGAATATTCATTCCCCGTGTTTCCTCTGTCAGGGAGAAGATAAGATCCAGCCATCGGATCACTATAACATGTTTGAGAGATCAGGAATGCATTTCCTGGAGATTCGCCATGTGTGCTCAGAGGACGCTGGCGTGTACACCTGTCTGGTGGCCAACAGTGCTGGGAAAGCCTCTGCAACTGCTGAACTCATTGTACAAGGTAAGAGAAGGGTGTATTGATGGAGTAACAGATTCTAGACCAGGCTAATGTAGGCCACTTCCCCATGGGCTCTAACTACCACCATTTATCTAATTTTTTTCTCATGTAAAATTTGAAAACCTATACTTTGGCAAAGTGTTTTGTAAATGCAGAATTCATTGACATTATTGCAGGTTTATAGCTCACAATTGCAACTTTATTTCTCATATTTTTAAAATAATTCTCATTGTATGAATATTACATTTCACAATTGCGACAAATGAGGGCCACCAATGAGGCTGGTGCCCTGGATCCTTGTTGGATCATATTCAGTCTTTGGTAACAGAATTTTCCACAGATGTCAGGGCAGTAACTATAACAATATGTGTTTCATTAATGTCTTAATATTATCCAGCTAAAATAAATAAATAAATAAAAATCACAGTTTAAAGTTTGAGATTCTTATGGTTTATTCTGTTGATCTGTTGCAGATGGAGACACTGAGACAGCCATGTAAGTAAAGACTTCTTCCTTTTTTTTCTTTTTTTTTTTGACTTTTTCTTTTCTTTTAAGATCTAAAAAGAAATTAATAGTACTTTTAATAAATCTTTCTACAATAATGTCCATGCACATGAGTTGAAGACTTGTCATGTCTTTGGCCTAGAAAACTCTGTTTCGATCTACATGTTGAATCATATAACTGGCTGAATGCAGTATTTGTATAGCATCAAGATCTTTTGCGTATCTTTTGTGTGATGCTACATCTAGAGCAAAAGGTGTCTGTATAAAGTCCAAGATTACAGTCATATCAGCCAAGATACCACCCCCCCCATATATATATATATATATATATATGTATATGTATGTGTGTGTGTATATATATATATATATACACACACACACACACATATATATATATATATATATATATATATATAGAATATATTTAATTTCTAGTAATTTGCATCGCTGTTTTTTGTTTATTTAATTATTTAATTATTTGTTTATTTACTTATTCTTTAAATCTATTTTTTTGTATTGTTTATTTGTACACTTTTTTTCTAAACATTTACACTGATCCCCAAGTACTCCCTTGCGGACCCCTGGTCCTGGTCCAGTTTTTAAAAAACCCTTGTTCTAGTTCCCCCAATAGTCGACTAAACGTTAGTTGACGAGAAGAGACTTGATCGTCTAAATTTTGACTACCCAGCTAGAAAGTGTTTTGTTCTAGTAATGTTTTCAGTGGCAAGTTTTATTTTTGTTCCCAGAACGTTTTCCTAAATGGTAGGATAAAATTATCTAAAAACATTCTAAAAATGTTTAGCGAAAAACATTCTCATAAATTTTTTAGCGGGAAGTTTCCCAGCAGGCACTGGGCGTGGGCTATTGAACTCCACAAACCGCATAACCAGCTTCACTTATTACTAACCAGTTTGACTTGAGAATTAACAGATGTTTAGATGTTGACGTTTTATTGAAAATATTTTATTTGATGTCACCATTATGTGACTTTTAAACATTAGTTTTTCTCTGGCTAATAATAATAATCGGGGGCGGATCCCTGCTGTTTGGGAACACAGTCGTGTAAGACTGTTCTGGAAAGTAATTATACAGAACCGCTTTGACAACAGATTTTGCTCAGGCATTTCAGAACAACCATAACAGCATTTCAGATGCTGTGCAAAAAAAATCGATTCCCTGGTTTGTCCAGTTATGCCGTTCCATCGCAAAGTCACATGTGTTTTTTTGATGCACACTTATTTAATTTTATTCGGTAAATGTGTTTCCATTATAGTTTATGCACATGTTTTCCTAATCTAATAAAAATCCAACTCAAACGATCACATTTTTAGAATTCAAGCGCATCTTGGCATTTCCATCCAGTTGTTTATTTATGCAATATCCCAAAAAGCGCATTAAAAATGGGTGGGTGGAAACACAGCAACAAGACTGTTCACTTGACTTTAGGATCTTTCTTTCCTTAGCATTCCCAAACAATTTCAGGATCCGGTCAAGCACAGCACCAACGGTCTTGACATTGAACAGAAAACTTCTAGCACATCTGTCCGAACCGTAACTACAGAAACACGCACACCACTGTCTACTACCATTGTAGCCAGTGTTCCCCCCATGACCAGAACTGACACACCAAAAATAACATCAACCCTATCCTCACAACCCATCAGCAAATCCACAGATGGAAGATCACCAGCTAGTGACAAGACATCAAACTTGGTCAATGTAAGAAGTCAAAACATTGTAAAGATTGAGTCACATGGCACAAAGAGAGTTTCGGATAGGTTCAGAGCTCCAGGACAGATGCCTGAACCGTCACGGGTGGAGTCCAGCAGAGACAAAAGCCAACAAACCAGAGAGAGCAACATGGATGTCCTAGAAACTCTGCCCAGTTTTGACTATCAGCCTCAGAGCCAAGAGGTCATGCAGGGAGAAAAGGTCACTTTCAGATGCCAAGGTGAGTCTAGTGAACTGAAGTGACTGGGATCAAATTTAGAGTTTAGTCAGTATTAGTATTTAGTTCCGGTCTTGAGTGCTGATTGATCAATGCTGCTATGATCTGACCAGCTGCTGTCTATACCACTGTTCACATGTCTCGACTTTATCTTCTGGAAGAAAAATGACACTTCATGAATTCCCTTTTAAAAATAAGGTGCGCCTAATTGTATTGAATATGCAGTTGTAGTTCAAATAAATATGAAGTATATTTGGAAAAATAAACTGCACTTGCAGATAATATATTATTCATTAAATAAAACTGCACTCATAGAGACTATGTTTCACTCTATGTGATATTTTCAAATTAAAAGTTTTAAAGTAAAAATTAGGAGAAAAAATGTTTCTACTTTTAAAAAAAAGTTTTATGATTTAAATTACACTAATTTGTGTTGACTAATGTATTAATGCACATGTAAAGTACTTGAATACAATTTTAACTGTAGTGGGTTATTTAATATATATGAAGTTAATATACTAAATTGCAACTTCATCATTACTTTTGTGTATTAAAAAAACATAACATATACGTTTCAATAGAAATGACATTAAAGTATATTTTAGTCTACCATTAATGTTTGTCAGTACATTTGACAGTTACCCTTAACCTCTTAAAATATGTAAGAGGAACTGTAGATGTTGCACAAAGTTGTGTAAAGTAAGTTATGTACATGATGTCATTCTTTGCTCTCTCAGTGTCTGGGTCTCCAGTGCCAGCAGTGAGCTGGGTGAAAGATGGTGCTCCTCTCAGACAGAGATCAGGCGTCAGCACACGCCAGGAGGGCAGTCTGCATGTCCTGTGTCTGGAGAATGCTCACATTACTGACACGGGACAGTATGGCTGCACTGCTACCAACAAAAAAGGAAAGACTGCAGTCCACTGGAGTCTGACTGTCAAGCGTAAGAATTGAGTTCTCATTTTCTACATCTACATTTTCTGGATCGCCATTTAACCTGTTAGTCCTCCCCCCCACACACATACACACCTTTTGAAACAAAGAAGAAATGGCATAGGCACAAGGGCTTAAACGTAAAGTTACTAGAAATGAGTTTGAGATTTTGAAATATCTTTATGGGGGAAAAACAAACCACATTGGCCTTGTTGCAGTCTAGAAATGCAGTGCAGCTAAAGTCACAGGCCTGATCACCTCTAATTATTTTCCTTTTGTCTTTATTATATTTACTGACGACTTTCTATTCACACTGTTTTAATCCCTCGTTTCTTTGACCAAACTTCTCACTTCACCTTCTTTGGCTTTGTATCAAATGACCTTCTTAAAAAAAGAACATTGATTCAGACATTCCAATATTCTTTACTTTTCAAAATTAGTCATAAAATATAATCGCTCCTGTTAAGAGGTGCATAAGGGCTAGCTAGCATGTTAGCTTAGCACAGCATCAAAACACAACAATTTATGAGATTAAAACAGGGTTTTTGCTCTTAACTTTATAACGACAGCTGAGTGAAATGACATTCTGTGACCCCATGTGCTTCACAGAATGAGGCAGAAAATATAGTATTTTATAGTGTTAACGGTCACCAGCTGGAGTGCCCTTGAGAGCCATCAGAGGGCACTCCACATCAGACTATTGTCATTCCCTCAAAAACATATACATTTCCCATAACTCACTGCCCGGTCTCATCATCCCTGATTGCACCCACCTGTATCCCATTACCTTGTCAGTCTCAGCCTATTTAAACCATATACACTCATTCATTCCCCATGAAGTCTTGTTTAGTGTTACACTGCAATTCCGAGCATTCTCCTTGGTTTCATGTCTCTTGGCTTTTGGATTTCTTGCCTGTTCCGTGGATTACTCTTTTGCCCGTGTTCCCTGCCTTGTTGTGTTTGTTTGTATGGACTGCCTGCCTGTGTTTGATCCTCCCTGTACTTTGGATTACCCTGTTCAATAAATACTACATTTGGATCCTCAACCTTCTTGTCTTCTTGCATGAGGACCATATCCAGGACTTCTTGAACATTGCCAATTTCACTAACCTCCCAGACTATGCTCTGATTGACTTCTTTTGTTATGGACTCAACAACACTTTACAATCCACACTAATCCATGATGGTCCTCGAGGGTCACTCATTCAGTTTCTAGATTATGCTCTTCATTTGACTGGTTCCTCCTTGACTGTTGGGGAGGCTGAGGAGGACTCTTCCTCTTAAGTTTCTTTGGGGTGGGCACCATGCATCAAGCTCCGATAGCCACCGAGCTTGGCCCACCACAGTCACCAGCATGCCCAGGTCTGCCTCTTCACATCATGCCTGCCGAGCCTGAGCTTCTTCACGTCATTGCCTGCCGAGCCTGAGTCAGTTCTGGAAAAGACAGCACTCATCATAGTCACCACGGCGATTTTGAGTGTGTGGGCAGTACCCACATCGGCTCCAGCCCGTGAATCCTTGGCCAAGATGGCCGCCGTCCTTTCAGAGTCTCGTCCCGTCATGGCCGCCCTTCCAGAGTCTCATCCCGCCCTCCATCCCGCCCCCAGGTCCGTCTCCGCTCCACCTCCCTCCTGGACAATTTCAGGAGCATCTGGAAGCCGCTCCTTAGAGGGAGGGCTATGTAACGGTCACCAGCTGGAGTGCCCTTGAGAGCCACCAGAGGGCACGCCACATCAGACTATTGTCAGTCCCTACATTTCCCATAACTCACTGCCCAGTCTCATCCCTGATTGCATCCACCTGTGTCTCATTACCTTGTCATCCTCAGCCTATTTAAACCATGTACACTCATTCATTCCCTGCGAAGTCTTGTTTAGTGTTACACTGCAATTCCGAGCATTCTCCCTTGGTTTCATGTCTCTTGGTTTTTGGATTTCTTGCCTGTTCCGTGGATTACTCTTTTGCCCGTGTTCCCTGCCTTGTTGTGTTTGTTTGTATGGACTGCCTGCCTGTGTTTGACCTTGCCTGTACTTTGGATTACGTCTTTAGATTACCAAGTTCAATAAATACTGCATTTGGATCCTCAACCTTCTTGTCTCGGACCAGTTCGTGACAATAGTATACTGTACTGTGATAAAGGCTATGTTGATTAGCACTGCTTTATAAATATACTTAATTGTTGAAGGCTTGAAGAACACAGATAAACCACATCATCACAATCGTGTTTATTGTCTTCATGTTCCATCAGCCAAGGCGTCTTTATCTGCAGGTTATTCAGCTGCAGTGATCTCTGGATGCCTTTGTCCAAATAAGGGATTTCTTGGAAGGTCATAAGATTTATGACTCTCACTTGTGGACTTTCTGCACGAGGGCGCCCTCTGGCTTCCAGTATGAATGAAACATTACATAAGAGGGTTTAGCATTCCATAATGCTCACATCGCCTCATTTTGGGGGAAAAAAATAAAATAAATATTTCTCCTTTCTATATTAATTTGAAGTAAACACATGATAATTAATCAATATTTCTCTAAATATGCACACTTTTGACCTAAAAGCTCAGAGGGATGTTGTTTAGTGCTTTCATGGAGAACTTACAGGAGTTTTTTTTTTTTTATTCAATGGATGTGGCTGAGGCTCATATTTCATATTAAAGGTATCAACACAAATTAAGAAATTACTGTTACCATGAAATTAATATAGTAAAACAAAGGAAAAAAAATTAAGCTTGAGTATTAAGCCTTTTTAATAATGTATATTTTGTCAAGTTAATTGCATTTCTTTACATTAAAATGAACAGTAACTTTGAACTAATGTAAACAGAACTCCTCAGTTCGGGTTAACAGGTATAATAACAAAAACAACAATTTATTGATCTTTATAAGATCATTACATGTTAAGTTGTGTCATCACTGTCCTGTATTGTGCCATGATTTTAGATTTTCCTAATTTAGATAATTCTCAATTTTATGAGCTCATTAATTCATACATGGATTATACATTAACATGGTTCTTCAGAAATCATTATAATATGCTGATTTGGTGCTCAATAAACATTTTGTATTATTTAATGTTGAAAACAGTTACTACTTAATGTTTTTGTGAAAACCGCAATACATTTTTTCAGGATTATTTGATGGTTAGAAAGTTATTATTTGATGGTTAGAATCAATCTTTTGTTAGAAACATAAGTCTTTACTGTCTCTTTTGATCAATTTAATGTGTCCTTTCTGAATAAAAGTATGTTACACTTTATTTTAAGGTTCCCTTGTTGCAGTGTAATTATACAAATAAAGTAAAAGTAAAAATTAATAAGTAAAATTAATAAAAGCATGCACTTACTATATAATTAGAGTTATGGTTTGGTTTAGAGTTAGTTGCTTGTAGCTATGCATAATTTACTGTTATTGGGTTAGGTATTCATTTCTTAAAAAAACTAAACTATTTTATATTTTAACCTAATTGAAAGTCTTGATGGAAAAGTTTATGGACATGTTATTTGTCAACAGTTATTTACAAATAATAATGATAATAATGTTATTATTATTAGTCTGGCAGTGCCACCTATTGGTGAAACCAATTGCTTTCAGATGCTTTGTGGTTTTAAATGCCCAATTATACTGTATTTGTGTGTTCGTGTATGTTTGTTGTAGGTGCGAGGGTGGAGGCTAAAGCCCCGGTCTTCAGCTCTTCTCTGAAAGACTGTTCGCTATCAGAGGGACAGGACTTTATCCTGCAGTGCTCAGTAGAGGGCAGACCACTGCCTGAGCTCTCCTGGATGCACAATGGTAAGATGACGCACTGTTTGAGCGAGACTTATCATCAATCCAGTAATTCTCATTTGCGAGTCACTTTAGTTAAAAGCATCTGCTAAATGTATATATAATACACATTACAAAAACACAAAACAAAATTGAAGTGAACTCAGATGCATATTAGTGTGTATATTTGGTTTATTAAATGAGTGGAATAACACGAGTAAAAAGCTCTCTCTGGGGATGAAGTTAAAGGGATAGTTAACCCAAAAATGTTGTCATCATTTACTCATCCTCAAGTTGTTCCGAATCTGTATGAATTTCTGGTAACACTTTATTTTGATGGTCCCTTTTGAACGTGCTGTTGACTATAAGTAACTTTGCAACTATATGACAACTAACTGTCATTAGAGTATAAGTAGACTGTCTGCTTAATATCTGCAAACACTAACAAACACCAAACTCCAACAAACACTCTACTGACTATAAGTAATTTTGCAACTACATGTCAACTTAATCTAACCCTAACCCTACCAGTCTACTAATACTCAACTAACACTCTAATGAGAGTTAGTAGACATGTAGGTACAACGTTACTTATAGTCAACAGAATGTGTTAAAGGGACCATCAAAGTAAAGTGAAACCGAATTTCTTTCTTCTGCTGAACACAAAAGGAGATATTTTTGAAGAATGTGGGTAATAAAACAGTTAATGGGACCTTTGACTTCCATAGTATAATTCATACAGGTTTGGAACAACTTGAGGGTGAGTAAATGATGACAGAATTTTAACTTTTGGGTGAACTATCCCTTTATGCAGCTTCTTTATTACCAGTAGAGGGCAATAGTGTTGCTGTTTTAGTGCTGTTTAAAAAAAAAAAGAAAAAAAAAGAGAAAGTAGCCTACTGGGCAAAAAAGCATGAAAATTACTCTCTTTTTCCCCTTTTATTACTCTCTTTACTCTCTTTTTATGGCATGCCATGAGTGATAAATTGCTAGATATCTGTCTTTACTCATGTCTGAGACAGAAGGGTTATAAAGGTTAGTAAGTGTGTGTTTGTGTCACTCTGTTCTCTGGAAAGCTAAAATAGGCTGTATTTATTGTTAGCCTATAACTGTTGTCCATGTGAAATTGTAAATACAACTACATCTTAAGTCTTACAGCTGAGTTTCATAGCAACAATTGCATCGTATTGACATTTTAATTGTTGGGTTCTTAAAGAGCCTGAATAATGATATCCAACCTACCACCTTCAAAACAACACAGCAATAATCCAAAATATAACATTTATCCCAGTGTCTGAAAACAATGTAAAACAATCCTAAAAGTTCTGTCCATCAATTCTTTGTCCAAATTGCTAGACCTATGCCTATCCCAGCATCTCGAGAGAAACATCTTAGATGGATGACAAGTGTGGAAATGTTGTGTAATATATCTGTACTGTTATATCTCAAACACAATGCTTCTGTTTAATTGTTACATTTTATGAAGAAAACATCAGTGAAAAACTCACCCCATAAATGCTAGTGTTTTCTGGGGGATTAGCAGGGTGTTGCTATGTGGTTGCTAAAGTGTTCTGAATGGTTGTTAGGATATTGCAAGGTCATTGCTGGATCTGTGTTCTGGGTCGTTACTAGGGGATTGCTAGAGAGTTGCTAAGGAGTTTGGAGTGATTTTTAGCATGGTGCTATGCAGTTGCTACAGTGTTATTTACTGGTGAATAGAAAACGTCTTCGTCACGTATGGTAACTCTCGTTCCCTGAAGGAGGGAATGGAGACGTACTGTGTAACCGACGAATAGGAATCTCACTAGAGAGGCGAATCTACTTCGAGTGAAACTAAACGAGCCAATGCATATTGGCGTACAGTCATTTGCATCAGCTGTTCAGCCACGCAGTGTGGGTATATAATGAGCAGAAGGTGCGATTGCCCTTCAGTTTTTTGCTGAGGAGCCGAGCCGATGAGCTGGTTGCCACGGTCGTGGGTGCCATAGGGTGCCCCATCTCTGAGTCAGAAGGTCCTTCCTCAGAGGAATGTGCCAGGGAGGTACTGTCAAGAGGAGCATGAGTTCTGGGAACCAGGTCCGGGTGGGCCAATAGGGAACCTCCAGAAGGACCTGCTCCTCGTCCTCCCTGACTTTGCACAGAGTCTGCAAGTAGGCTCACTGGGGGAAACGCATATTTGCGGAGGGATATGGATATAACCCTGGCCAGCTGTGTGCCAGTGCGTCCGTGCCGAGTGTTCCCTCGGTCAGGGAGTAAAACATCTGGCAGTGGGAGGTCTCTGAAGAGGCAAACAGGTCTACCTGAGCCTCCCTGAACTCTCTCCAGATCAGCTGAACTGCCTGGGGGTGGAGTCGCCATTCTCTCGGGAGCACAGCTTGTGATAGCTCGTCGGCCACGCGGTTGAGCACACCGGGGACATACATGGCACCAAGCGACCTCAGATGCTTCTGACTCCAGAGGAGGAGATGGTGGGCGAGTTGCGATATGCGACGGGACCGTAGACCACCTTGTCGGTTGATGTACGCAACGGTCGCAGTGTTGTCCGTACGGACAACCACGTCCCTGCCCTGTAGTGGCCTTTTTAAGCGGCTCAGAGCGAGACGTACTGCTAGCAACTCGAGGCAGTTGATGTGCAAATGCAGTTGGGGGCCTGTCCACACCCCTGACACTGCATGCCCGTTGTACGTGGCACCCGAGAGGCATCTGTGAACATCACACATTGGGGGAGAGTTTGCTCTTTTCCCAGTTGACCTGAAGACCCAACTGGCTGAGGTGCCTGAGCACGAGGTCCCTGTATTCGCATAACTGATCTCAAGAGTGTGCCCATTGTGCGTTATAGATCAACTAACATGAATCATGATCATTATAAAGGTTTCTTAAATGACAAAACACATTCACTTACATGTATTTAAGAATAAAAATATCAGCCAAGGACTGACTGACATGTAACGCAACCAATCACTGTTTTTTTCCGCGTCATGTTTAGTGTGAAAATGTAAAGTCGATATCCATACAATAACAGACCGGCGTACATCTAATAAATGACTCATTCAAGAATGTTGTGCAAGTTTACTGCAACAATAGAGCCGCGAACCTCACATACTTTTGAAAATCCAGCCTTCAGTTGATCCTGATGAGCCGGCCACTCATTGTCACAGTTGTAAACACGACGGTGTTCTAAAATAAAATAAAAAACATTTCTTTCATAATGTGATTCCCCTCCCCCCCTAAATCCTAAATCCTAAAAGGTTCTTTTTAAATAAGATAAAAGATCAAAAGGATGAACGATAAAGATTTTTTTTTTCTGCCAGTTTTGATCATATTTACCAGGGGTATGATTAATTCTGAGCACGACGGTATATATATCAAAAGCACATTTTTAGTACATAGTCATACCTGGAAACAAATCCTGTTCAAATAGCCTATATGGGCCATTCTACAGAATTGGTTCAAAGTTAGAGTTGGAAACATCTTGAAAATGTTCAACCCCTTTGCAGGAACGAGAGTCTCGACCGTAAGGACCTTTTGGTGTAACAGTTTTAATTCTATATAAACTGTACTGATAAACTGATTCTGTGTGTCCTATAAGAATTGGACTGTAAGACTGATGGTGGTGTTCTTACAGACTAGCTGAAAGTCTCTTGAGTTTGACTCTGGGTTTCCCCGAGAAACTGTGAGCCGCAGCAGGAGCCTTTGAGCAAATATGAGACCTTACAACCATATAAAGGCAAAACATGCATCATTCACCCTGAAATATTCACACAGATGGACATGGTAAGTCAGATATGAGAGAGAGAGAGAGAGAGAGAGAGAGAGAGAGAGAGAGAGAGAGAGAGAGAGAGAGAGAGAGAGGGTTACTGCATCTGTACAGGCTGATTTTACAATCCCTGGAAAAGTAGGGGGTTGTACAAAAAGAAAGGAAAGTCGGAAAAAGAAGAAGATGATGCTTTTCCTCATGATTTTGAGAGAAATGCTCTTTGAATCCTGTTGGTCTCGACCCTCAGGGACATTTTGCAAGGGACATTTAGCCAAGAACATTTAGCCATTTACAAGCAAAAACATTTAACAATGCATAACAAAGTGCTATTTTATACATTTCCCATTTGACAGATACATTCACACAGCAATCTTTCCAGTGCCATTGTGAGATTTTTTTTAAAGCTTTTACTAAATGGGACTACATACAGAGTTTGTCAGGGACATTAAACGTCATCACACTTAACAAGAAAACATCTACTCACTAGTCCGCTTTTAAAGCCTCATTATGTTTATAATTGCACTCTTGCGAACAATTCTAAATCAAACTTTCAGCGAAAATTGTTTTAAATAAAGTCTGAAAAAGTTTTCTCAAGCATAATGGTTGTAATCTTGAAGTCATGCAACCCTGGTGTAGTTCGTTTATAGGCTAAGTATAGCTTTTTAGTTCTTGTGATTGTATTTGGGCTTCAAAATTCATAAAAGCTGTGTTCATTTGTAAAGATTATCATGATGAATTAAATGTGTAAGAATCACACCCACAATTTCACAGACGAGGCTTAAGCCTAGTCCTAGACTATAATGAATGTTTGAACAGGGAAAACTTAGGACTTATGGACACAGTGAATGATAATTAACAAAACAAGGAACAGGTGTGAAACTAATCAGAAATCATAACAAAAAGGGGCAAGAACTACATCCGGGTGCACACTGTACGATTTATTATAGTCCTTTAAGACTGCTGCTTGTCAGACTCTGTACGAATATGATCCTCGCTGTAAGCCATGTCACACTGTGGGATCTCGAAGACTCGTCCAGAGTTTTACATCATCAATCCGTGACACGTTCAGTGAGAACAATCTCTAGGGTTAATTTTGATTATGGCTTCTCATGAAAAGAAAACTGGAAAAACAAAACAAAGACGATGTGTGTGGAGCAAGTGGTGGTTTGTTGCTGTCTCACTAATTGCATCATCAGGTTCGGCACACCTATTGGTTTTTGATTTAACGGTTGTCGTAGAAGTCACGCTACAGGACTACAGGAATTTTGTCGGAAGTAAAATTTGATCGCAATGGTCATTAATCCGCTACCAGTGAACATGTCAAACTAACAATCAAAGACTTCAGATTTTGGTCTAAGATCTGAGGAATCTTTTAGGATACACCAAATTTGCCCCAGACAGCCAAATTGTTGCCAAAATCGTTCACTGTGAACCCAGCTTAAGGCAATCTAAAAAAAGAACATGACCGTTAAACATAAACTTTTGTTAGTCAGAGAGTTTATTTTTTGCAATAATCTAAAAGCCAATAGAACAATCCTATATAGGGTTTATGTTGAGGGACAACACTTCTGGGTTGGCCTACAAAAATATCATCACTGTCATCACTGCACCACTCTATTTTCTTATTATGATCACTCCAAGATAACTTTGTCAGTATTTCAGCTGAAATTGTATCTGTATGTCTTGATAACCCCACCTTGTCCATCTCAACCTTTAAATAATGGATTAAGAATCATTTAGATTCCTTTCTCAGTGAAGTTCTCAGCAATTAAAATTATGATAAATTACAGATACAGTCTTTTTTTTCTGTCTCTGTCTTTTCAGATAAACCCATTCCATATTCCCACACCATGTTTGAGAATAGTAAGGCTCAGCTGAAAGTTAAGGCAGCTGTTTTGGAGGATGCAGGAGTGTATTCATGTGTAGCAGTGAATGATCATGGCAGAGCTGTGTGCACAGCTCGTGTGCTGGTTAAAGGTAAGACACACTTCTCTTTCTTCTATTCTTATTTGCCAGTACAGTTCAGGGTTTATGTTTTATGTATTGGATGCTGAAGTCACCCTTAAAAATGTCTGAATGTCATTGCATTAGATTGTAAAATATCTAACCAGAGTGATTTTTTTTTTTTTTTTCAAAGAAGCTCAACCTAACCGTTTCACAAAAAGTTGTTTTTGAGATTTTCAATGATAAAAGAATATTAAATTCAAACAGTACTGTGACATTTTGTGGTTGTCAAATGTTAATGAATCACGTTGATAGTTAATCTGATTCTCTACATCTGTGGTTACTCTGCTAGGACCTTAAGGACCTCTGCTAGGAATTTAAGGAGAACTGATTTCATACATCCACTAAAAGTCATTAAAAAGCCAACTGAAGTCATTGAGCAAAATCTTAGCTCTGGGAAAAGCTCTAGCAGCATTTGAGCACAAATGACATTTGATTAGGTATTGGCAGTGATTAATACAATTTACAAAATGTTCAAAATTAGTAGGCCTAATCCCACTTTTATTCCCAAATTCAATTTCATAATCTTTTCGTATGAATAGTCTTTTAGACTTTTCAGTGTGAGAGTCTACATTAAACTGAATTGGTGTTTTCATATTATTCTGTCAAAAGTCTCCTACATTTCTTGCCCCTCAACTCTGCTTGTCAACTCTGAGGGCATTTAAGTCACAAAAACGTAAAGGCTCTTGTAAATTTTAACTTCTCTCATATACACTGTAGGAGGCGTTTGCTATGTGCTACGTTGATAAGTTTTTTTTTTTTTTTTTTTTTTGAAGAGTTATTTTAAGGTCCTCGGGATTAGAGAAACATCTGCTCTTTTGCAGTCTGTGAGGCTGTCTAATGGTGGAGGTTCCATGTTCAAGTGGGTTAAAAATGTAAAATACCAGTCTTTTCCCACACACACACACAGACATATACACATGCTGCAGTGGCTGGATCTCATTTGAGTCTCAGAGGACAACTTGAAGAGAATTACCCTCTGAAATCTTTTCCATTACTTTTTGGTTGTATTTTCAGAAAATATACATTCAATATACATTATTTTATATGATAAATATATACAATACCTACAGTGAAGTAAATAAATTCCCGGTAGCACTTCATTTTTACAGTTCTTATGTACATACTATTTAGTCAAGTCAATTTTATTTGTATTGTATTGCTCTTCACAATATGATACAAGCAATCACAAAGTTGCTATTTGCTATGGAGTATATATCGCCCTACATGAGTATATAGGCTACTGTATGTATGTGGATAAAGTTGGATATAATATATATCCAACATTATATAAAGAGGTGGGCGATAATTAGGGTTGGGTATTGTTTGAATTTTAACGATTCCGATTCTGCTTATCGATTTCGATTCTTATCGATTCCTAATTTCGATTCCAATTAGATAAAAAAAAAAAAAAAAAATTGGATATCTTTCACATTTAGTCTTATTGCAAAACATTTCATATTAGCTGAAAATCATGAACAAAAATTAACTGGCTAAAGAACACTTACACAAATAATGTTTGCCTGTGGTTAAAAAAGACCATAGAATAACAACTAGCCTAACTAATATAAATTACAAGCATTATTAAAGACAAGTAAACACTCAGTAATAATTCAAAAAATAATAATAATAATTTAAAATTAGCAATCGCAACATTTACATTTATGTATTTGGCAGACGCTTTTATCCAAAGCGACTTACATTGCATTTCAAGGTAGGATACACATTTACATTCTTATCAGTAACAAACCTAACCCTAAACTGTCACAGCTTACATACTGTATGTAACCTGGTTCCCTGAGAGGGAACGAGACGCTTAGTCATGACGTTAAGGCTATTGAAACGTTTTTGCGTGAGCCGGTGTCTGAAGCACATGTGAAGACCTGCTAATTTTTATTGGCCAACAGCGTGGTCGGGTGATGCTAAGATGATGCCACACTGCTATTAGAGTGGGCTCTGATGCCCCTGCAAAATCTCCAGAACTGAAACAACTGGGCAGTGGACTGGATATATACGGTGCTACAAACACTATGGGCCCTATTTTAACGATCTGAAACGCAAGTATCAAGCGAAAATGCAAGTAACTTTGTGGGCGGGTCTTGGGCGCTGTTGCTATTATACCGGCGGGATAAATGACTCTTGCGCCCGACGCAAATCTAAAATGGGTTGGTCTGAAGTAGCTTCATTATTCATAGGTGTGGTTTGGGGCGTAACGTGAAATAAACCAATCAGAGCGACATCTCACATTCCCTTTAAGAGCAGGCGCGCTTATTCCATGGCGGATTGCTATTATAATGGCGGATTTGTCAGGCACGTGCCAGGAGCGGTTCTCATCAGGGCCGTAAAACACAGAGAAGTGACATTGTATGGGGATGGGAGAAACCCACCCAAATTAGCTTCGGTTAAACAGGCGTATAACAATTTGGGTAAATGTGTAAGCAAGATTTATGCCTATTTTTTCACAACTTCATGGACACAACAATGATTTCCCTTGTGTGTTAATATTTTTCCTTGTAATAATGTATGGTTTTCTAAAAATGAGAACTGATGCATCTGTGTGTAGATGAGATAAGCAAAGTGCATGCGCATTGTGCACACGCTACATTGATTATGGCCAAGCATGCGCATTTAAAATAGTATAATAACATGCGCAACGAGGTTTTTCCTGGTCTGTGGCGGAATTGTTTTCTAAACCTGCAAAATAGCACCAGGGAACGTTTGCGCCGGAACATGCCTCCTCTTTGCGCTGAACCCGCCCCCGGGAGCGCAAGTTAATTTCCTAATTTACTGACGTGCGTCTGTGGAGGGAAAAGTCAGCTGTGCGCGGGTGCAAAATAGGAATGATACATGCGTCGGTGTACATAAGTCAATTGCGCTGGGTGCAAGATAGGGCCCTATGACTCTCAAGAGATGTAACTTTAGGGCATAAAGTTTCCTAGTTGAGGGAGCTCTAGCCTTTAGGATGGTCTCAACAACCTCAGTTGAGAAATCGGAATCTATGAGCTGGTACCCCTCAGGGGTAAGACCCACATGTTCCACATCTCAGGCCTGGGGTGAAATATTGTGCCCCAAGTCTGGAAGAGAAGATCCCTCCTGGTCAGAATCTCCCAAGAGATCCAAGAACCAACTTGTGCTTGCCAGATCAGAGCAACTAGGGACAGATGAACTCCATCCTAATGAACTCTGGCTAGAACTCCCGGGAGCAGAGTGATCGGGGGAAAATCGTTGGCCACATCTGCAGCATGGCATCCAGCCCTAATGGAGCTTGAGGTGTGAGGGCGAACCAGAGTGGACAATGGGTTGACTCCTCTGCCAAATTAACTCCACCACGTCAGGATGGAGTATCCATTCCCCAGGCCTCAGCCTCTGTTTCAACAGGTAACCTTCACCCTACGAAAGCAAACCTGAGATACTTCCTGTGTTGTAGTAGAATTTCAATATGAAAGTATGCATCCATCAGATCTATTGTGACAAACCAATCCTCAGATTGAATTTGAGACACAATATTCTTGGGACCCTTCATTTTCTATGGACTGTAACTCCTCTCTCAATAATGGAACCTGCTCTTGCTTCACCATAGTGGGGAGCACACCATCGGGTGCCGCACTCCGGTAAACGTGCTGAGTGGAGATTGGGCGGAAATTCCACAGGAAACTGTTCTCTCCCGTAACACCAAATGTGGCGGGGTAAGCGGAGCAGTTCCTGAAGGGCTTAGAGGAAGAGACGAGGCATGACATAGTGATGCCACAATGACTTCCCCAAGGGGGCATGCCCTGGATGCCCTATGACCACCACCTTCAGGGCTTTTGTTTTTTAGCCATCCTAGAAGCAATGGCAGTCCTCAGATCTGTTCTCGCCTGGGCTTTGTGCAACTCCTGGTTCCCCAAGCCACACTGTCCCTTTGCTCCTCACTTCTTATTGTAGAGGAGCTAGGGCCTGGCCGGGGCTGGCTTGCAGATTCCACTGGCCCCTGGATCTGGTGCGGGAGGAACTGCCAAAACGCTGCCTAATTGCTTTTTGGCTGCTTGAAACCAGCATTGACTGCATCAATGAATAGGCCAGATGGCAAGACTGGGGCATCCAGCAGAAAGTCCTTATCTTTTTTTTTAATGCAGAGAGGTTGAGCCACAGATGTCTCTCCATGGCAACCATAGCAGCTATCACACAGCCGATGAAGTGGGCACCGAGAGCTAGATCTGTGACCTGGCGGAGTTTCCTCACTAATTATTGGTTTACTCCCTCGCAAGAGTCCAGGTCTTTTAATAGGTCATCCTGGTACGCCTTCAAGACAACCATTGTAAGCCTTACCCACAAGGCCAGATGTAATTTTGAGGGTAGTGTGGGTCTCTTTAAGTATGACGACGAACCTGGGGATAAATAGCTGGCTAGCGTCTCTTCAACCCCTGGCATAAGCACATACGTGAGATAAGTATGGGCTGGTTAATCGCTGTTCTAAACTAATGCGATGTGATATTGTAACACACACACACACACACACACACACACACACACATACAGACAGCGCACAAGCTCCGAAGCGCATTCTATTTAGTCTCTTCTCACACTTGAATGGATAAATACACCTTACTAGTTTCAACATTCAATTTTAGACTGTTCAAGCACAACAGCATAACGCAGTAATAGAAACAAAAGACTTGAGTAGAGCTGAAGACCACCACAGCGGAGCAAATAAAGTTGAGGACCACCAGGGTGGATTTGAAGGTGCAGAAGATCACCAGGGCAGAGCAGGAGACCACTACTGCGGAGCAGGCAGAGTAGAAGACCACCGTGGTGGCACAGGCGAAGCAAAAGACCCCCAAGGTGGAGCTGAAGACCACCACAGCAGAGCAGATGGGACTGAAGATCCCCTTGATGGAGCAGAAGATCACCACAGCGGTGTAGAAGACCATCACAGCAGAGCAGACAAGACTGAAGACCCCCAGGACAGAGCAGAAGGCCACGCTGGAGCCTGGAATCATGACGGGACTGTCTGAGCTGGATACCAGGGCAAAACTGAAACATAGAGCACAGAGAGATTATTGACGGCCTCAATGGCCGTAACAGAGAGTTCAAAGAGTTCAAAATCGGCTTCTGTGGCCATTACAGGAAGTTTAGAGAGTTCATAATCGGCTTCTGTGGCTGTAACAGAATCAACAGATAGCATAGAATGGTCATAATCAGTCTTCATGGTTGTGACTGGGCAAACAATGGGTTCATAGATGGCCTCTTTGATTATGACAGGGTAGGCTGAGCATTCATATATTGGCTCCTTGGCCATAACAGGGCAGTCAGAGAGTTCATAGATGGCCTCCTTGGCTATAACAGGGCAGGCAGAGAGTTCATATTTGGTGTTCTTGGCCGTGACAGAGATAACAGGGAGCGCAGCCAGAATAAGTCCTCCCAGAACACAAATGTAAGTAAAAAAAAAGAAGATTTTTACATGTTCAGAATAAGAATCTGATTGGACTTATAAGGGTTCTAGAGAGAGACTGAAGAAAGAGATAACTCTACTAAATAGACTCTAAATAGACTCTACTAACTCTAAATAGATATACTGAGGCACATGGCCTGCTAGTGTAACAAAATGGATCATTATGAAATAAATCCTAAATTTCACAGTAAGCCAATGTAAAGGTGCTAATATAGGAGTAAAAGGCTCCCTTTTTCTCATCCCAGTTAAAAGCCATGCTGCTGCATTATGCACCAGTTGCAGGTGAGCTAACGGCAGACCAATGTACAAAGAGTAACAATAGTCTAACCTTGAGATAAGGGAATGTACCAAAATTTCCATTTTTTTCCTGGTAAGAAGGTGTTTAACTTTAGTGATTGATCTCAAATCAAATAAGCTACTCTTAACAACAGCACGAATCTGCTTCGAGATGATTTAGAGATGAGTCCATAATTATTTTAATTAAATTAAATAAAGATCTATTAAATGTATCCCCTTCAGACCCTGGGTCCATTGGAATGGACATCATATGTTTTTTGGTTTAAACTTTAAAAAATATATTATAATATGAGTAATGCTTGGTCACTGATTTGTCCCTGATCAGCCAATCACAATGAATATACTGTATGACCCCTAAATAATCTAATTGAGCTTCAGGCATCACATAAGACATGGCTCACCAACTCTACAGGAATTACCCATTTTTACCTTGTATATGCTAAGCTGCATCTATAATAATCTTAATAGTATCAAGTGATAATATTAAAAGTTAATTAGAAGATCTTTCAGAGTTGTAGAACCACCATTTTTTTAAGTTTAATGTCCAATGGACATTAGGTGTTGAAAGAAGCATTTAAAAGCTAAAATACAGAGCTATACATTGTAATTTTAATGTTTTATGAACATTCTTGTTTATTAATTATTAATATTACCAATATGATTTTATTTGTTCTCAAAGAACTATAAACTGTCATTTACTTTTTGGTTTTAGTGAGAGACAGAAAAAGTGAACGTGAAATAAGTGAATACACAGCAACACACACAAACACTCCACACACACTAATGCCTTGATACGAAAATGCACACAATTGATTATTTATCAAATCAATCAGCAAGTACACATAAACACACCCACAAGCACACACAGACATATACAAATATACTTAGATTCATCCACTGCAAGCAACAAAAAGACTCCAATACGACTTCACTTGTCTTACCTTTTTTCTACATTCTTGTTGCATTGCTCATTGTTACAGTATACATATTATTTTCAAAATCTTCAAAACGAATTCACATACTGTATATGTTTTAACTGTAGTTCATAGCTACTGTATGGTTAAAAAATGAGCACTTTTACATTAATTTGTGGCGTTCATTGTAGTGTAAATGAAAAAAAAAAAATCAAATAAAAATATGAGTTGGCACAGATCTTGTTTTTTAGACTCATTTCTACATAGGAAAAGAGCAAATTTGATTTTCTTTTTTAAATCTTAAGAGGTTAAGGACAAAACACCTGCTGACCGGCCAGGGTACATAGATATGATGTGGAAGGGTCTACAATCCGAACCTCTGCTTAACTCTCATTTAATTTAAGTAAATTATTATACAGCTGAAGTTTAATGCCATTATAGCACTCACAAACATGGTCTAAAGAACATTTCTAATCTAAACTCGCTGGAAAATTAAACAGAAAATCATCAGTGTAACAGTGAGATACTGTACTTCCAAAAAATAGAACTCAAAGGAAGTATATACAGGGAAAATAACAGGTCCCGAAATCAGCCCCTGAGGGACACCACATACTTAGAATTATGAATACCCAGAATTATGTCTTCACTTTCACAGTAATATTCAGGAGCAGATTAAGGGGTGCACCAGAGGACAAGTAGCTACATATATATATATAAAACAAAAATATTTCCAATTTACCTAATGATACAGCATCTCCATAGGCTCCTACGGTCTGCAACATCCATTAACTTACAGATCTTCATCTAATAGTTCTAACATGTTTGACACACGATGTCGCCCAACTTTTCTCTGTAAAATAATCATGGTGACTGATTCTGATGCAGTACTGAAGAGCAGTGCAGGACACTGTTAGCACAGATGCTCCTGTGTGTGACTACTGAAGATACAGGGCCCTATCTTGCACCCAGCGCAATTGACTTTGTACACCGACGCATGTTTCATTCCTATTTTGCACCCGCGCAAAGCTCGCTTTTCCCTCCACAGAAGCACGTCGCTAAACTAGGGAATGAACTTGCGCTCCCTGGGCGGTTCAGCGCAAAAAAGGAGGCGTGTCCCGGCGCAAACAATCCCTGGTGCTATTTTACTGTTCCATAAAACAATTGCGCCACTGGCCAGAAAAAACCTAGTCTAAAGTCAGTGGCGCGTTGCGCGTTGTTCATTATGCTATTTTAAGGGCGCATGCTTGACCATAATGTATAGCGTGCACAACGCGCATACACTTTGATTCTCTAATCTACACAGAAGCAGCAGTTTTCATTTTTGCAAATCATATTATTACAAACGATAGATAGATAGATAGATAGATAGATAGATAGATAGATAGATAGATAGATAGATAGATAGATAGATAGACAATTTATTATAAAAGCATACATCTAGCTTACACATTTACCCACATTATTATATACCTGTTTAACCGAAGCTAATTTGGGTGTGTTTCTCCATCCCCAATGTCACTTCTCTCTCTTTTACGGCCGTGACGAGAGCGTTGCTCTCTTCGGCTGTGAACCGCTCCTGGCGCGCGCCTGGCAAATCCTCCATTATAATAGCAATACGCCAAGGAAAAAGCGCGTCTGCTCTTAAAGGGAATGTGAGATATCGCTCTGATTGGTTTATTTCACGTTACGCCCAAACCACACCTATGAATAATGAAGCTACTTCAGACCAACCCATTTTAGCTTTGCGCCGGGCGCAAGAGTCATTTATCCCGCCGGTATAATAGCAACAGCGCCGAGACCCGCCCACAAAGTTACTTGCGCTTTGCGCTTTGACACATGCGTTTCAGATCGTTAAAATAGGGCCCACAGTATGAATGGTTGTGCCTCTTAAATACACCCGGTTTATTGATTGCAGAATACTTCACATTAATCTTTGTATATACAGTTTATGAAGGGATAGATCACCAATGGAAAAAAATATCTTCTACGTTCTTTTAGTCACCTTCATATTGTTTAAAACCTGTATTGTATGATATTTGTTCTTCTGTGAAACACAATAGGGAATGCAGCTCTTGTCCATATAGTGTTTGTCTGTATGTTTTTGAGGTAAATTTAGCATCATTCATGTAATCTGTATGTGGTTCGCCAGCTAAGGAAAGTGTTAAGAGGTCTGCTGCTCATTCTGTGACTGATGTGAGGAGACCGTCTGCCCCGGTGTTCCTCAAAGGTCTGCAGGATCTCAGAGTCATGGATGGCAGTCAGGTGACCATGACCGTGGAGGTGACAGGTATGAAACAACCTTCAGTTTTTCAATCTAGGAGGAAAGCAGAGTAAGATTAAGTGTAGTTTATTGTCCTTTCGGAAATGCACACATTACAAATACGACCAACATTAAACAACAACATCCCTCTCACAACAACAAAAATCACTGCCATAGATGAAAAATGACAACTTTGATTTATTTATATATATATATATATATATATATATATATATATATATATATATATATATATATATATGATATACATATATAAATCAGTGGTGGGCCAGCAAGGGCTTCTCTGCAAGCTATATATTTAAAAACAGTGGTCACTCAGATTGTAATGCCACTGTTGCCCTGAGTGATTAATTTAAGCATACCATGTTCTAATGCAGGTTTGTAAAATTGAAATTGCGCCAAGATTTCCTAAATCCTTATTTTTCAATAGATTGTGTGTTTTGCTGTGTTTAGTTGTAATGAATGGAATTTCCTTTGTACTCCCTCAAGAGCATGTTTGTGCAGATGATTTAGTTCTAGTGATTATATAATAGTGAGCACTTCCTGTGTAACGACCGCATCTGAGGAGTCTCCTGACTGTGTATTTGCATGAACATGTGACCTCAACAGCATATGAACTTGCTGAAGTCACAACAAAGTGTGTGCAGTGTGGCCTGTAAGACACTGTTCTTAACTCTCTTTGACGCACTTGTACGCACTTTCATTATTCTTTATTTTGTCCCACTGTCCTCCATACATTTTCTCTAACCCAAACTTGCTTAATCATTTGCAAGTGTTATGTGTTTTGTATGTAGGTAATCCTGCCCCTGAGGTGGTCTGGCTGCATAATGGAAAAGAGATCCAAGAGTCAGAGGATTTCCACTTTGAGAAGAAGGGCTGTCAGTATACTCTCTTCATACAGGAAGTGTTTCCTGAAGATACGGGCACATACACCTGTGAGGTGTGGAATGAAGCTGGAGATGCTCGGACTGAAGCCTCACTAACTGTACAAGGTACAAATCATACTAAGTACTAACTGCATAACAAAATAGTGTGATCTGCAAATAGATACTGCCAGAGCTTTTTATAATAATATAATAGTTAAATATTGTAAAATAATATTTTGGTTTATTTGGTCACAGAGCCTCAAGATGGAGTTCAGCCCTGGTTCATCACTAAAACCAAGTCTTCTGCCGCCTCCCTGGGTCAACACGCTCTGCTCTCTTGTGCCATCGCTGGTGACCCCTTCCCAGAATTCCTCTGGATGAAGGAAGGGCAGGTAATATCTGGAGGCAGTGACTTTGAGATCCTACAGAAGGAGGATGTAGTCTCACTGCTCATCAGGAAAGTGAAGACACATCATGCTGGAAACTATGAGATTCTTCTGAAGTAAGGGTTTTTACACTTGTTTCAATTTTTTTTACTAATTTACTAATACAAAAAACATTCTTTATAGTTTACAATACATTCTCTATATTTTTGGTAAGTTATTTGGTAATGTTGACTCACTTTGAGAACATTACAAAATAAAAATGTACATACTTAAAACATACTCAAGAGGCTTTATTTCACTTAGTGAATTTAAAAAAAATATATAGAGAGTTCCTTTTTTCAAGGTGAACAATATGGATTTTATTTTGTTGATTCTTTATCAATCGAAAATGATTTCAGTCTCCATAATAGTTTCACGTGAAAAGATGTGAAAATGACACTTTACCCAAAATCTAAAAAAAATATATATATTTTTTTTTTTGCATTGTCATTATTTTTATGAAATGATCAAAAATTCCATATAGAATAATATTGTATGTAACAAAAAATAATGACATAATATAACTATGAAAATATGAATATTATTTTAAATATAAATAGTTAAATTAAAAAGTATTGATACACCATGGTAGTATTGTAATTATGTTGTAATTAACTGTTTATTTATGAAAAAAAAATATATATATATCATGAGATCCACACATTTAAGTACATGTAAGGTGACATTCTGTCATATCAGAAAGGGTTGTTTTTTTAGTTCTTCATTTACTTTTTCAATTCTGCAGTTTACCATAAATGAACTTCAGTGTTCATAAATCTTCTGTTGCTCTCAGGAATAAAGTAGGAGAGTGCAGGTCAGTGGCCACTCTGCACGTCAGCGAGGACCCCATGTTGTCTGGTGACGATTCTCATAAGCAGTACGTTTTCCTTCTATTCTTGCTCTCCTCTGCCCCGAAGCTATATTTACAGCCTTTTCCCCTTAACCCCTGCACTAAATCTACATAATATATCTACATAACCAAGTGCTCTGTTTATGCTTCCTCACTCAGCTGTGCTGTTGTCTAAAGAGGAGTGTGGGTTAGTCTAGGGGCCCCATTCTGGTCTCATTTCCCTATAAGGCTTCTGAAGTCATCTCTGATGCAACTCTGTCGTGTTGAACTAACTATCCTCTTGATTAAGCTGCTCTCCAGTGTGGGCTGAGCTAGCTGGGGCTTTAAACGTCTCTGTATGTTTTTTTTCTCCACTCTTCCTGTGGCAGCCGAGGGGTGGAGAGGACTGCACCAGGCAGGGGAGGACATCCAGAGACTCCCAGCCCTGCAACGTCGTGCTCTGAGCCACTCTGGGACCTCAACAGTCGGGCAGATCAGGAAGAAGAGGGGGGGTGTGCCACCCTTGGGCTTCTCAAACGGCGTGTAGAGACAAAGGAACACAGAGAAGACCAAATCCGACAACAGGAGGCTGAACAGATTGACTTCCGAACTGTGCTCGGCCGCAAGGTCAACACTAAGAGTGTCTCTGAGGAAGACCTGAAGGAGATCACGGCCGAGCAGATGGACTTCAGGGGGAACCTTCAACGGCAGATCAAGCCTAAGACGCTGACGGAAGAGGAACGTAAAGTCAACTCTCCACAACAGGTGGACTTCAGAGCAGTGCTGGGAAAGAAAGGAACCCCAGGCCCCAAACCTGGTCCTGGATCCTTAGTGAAAACACAGCCCAACAAAAATGAAGCTGTTGACTTTAGATCAGTGTTAGGCAACAAGAAAAAACAACCAAGCCAGGACAGGAATGGAGAAAGCCACGGTGATAAAGACACCAGAGAAAAGGAAAATGACGTGAACTGTGTGGATGGAGGGATAAAAGAGAAAAAAAATTCAGTTGGGAAAAAAGAGCCCGTTTTTACAGAGAAACTGACTGACGTGACGGTATTGGATGGGGAACGTTTGCATCTACAGTGCCAACTTTCATCTGAGTCTCCCGCTAAAGTGACATGGACGCTTGATGGAAAACTCATCAAACCATCCAAATTCATCATTATTGCTAATGAGGGTCAGTGTTGCATTTACAATTTAAAATTACCCAAGTAAGAGGACTAATTTGTTGCAAACTCTCATGGATAAATTTTGGCATTGTGGCGTTTATCAGGGGCTCTATTATGTTATATGCATGTGTACATGTTTCAAGCATCAGCAGACCAGAGGTAATCACAGTTTGACATTAATTTTATACAAACAATAAGTTAATATTGAGTACCTGACATTGCAGACAGTCGACTTTTGGTCCACTAACCAAAATAGCTCCAAATGAAGCCAATGCTGGAACCAACTTTGTGTTCTGCTGAGAAACACAGTGGTTGGCTGAAACGCCACAAACAAAGATGAGCACTTTTAGAATGCCACTTATCCAATCAGACAAGAGGACCAGAAGTAACTGTTACATAATTGTCATTGAACAGTGGTCACATGACACTCTGGTATCAGCCGGCAGGACTGTGATTGGATGAAAGTTTATTCAAGATGTTTCATGATGTATCTATCAGTAATGATATTAATGAGTAGTATGAAGCTGTACAGCGAGGGATATATCTCTGTGGCTTGGCCTCCTGTGTTCTTAATAGCATGCTACTCTAGTGAAAAAGAGTTTCACAAACTCTTAATCTGACTCTCGTAATCAATGTAGTGACGAATACAAGTTAACCTGTGTACTTGAAGAATATCTAATTTAATATGCATGTGTGTGGTTTGCAGGAATATTCCAGGTTAAATTCATGTTTAGAAGTACCAAACTCATCTGTCATTGCACATTTGCCCCATAGACATGCCCCACAACTGCTTTTATGATTAAGGGACCAGTCCAAATGATTTCTGTGGTAATTTCCAGCATGCAGCAGATACTATCAGTATACTGTAGATTAACTTTCCTGTAAAAGTAGGGGATTCCTCAACCCTCTGAGCATAACTGTTTAATGTGTGTTTATATGTGTGTGTAAGCAGGTGGTCAGTGCTCTCTATCCATTGATAAAGCTCTACCTGAGGATGAAGGACAATATGTGTGCAGGGCAGAGACCAACGAGGGAAAGGCAGAATGTTCCTGTATGGTCCTAGTGGACGGTGAGTTTATATTATAACTCTCCAGTAAAATAAATGTGTTTGCAGCATGTTTTTCCTGTATCTACTCTATGAAACTCAATAGGATGTGTCAAGAGTGTCTGTATTTTTTTGTGTTTAGTAATTTATTTTTAGTTTTGAATTGTACAACACAACATAATTATTTCTCTCTCTCTACTTGAGAACTATGTCAAAACACTTGGTTTCTTTGAGAATATTATGGTTTGAGTCTGTCTGTTTTGGGCTGGGCAGTATGTCTCCCTCCCTAGAGTCTCTGCCTGGGTTCTGCAGCTTCCGGTAATTACTGACCAGATCAGGCTGCATTGCATCCCTTACATGCCATGTCCTGAGATCTCCTCGTTTCGCTTTGTAGGATATGTCTTTACAGCTGTCTCTAAATCTCTATGACCTGCATAACATGTTTTGACAATCATTTCTGGATCTCTGTTTGACTTTACAGGTCATGTCCCAATGACCATCTCTAGATTTCTGTGTCCTGCTTTGCTGGACATGTCCCTGCAGTCGGCTCTAGATCCCTCCGTCCTGATTAAATGACATGTCTCTTCCAGGACATGTCTTTACAACCATTTATGGATCTCTCTTTTCCACTTTAGAGGATGTGTTTAGCTGTCTTTGGATGTATTTATCCTATTTAACAAGACATGTCAATAAAGCCATTTCTAGATCTCCCTGTCAAGTTCGAAAAGATCTAAAGATCTCTCTGTCTTACTTGACAGGACATCTTCCCACAACCATCTCTAGATCCATTTGGACAGGATAGCATATTCAAAGAGTGATCTCTTGTTTCTGTTCTGCTTTACAGGACATGTCTTACCAGTCATATCTAGATTTCTCTGTCCTAATGAACATGTCCCTACAGCTCTTTCTATGTCACTGTTTTGCTTTCCATGTTATGTCCTCACAGCTGTTCATAATAATTTTGTCCCACTTTACAAGACTTGATTCTACAGTCATCTCTGTTCTGCTTAACAGGGTCATGTCCAATTTCAATATTCTTTCCATTTTATCCACTGTAGATCCATGTGTACTGTTTCTGTCATCACTCTCTAGATATTAGTGTCTTGCTTTCCAATACATACCCCTGTAGTCAACAAGTCCCTACAGCTATCTCTTTATCTTTGTTGTGGTTTCCAGGACACGTCTTTACAGCTGTTCATAGAACTCTGTGTCCCACTTTAAAGGATGTGTTCCTTAAGCTGTGTCCAGATTTCACAATCCTGCATTACTGGGCATGTCCCTACTGTTGTATCTAAATATCTCGGTTATGCTTAACAGGACATCTCCCTATAGCTCCTCTAGATCTCTGTGTCCAGCTTTACAGGACACATCTTTGCTACATAAATCTTTAGATATGTCTTTCTCTTATGTTATAGAATATGTCATTAAAATTGACTCTAGGCATCTCTTTCCTGCTTAACAGTGACAAAAGGTGGCATGTTAGTTTTATTTAAAGGGATAGTTAATCCAAAAATGAAAATTCTGTCATAATTTACTCACCCTCATGTCGTTCCAAATCTTCGGAACACAACTAGAGATCTTTTTGGTGAAATCTGCAAGATTTCTGTCCCTCCATTGACAGTTACGCAACTACCACTTTGACGCTTCAAAAAGTTCATGAAGAGATTGTAAAACTAATCCATATGAATCAAATGGTTTATTCCAAATTTTCTGAATAGACACGATCAATTTATATGATAAAAAGATTGAATTTAGGCTTTTATTCAAATATAAACATTGATCATTGAACATAAACAGAAGCTCAACCGAACCTGCTTGACGCTGATAACAAACCTCTTGTGGAAGCTTAAGCATACTGCGTAACACAAGAATGAACCTCATTGGTTCTTGGAGCACAAGAATGAACCTCATTGGTTCTCGCGGAAACTCAAACGTGCTGTTTAACACGAGAATGAATTTCATTGGTTCTCGCACGTCAGGCGAACATGCTTGAGCCTCCGTTTACCACAACTGATGTATGAGTTGATGAATGTTTATATGTGAATAAAAGCCTAAATTCAATCTGTTCATCAAGCAATCAAGCAATCTGAAGCAATCATCAGAAAATTTTAGACTGAACCGCTCAATTAATTTGGATTAGTTTTACAATTTCTTTATGAACTTTTTGAAACATCAAAATGGATGTTGTATAGGGACATAAAGCTCTCATATTTCATCAAAAAGATCTTCATTTGCGTTTTACCGGTTTGAAACAACATGCGGGTGAGTAAATAATAACATAATTAACATTTTTGGACTATCCCTTTAAATACTTTAATGTTATAATTTTCTTGCATAAACATCTCATATAGCTTGTGCTTAAGTGGCTTCTGCTATTTTAACTGTCAAATTCCACTTTTTAAACTCAGGTTTGTCATTGTGACCTTTGTCTTGGTCTTAGCAATAAGTGACAATGAAAGAATGACAATAAACTCTCAAAATAGTTAATTAGCTTGGAACTTTTTTAGTGTGCAGAAGTTGAATAGGAGGCATAATGTGCTGCTTTCATGGGGGTCACATGAATTTGATTCTAATTTTGCTCTCTGTATTTCTTTCTCTCTGACTGTCTGTGTTCAGATCCCAGTGTCTCCACACCAGCTGATAAGCGGAGCAGGAAGCCCTCTACCCCGACCACAGAGAGTGAGTTTCCAAAATATGTACTTCCTTTTTTATATCCCAATATGGAGTGGCGTGGGAGATGTGAACCTTTCCCACTGCTGTACACACACACACACACACACACGCACACACACACAAACTTTTAAGTTGCTTGTAGCTTTTGTAGACAATTTCACTCTGGATATATTTTACTAAGAATAATTACTTATTAAATTACTTTGTTCTAGAAGAGAAAGAAAGAAAGAAAGAAAGAAAGAAAGAAAGAAAGAAAGAAAGAAAGAAAGAAAGAAAGAAAGGTCACTTGTAAAAAGCCTAACAGGAAGCTCTCCATTTGATTTCTGATAAGGTTAATTAGAGTGAATTTAGCAATTTTCTGCAAAGTTGTTCAATTGTTAGAGATTGTTTAGTAGGTTGCTACTTTTTGCTGTAAATATATCTTGCTTAAAATCAGATTAAAAATACACACAAACAAAGACATCCATCCGCATGTAACCTAGTTCATACATATCTGTAGAATCAGGGAAAGATGAAGTGAATAGTTTTCCACTCTCTATCTGGACACTTTTGTAAAATAAAGTTTTAAGTTGGACTATTATTGTTAAAGATTTAGCCTTTGCACTATTTTCAAGGTTGTCTTTAGTTTTGCATCCTCCAAAAGTTGTAGTATGGTATGGTCCGTGTTCACTGGTGAACCAGTCATTCACTTCTCACACTCTTCATCAGTTGAGTTGTTTGACAAAGGCTGTTGGATAGCTGACTTTGACTGATTTTTAATGTTAAACAAACTCAGTGAGCAAAAAGGAGATTGAGGGGTGAACAAAAGTGTGTTTTAGAGATATAAAGAGAGAATATAAGGAGATTTCTGACAGTAGAGCAAGAGAGATCATGACTTTTACTGCATGACTGCTTGGCAAAACCCACTTAGATTTCCATGTATGGGCTCAGTCAAGACTCTCTCTCACTCTCCGGACCACGAGGAGTGTTGTATGAGTTTTCTAACATCAATGTTTTTAACATGCCTGACATTCTTCAGAATGTTTTGTGAAGCTTTTGTATACTAGTGGGTCTACTTTTCGCCTACTCTTATAGCAGACTCTTTCGAAATGGCTGAAACTGAGACTGTTGAAACTGTTGATATGTGCACATGAGAAATGTCCCATATGTTTTTCTTTTTTCTTAAAAGAAAGGAGAAGTGAGAATAGTATATTTACAAAGGTTTTCTCAAAGGTTACAAGCAAATTCTGCTGAGAAAAAAGGAAATTACTCTTCCATGATTTAACATGCAGGTTAAAGTGTTGCATGATGCATATACTGTACGTACTTGCAAACCATTTAAAGGGTACTTTAGTTTTGTTTTGTAACATGCAATATAAAGTCAAAGTGTATCAGAATTATTTTTGAGGATGTTTGGCTGGCTAACTTGAGTTGGTCTTAATGCACCTGCTGTCATGTATCAGTATTGACCTGATATCATATCAGTTACTTACGATGTTTCCAAAATGGTAAAAATGGGGTAAAATGTGTAGACGGTAGACATTGAGGTAGCTCACTAGATTTGGAACACAGCGATGATGAGCCCTAATTTTACAACTTTAATAGTTAACCATTAGTCACTCAGTGAGTCAAGTTTGATACTTTGTTTTAGAGGGGCAGTGGATTTTACTCATTTATTAGGAAACTATATTCAAAACTGTGTCCAAGTTATCTGGGTATTTTGTGCTGATTAGCTTCTGTCATGAAAAGAGAATACACAAGTGAGCTGCCAATGGGTGAAATTAATAGTTTTCCAGAAACCATCTGTTTAAACAATAACAGAATGTTTATATAATATTCCGGCATGCATTTATGTTGTAATGCACATGCAGTTGTTGTGGATGGACCTGCAGAACCAGATTCCTCAAAGGAGAGATGCAGCAGTACATTTGTAACAGCACTGAACGGATGCAGATATGCTTTTAATATTGTACATGTCCTCTTGTCCACACGTGAACATCAACAAGGCTGACAATAAAAGATTGATAGTGATTTTGGAGCAACTGAAGGTTTAGGTAGGTCCTACATTATAAGGGGTTACATTGAGTCATTGAGTTGTTTGCAGTCATGGAAAATCTGTGATTAAAAATCATGAAGCTATAAAAATAAGCAGTGGTGTCTTGGATGATGGAAAATTCTAACCTCCAAAAGCACCTCTGAATTGCTGGTGGAAATTGAAAACCCAATTGGTGTCCTTAAGGACTCTGTGCTTTCATGACCAGTTCAGAAACAACCACTGCAACTTACGTCATGCTTGTTACATTCCTCTGTCCTAATGGCTTATATTTGTATCTCTATGTTATTAGTTGTGCTTGTTAGGAAAGCATCACTGTTAGCATTGAATCCTTAATCTAACTAAATATTAAACTTTGCCTTGTAAATCACCTTACCCCGTATGTTTATGGTAACCAACATGTACAAATACTTAAGTCATCAAATTCAGTCAATCTGGAAAGATAGATTTTTTATTTGTTTTGTCATTGTTTGCTGTAAGCTAGTCCTGCAGCGCACTATCAGAGTTCCTTTGAAACCTTCATCCTCCCCCAGCTCCACATGCCTAGATCTACTACAGGATTTATGTATGTATGTGTGATCTATGTATATTTATGTATTTTTTCTTTTGTTTCTGGGTTTATTGTGTCGCTACATTTATTTTTCCCTGTTTATCCTGTCGCAACACTCTGCTTTGTGTTAGTATTTTTTTGTTTAAGTCATAAAAAACAAACATTAGATACAGTTGACATTGTATCTATATTGGGGTGTAGTTTAGCGTAAAGAAAAAAAAAAACATCATGGTTTCCACAGTTACTAATCTAGTTCTATATAAAGGTGAAAAATGTAAAAAAAAAAATCCACAAATCTGCCAACTCAAAGAAAGTAAAAGAAGACTAAATACTCCCTTGTGAAAAAGAAATGTGCTCAGTTGTACTGAATGTGCACTTCTAGTGTACATATCTTAAAAGTATATTTAAAAAAAAAAAACTGTACTTGCAGATAATATAATATAAATGAAATCAAAGGCCACTTTTGTGTGCATAAATTATTTAATTGCTATAAATTATTCTTTCCTTTGATCTCATTCGTTTTTCAGTATGGTCTCTTTAATATTCATAGGTTTCTGTGCACGTAAAGAGTGCTTAATTGTAAGAGTTCTTCAAGAGTACCTTCAGCTTTAAGCCTATGCTCTTCCATGCATCTGGACTTACTACAGATTGTCGTCCTTGCCCAGACAACATGCAGTGCTTTCTGATCTATCTCACTGGTAGCGATCAGCAACACACCTCATTGTTTAATTCGAATGTCTTGCATCGTCACTTTGCACTTCTGAACTGACCCTTATCTTAATGAAACTATCATTGACAATAAGCTTGATATTTGTCTTCTCACTGAAACCTGACAAGTTCCTGGCGATTTTCTGCAGTTAAATCTACTCACACCGGAAGGATAAAAGTATCTGTCCAGACCTTGACTGCACGGCAGAGGTGGACAGTAACAAAGTACATTTAGTTGAGTACTGTACTTAAGTACACTTTTTAGTTTTTTTCTGGACACTTTTTACTTTAACTTCACTACATTTGAAAGACAATTTGAGACTATTTGAGGGAACAGCCATTTGTGTGTCCAAAACCATTGTGGACGTTATTGAATGCACTTATTCAATCTCAAATTCAATCCCACTATACTGGAACTGTGTTCTAGAAATAAATTTGATATTGATATGAGGGGAGGTAGGCAGGCATAGATTCAGAGGCATATAAGGTACTGTAAGTATTACATACAACAATGCAACAATAATAAAACAATGCATTGACATTTCCTTTTTACTTTTGATATTTAAAGCTGTAGTCTACGATGTTGAAAATCGGTCGAGAAAGCCTGAGACGGATGGGAAGTTTTAAAAAACTCATCCCGCCCCTCCACACACACACCCCTCCCCACTGTGCTAAGTTACCTGATCCTTCCCACCGGGAAACGACCTGAACAACGTCACTTAGTCAAGCTGTGATCACTGGTAGTAAACAGCGCATCTTGTTCAAATTCCGATCTGAAATATATTCAAGCACTTCAAGAAATATAATTACTTTGACCCGTGATAGGCGATGCTAAACGGCTAACATTCCAATGCCGACCGGCAGCATGAGCATGTTGTCAGACTGATAAAAAGCTATTTATGTAACACCTCACACCATAAAAGTATAAATAAATGCTTACCTGCTCAACAAAAAGTCAGCCGTGTCAGCGTCGGTTTTCAGTCCCAAATCTCCACTGCTGAGCTGATGCTACTTTGCTAGCTACCATAGACTGTCAGCTGCTTGCCCGCGAAATTTCATGTCGCAGGAGGGGGGCGGGGTGGGGTGGAGACGCGAGCGCCACGTGGAGTTTCAAGTGGAGCGGGGGATTGGATGAGAGCAGTTGACCAATGTAAGCTGTCCGGCCGGACAGCTTACATTGGTCAACTTCTCTGCAGCTGTACACCCAATAGAGTGAATGGATTTTTTTCATTCTTTTTTCTCTTCATATTGTTACGATTGTACTGTAGAACCATAACCAGCATCTAAACAAGGTTATTAATAATGAACAATCTTTGAAATCGTAGACCATAGCTTTAAGTACTTTTAAAAACAAGTACTTCTGTACTTCTACTTAAGTAAAAATCGTTCTTTACAACTTTAACTTGTAACAGAGTTATATTTGACCAGTAGCATCTGTACTATCACTCAAGTAAGGAAGTTGTGTACTTTGTCCACCTCTGCACAGTAGTGGTCTCACTGTCATATATCGAGAGAACCTCCGACTCACACAACTTGATTTTCACGACACCAATACATTTGAATATATGGTATTGAAGGCTGACTCTCTTATGATTATCTTGCTCTATCATCCTACTAAGGCTTTGTCTAACATTTCTGAACCCAGGGAACTTTTGACCCTTGCCTGTTCATTTTCCTTTCCCTTTCTCCTTTTCGGTGACTTCAATATTCATGTTGATGCTGTTTGCTTTAACACTTATCAATTACTGTCTAATTTTGAATGTTTTAATCGGACTCAGAATATAAATTTTCCTACTCATACGCATGGTCATATCCTTGCTTTGATTTATACATCATTGTACATCATTGATATCTCTTCCATCTCTTCTTCTGATACTGGTATCTCTGATCATAAATTTATTGGTTTTAGCCTAAGCTTGCCTAAGCATAAAAAATGTCCTACGATTGTTATATCCTATTGCATTCTCAAAGCTGTTGATACTGCATCATTTGGCACCTCCATTGTTTCTTTGAATCTTTCTGATGTCTTTGATTTCTCTTCTCCCTCCCTGATATTATCTAACTATCACTCCATCATTTTTTAAATTTTGCTGGAGCATGCTCCTGTTAAGACCAGAAGTGTCCCTTTCACCCACCCTTCTCCTTGGTACACCCCTGAGCTTCGTATTCTAAAGGCTAGTGGTAGACGGCTTGAGCGTCTTTACAGGAAAACTGGCCTCACTGTTCACTATTTAGCTTTAATTGAACATCTCATAAAATACAAATCTGTTCTGAACTGGGTCGTTCTAGTTTTGTCTCTGCCACAATTAACAAATCAAGCAACAGGCCAAAAGCATTATTTAACACAATAGACAAGCTCACCAAGCCTCCATCCCATGATGCTCTAGCTACAGATGAGCTTTTCTGTTCCTTCCTTATTCACTTGCTAGAAAAGACAGATGCCTTCCACCGGTGATTCTCTAATGATGCTACAAAGCTTAGCTATTTGCCAAATCTATCTGGTCAGTCCCTGACTTTCTTTTCTCTGACTACTCCATTTTCTGTTTCTGAGTTAATTTTGAGATTTACATTTACATTTACATTTAGTCATTTAGCAGACGCTTTTGTCCAAAGCGACTTACAAATTAGGACTAAATTAAGCGAGTCATCGTGAAGAGGCAAGAAACAACGCAAGAAGTGCTCAAAATACGAAGTTCAGGCATTGTTCAAAGTAGCATAAGCCCAATAAGAGAGGATTTAAAGGAAAAAGGAAAAAGGATAATTTTTTATCAGGTTAAGTGCTCATGGAAGAGAAGGGTTTTCAGCTGTCTTTTGAAAGTTGTTAGGGATTCTGCATTCCGGATTAGGGTGGGAAGAGCATTCCACCAGCATGGAACTGTGAATGAGAATGTTCTGGAAAGTGATTTTGTGGCTTTCTGTGATGGAACCACGAGATGTCACTTGTTGACCGATCGTAGGCTTCTGGTAGGGATGTAGGCTCGTAGGAGTGAGTGAAAGTAGGAGGGAGCTGAGTCTGTGATAGATCTATAAGCAAGCGTCAATGAGATGAACAGAGGAATGACGTGGGCCCTCTTGGGCTCGTTGAAGACAAGACGAGCTGCAGCATTCTGAATCATTTGTAGAGGTTTAGTTGCACATGATGGAAGTCTAGCCAGAAGAGCATTGCAGTAGTCAAGCCTAGAAATGACCAAGGCCTGGACGAGAAGTTGTCTTGCATGCTCAGTTAGGAAAGGCCTGATCTTCCTGATGTTGTGCAGTGCAAACCTGCATGATCGAGCTGTCTTTGAAATGTGATCTGTGAAGGTCAGCTGGTCATCCAGTATTACTCCAAGATTTCTGACCGAACTTGATGGGGTGATTGATGATGAATCTAGCTGGATAGTGAAGTCGTGTTGTAGAGATGGATTAGCAGGGAGGACGAGAAGCTCAGTCTTTGCCAGGCTGAGCTGCAGGTGATGTTCCTTCATCCATGTCGAACTGCCAGACAGCTTGAGATCTGTGCAGCTACTGTGGGATCATCTGTTTAAAAAAAGAGGAAGAGCTGTGTGTCATCAGCATAGCAGTGGTAGGAGAAACCATGTGCCTGTATGATGTGTCCCAGTGATGTGGTGTAGATGGAGAAGAGGAGGGATCCAAGAACTGAACCCTGAGGAACCCCTGTGGTCAGTTGATGTGCTTTGGATATCTCGCCTCTCCATGCAACCCTGAAGGACCTACCTGTGAGATAGGACTCAAACCAGTGGAGGGAAGTTCCTGTGATGCCCAGTGATGAGAGGGTGGACATAAGGATCTGATGATTCACAGTGTCGAAGGCAGCAGACAGATCCAGGAGAATGAGAACTGAGTATTTGGAAGCAGCTTTTGCGATCCGTAGGGCTTCTGTGACCGACAGTAGTGCAGTCTCAGTTGAATGCCCTTTCTTGAAGCCAGATTGGTTGACATACAGCTGGTTGTTCAGAGACAAGAACGATGTTACTTGGTTGAAAACAGCTCTTTCAAGTGTCTTCGCAATGAATGGTAGGAGAGAGATAGGTCTGTAATTCTCTGCAAAAGATGTGTTTAGTGTTGTTTTTTTAAGCAGTGGAGTTACCCAAGCCTGCTTGAATGCAGTAGGGAAAGTGCCAGTATGGAGGGATGAGTTGATGATGTGTGTGAGTGCTGGAAGAAGTGTGGGAGAGATAACTTGTAGAAGGTGTGAGGGGATGGGGTCTAGAGGGCAGGTGGTAGGATGACTGGAGAGGATAAGTTTAGATACTTATTGATGAATTGAGATCCAATTCATCATCCGGTCGACTTGACCCTGCTCCTACTTCTCTCCTGAAACTTTGCCATTCTGTCATCTCTGCACCTATTTCTCATTTTATCAATGTATCTCTTAACTCTGCTTCATTCCATCTGCCACTCAAAAATGCTGCAGTTACCCCTGTTCTCAAGAAACCTAACCTTGATCCATCAGTTCTATATAATTATTTCAAATTTACTTTTCTAGTTGAAAATAATCTCTTTGATCCTTGTTTTCGCCCACTTCATAGTACTGAAACTGCACTTGTTAAGGTAGTGAATGTTCTACTACTTTCTGGTGACTGGTTCTCTGTCTATACTTCTGCTACTTGACCTCAGCTCTGCCTTCGAAACCGTCTCCCATGAATTACTTATTTCTCGCCTCTCGGATGTGGGTATTTCTGGTGCTGCTCTTTCTTGGTTTTCTTCCTATCTCTCTGACAGACAATTCTACATTTCAGTTCAGGATTTTCGATCACCTACTGTCCCGCTGAAGCAAGGTGTCCCCCAGGGATCCGTTCTCGGGCCATTATTATTCATAATTTACATACTACCTCTGTGTCAGATCTTACACGTCATTGTTTTAATTATTACTTTTAGAATGCATTTTAGAATGGATTTTTATCCATTTTGGATTATCACATCCCATAATATACACTCTGTACACCTTCTCTACCTGCTCTATCTGCCCAAACTGACAAAATCTCTGCTTGCGTGCATGAAAAAGATTGGCTCAATTCAAATTTTCTGAAACTAAACATGGACAAAACTAAGATCATTTTTATTGGAACTCCGTCACTCGCTAGCAATATTCCTACTGATTTCACCTGTGAGATTGATGGTTCTCACATCAAACCATCAAGTACTGTTAAAAATATAGGTATTATTTTTGACTCCTCTCTCCTTTCAGGCTCATATTAACTCTATCACCCAATCTGCATTCTTTGAACTACGTCGCACTGCCCAGCTCTGTCCCTTCATCAGTGTCAAAGACGCTGAAACTGTCATCCATGCATTTGTCTCATCACGTCTTGATTACTGTAATGCCCTTTTCATTGGTTTAACTTCCAGCTCCATTTCCAGATTACAATATATTCAAAACTCTGCTGCTAGAATACTTACTCGTACCAAGTGTTCTGCTCGCATCACCCCAGTTTTGTATGATCTCCTCTGGCTTCCAGTAGCCTACCGTATTAAATACAAAATTCTCCTGCTCACTTTTAAATCTTTGCACGGCTTGGCTCTTCCTATATTTGTAACCTGCTCCTCCCCTACACCCCGACTCGGTCAGTGCGATCTTTTGACTCTGGCCTTCTCTTTGTCGCTCGGTATCGCCTCTCTTCAATGTGGGGCAGGTCATTCAGTGTTGTTGCACCTAAACTATGGAATTCTCTCCCCCGATCACTCTGTTGTATTAATAATATTTCTGAATTTAAATCATTACTCAAAACTCACTTATTTTCTGAATGTTATCATGCTTAAGTTGTGTTCTGTATTTCGTTGTATGCTGCCTTGTCTATATAATGCTCTTTTACTGTTCTGTATTCTTGTTACTCTAACCTACTTACTATTGTTTGTCATCATTGGTTTGTCCTTTCGTTGTTATCCTTTTGTTGTTGCTTGTACATTGTAAAGCATCCTTGAGCACTGGAAAGGCGCTATATAAATAAAACTTATTATTACTTAATTTGCACTTGCAGTATACTGTCCCTAAACCTCAATAGTATCAAAAGTATTTTGCAATACATGAACACAATAAGTATATTGTATCCAACATATAAATATACTTAAGTCTTAACTAAGTGGGTAAAAAAAGCACTTTAAAGTTCAGCTAATTGCATTCAATGTAAATTTAAACAATACTAATGTTTCATTTATTTGTAGAAGTGTAGTTATTTTTCACAAGTGCAAGCAATTAAGCAGCAGGATGATATAGGAAGCCAATAAAATCAATCATGTAACCGTTTTGCGGCAGACCTTTCCATGTTAGTAATAAGTATAACAGGACACTTCATTTACCGTGAAGAAATTCTGGTCATTAAACTACTCTCCCCTTTTCATATCTTCTACTATGTCATATACAGAACTTTTAAATACAAGTTCTAATTTCTGTTATGTCTCTCTATACAGTACATCACCATGCAGATGTTTCAGTGATTACATTAATTCACCTGCTTTTTTCGATCATTTATAACATGATGAAGCAATGTTAAAGATAGCAACAGTGATCTGTTTCCTGCTTTCTCTGTCTTTCTTTTTGTCTGGTTATTTTCTGCAGTGGTTGACAGTGTGAAGTGGTGTGATTTGTTGAAGCAGTGGAGGGCAGAGATTATCTGTGTTCTAAGTGTCTTCAGGTTGTCAGGCTTTTAAACAGATACGTTTGATCCTGTGGCCTAAAGCCTAAACATTATGAAATATGGAAGTGGGATGGCCTATGTGTGTGTGTTTCAGCATTTCCAGCATTATCCTAAAGCATTTGCTCTACCTTTGTCTTTACTCACTTGTTCCGTATTTGTCTAATAATCCTGTGATTTAAATTTATGTCCAAAGTATATGCTTTCATACCAAGGCAAGCTCAAAAAAGTCTGGTTCACAGTCACACAGTAAACAAACACCTAACCACAAAGGTTATCTGTATGTTTATTTGTTTGTTTGGGCATTGTGAACATATGTTCCCAACATTTTAAATTAAACAGCCATGTCATACTGCTGGAAATGTTGCATTGTTGGGCAAGTAAGAACTTGCTTTAATACTATGGGCTAGATTTACTGACAGCTTGCGACAGCGCAAACCCTCTTTTGCCGTTAAAAAACTACTGTCTACTGTCTACTACTGATTTACTAAAGACACACAGTGAAAAATTTGCGCTGAAAAGGCGTGGACCCAGTTATTTTTGCGGCTGAACTTATTGCATATGTATTTGTAGGTGTTTCCCTTTCAGACGCAAAATTTATGGGAGGAGAGTATTTAAATGAATCATGCAAGGTGATTTCCTAAGGTTTGCGCTCTTTACTGGTGTTTGACCCATTATTTACCGCCTAAAAAAACAGACGCTAACTGGTAAATTGCATTGGTCGTTATGGAAATGATCTGACTGCATCTGTGTTCTTTGATTTGTGTGTCGTCAGTAGATCACATGCAGAACTTTCCACTCCCATTGTCACTTTTTTGGAATTGCGCTCTCACGCTAATTTGCACTGTTTAGTAATTCTGGCCCTAAGCCTTCATTTGAGCTCAGGATTACCCTCTACTACCATGTGTAATAACTTATACTTTCATTTGTTTCACTTATAGTTAATTTGTTTATTATGCTACTAACATAACATTACCATAAACTCAGGCATGCAGAATATGTAAGAAAATCTTCTTTGGCATATTTACAGTGATTAGACTGTTTTTTATTATTATTATTTTGTCCACTGGAATTTATTGGAAAGTATTTTGATGATTTTTTGGCTGAACAGTCAAACCCAGGAGCACAACAGTACAACTGGACTATACTTCCAATTCTTGAAGCCTTATTGTCATTCATCATACATCTAAGTTTTTGTTTTTTAGTTTGGTAACTTTATATGATTGTCCACTTTTTAGACATTCTACTAACAGCTCTATTCTACTTCTGCTACAGTTGTAGAATTGCTACTACATGTCAACTACAAGTCATTAAAGTATTAGTCTGTCTGCTCCATATCTGCTAATATAATAATTTGTTTTTATAATACTTAATTTGGAACCCTTCTGTAGGTCTGGCGTCAGGTTTGGTAGTAAGTGCACTCTTTTGTGCTCTTATTGTGATAGGCCTCCATTTTGTGAATGTCGTTTAGGCCATCGCTCTTATTTTATATATAGCAGGTTGAGCTCTGTAGGTCTCCTCCCTTTATGAGAGTTTAGCAAGGTTGAATAATAGACCACTGTTCCTTGTTAGAAAGTATTAAGGGGGTGTTAAATAGGATTTTCATAGGCTGGTGAAATTAGGGTCCTGAAGTTCCCATATAAAGGTAGGTAGATTACAATAAAATTAACCTATTAAATCCAGTTATTCCAATATTCAATGTACCTAAACATCCCTAAAAAAAAATGTATATGTAAAATGCTTAAATTTATATGCTGTCAAATAAGGTTTACATTTTAGCTGTCTATACAAACTTACAAAAATATATTATGGCCCCAAAACGCATTTGGACTCTTAAGCCAGAATGCAATTATACAAATCAATTTACATTGTATAACAAAATATCAAAACAAGTGGCATTTATTTTAAAGAAATATAGCACAAGTGCAGATGTCAACCAATCAATTTTACAAAAAAGTTTTAAAATATGATACATGAAATATATTGTTCAAAGTAAAGACAAAAAGTCCTGGACACTTTTTGGGTGTCAAACTTTGTGGAACATGTTTATAGGTAATACAATGAACTTCACCAGTAGTGTGAACTGACTTCATACATCCACTAAAAATTACCTTGAGACTAATTAGAGATCTTGAGTTAAACAGTGGCTAAAAGTTCTGAAGAAAAAAAAAAAAAAAAAAAAAAAAAACGAACATTGGCTTGACTTTGACAGATGCCACTTGGCTTGATATTTTGTATCTAATTCAATAAAACTTAGAAAATTTTAAGTGTGACTTTAGTGTCCAACATGTGCTAAAACTACACTTTACATAAAATCCAAGGTTACAAATGATCATGTTGCCTCAACAGCCCTAAAATGTCACAGCCCGCTAGTCTTCCTAAATAGCAGGTTATACTACGTCTTGTGTGAGTCTCAATTGGGGGTTGAAGGTTCTATATATGTGTTGCTACTACAATTGATTTATAATCAAAGGACAGATAGGAAGATCTGATCAGCTTCATTATAATCTCTGTTTATAAACTCAGTTTGAGATGTGTTTTGTCCAAATTTTATGGATTCAGGTGAATGCTCAATGAAACAAAAATAGTTTTGTGTTGGAAAGAGGATGTTTTCATTTCCACGGCTACAGAGAAAAAGAGAGAGGAATGAGAGAATGGCCTCTCAGAGAGGGATGAGATTGGAATGTCTTACAACCGACAGAAAAACTCCTCAGAAGTTTGACATTGCTTCAGATCAGAATAGCTTCATTGCCAGTGTTGCAGCTCTAGACTTGTGTTTGTTGGCCTTGCCATCACATTGTTTCATGACAGCGATCAGATGTAAAATAAATAGTGGCAAAAGCTATTTCCTGGATTCTTGTTGGGGATATTTTTAGTATGACCAAAAAAGGCAAAGAGCAAAGAACCTTAGCAGCTGATCTCTCCTAGTACATCCAGAGAAAAACATCTCTCCTTTCCTCTCATTCCACCCTCCCTTTTACCATTTTGTAAACGTGAGAGTGCATGTTCTCTCAAATACACTAGATTCTGTGAGTAGATCTGGTGGCTGATGTTAACATTTGTTTTTGTGTGTGTGTGTGTGTGTGGTCCTGGTAAACCCTACGTTATGGGAACAAAATGACCCCACCACAATGGCAATATATTAAATCCTTGTCCTTGTGGGGACATTTTCGGTCCCCGTGAAGAAAATAGCTTATAAATCATACTAAGTGGTGTTTTTTTAAAGTGTAAAAATACAGAACGTTTTCTGTGATGGGTAGGTTTAGGGTAAGAAGATAGAATATACAGTTTGTACAGTATAAAATTCATTATATCTATAGAATGTTGATTGTTCCCATACATAACATGTAAACCCAACGTGTGTGTGTGTGTGTGTGTGTGTGTGTGTGTGTGTGTGTGTGTGTGTGTGTGTGTGTGTGTGTGTGTGTGTGTGTGTGTGTGTGACTTGAAAGCTGATGTGAAGTATTAACAAAACCCTTTTGGTATAAAATAAGTAAGGGAAAATGTACAACCAGCCAATCCCCCAATTAGAAATGGACATGCGAAGTTGATTTTGAAATATTTTATTGTGTAAGAAGAAAGAGAGTGTGGAATGATACAAGAGACATGAAAGTAGCATAACTACAGAATGTATGAAATTGCTTACATAGGGAAATTCCAACATATTAGGCTGATGTTTTATGATCAGTTCTCTGGACTGAGATTGTATGTTGAGCCCATTTTCTCTGTGTTAATTGAAAGTCATGTGGTATCTCATCTGTGTTTATTTCTGTGTCTTTCACTTCAGGTGAGGCTAAAATAAAGAAACCCCCACCCAAAACACTGGCTAAACAAGGTAGGATCAAATCAGTCATCATCTGCGTAGTTTAAAGATACATGTTGGGTTAAATAAACAGTACACAACTTAAGCTATTTTTGTGACATGTTGTTGATTACACCAGATAATTGTGTCCCTCATATTTGCCCAATCCAAAGTTCAGCTCCAACCCTGACAAAGTACAACTGAACCAGCTAATTAAGATCTTTGCAAACACTTGATAATTACAGACAGGTGTGTTAGATCAGGGCTGGATCTGAACTCTGCAGGGGTGCGTTTCCCAAAGCCAACTATGGTCGCATAACTATAACCATGGTTTATGTGTTATATTCATTTATTTTACATTTTTTTAATTTACGTTTTGTCAATTGAGGGGCAAGGAAAAGTGAAGAGCTAATCACATGGTAAACAATATATATAATAAAAATAATGTAAAGATATTTCATGGCTGTTAAGAAATTTTGGTAACTCTTTACAATAAAGTTTTATTTGTTAACAATAGCTAATAGTTAATTTGTTACACTTTCCATGGGGAAAAGTAGCAACAAGTTTATCTTGGACTTTGCATGCGACTGGGAGAGATAGAATACAAAGTTATATCCAATCTTTTAACTCATGTCATCAATACCTATGTTTCCATCCAAGGTGCAGATTTAAAAATTGTAATATCGCATAAAAGGTTTGCGAATAAAGCAGTGATTCCATCCCATGTGTTCAAGAGAACAAAATCGTCACTTCCTGGGAAATCGGCGCAAAATATCTGTAATAAAAATGGAAGCCACAGTGGCTCTTTTTTCCTCCATCATAAATGACTTGCGTCTCAGAGTGTGCAAATGAAGCTTTAAGTCATTTTGTTCATTTCAGCAGTATATAATTAAAATGTTACATGTTAATAGCCAGATTCCCCAACATATCAACTTATGCAAACTTTGATCACATTTAGAATAACAAAAAACTATACTGCATGCAAGGCCAAAGTATAACAAACAGAAATGATTAATTCATTGCCTAGCTGGATCTTCAGGATATTCAGCCTGTTAGTTTACCTCACCTTCTGATCTGAGTCATTCGTTATTTTATCAAGTCACATCCCCATAGGCTGAAGGTATGCAGTCTGTACCGGAAACAGAAATTATTAGTTTACCTCCCAAGTCTTCGGGTCTGAGTCGTTCGTTCATCATGAGTTTTGGAAAAACACCATCATGACAGAAATTCACAAATGTATAAATTGTAAGAAATTTGAGACCAGAAACGCATCACGTAACTGTAAGAAAAAAACAAATTATGTCACTCTCTGAGACAACTCGTTGTTGCCGAGTCATAAAGATTTGTTTAAAATGAACAAATTGTTCATGATCGACCCATCACTAATTTATTCAATTAATGTGTTTACACCGTAGTTTATGCGCATGTCTTCATAGTGGATAAATTTATCCACCTCAATTGAGTGCAAAAGTTGTTTTTTATGTGCATTTTTTTCAAATTTCCATAGAGCGTTTTTTATGCAATCTCCCAAAATGCATGTAAAAATAGCTGGATGGAAACATAGCTAATGGAAACACACTTAACATAGCTAATGTCATAACAAGCTAATAAAAAAATAAAATAAAAATAAAATAATTCCCCTAATTTTTTTTTAACCTAGGAAACATACCAGGAAGTTACATGAAAGTCTGTTGTGCACTTTCAATACATTTTTAACCCCTGTGAGAGCAAATGGATCTTGTGGCGAACATACTGTAAATTTAGCCTAAATTCTACAAGTGGCTTGTGTGTTAGGTGCTCCTCCTCAGATCCTGCAGTTTCCTGATGATATGAAGATCTTGGCGGGCCAAGAGGTCAGTCTGCTGTGTAAGTTCACTGGAGCGCTGCCCATCAGCTGCACCTGGCTCAAGTTCCGCAAACCAGTAAGAGTCTTTTCACCTTTTAACGTGTAAAAACTAGAGAGAGAGACTTCTAAATGTTTGATTCTTTAACTCTCAGATGGCACATGAATTCACTCGCCAGTCCCTTTTAAATGCTTTAAACATTCATTTGTTTTTACTATTTAATATGGTCTTTGAATTGGGAGTTGCTATGATGCCCAAAAATGCTTTCTAGGTTGGCAGCTCACAGCTTTTCCAAAACAGCCATCATCCTCAATGACTAAATATTGCAAACACTGGCATACCCCTCTGTACACATGGCTCAAACACAAAAACTTTTTATTACTGCCATTTATTTCAGTTAGTTGACTTTCCACTCTAAATTGTTTGAACTGAACACTTGAAGTAGCCTATGCCTGAAACAAGCACTTGCGTTCATGTTGGTTACCCGCATCCTCTGCTTCTTCAGATTCAGGAAGGTCAGGGCATCTCAGTATTAAGCACAGACAGCAGCAGTCAGCTGACCATCACAGAAGGACAGCAGGAGCACTGCGGATGCTACACCATAGAGATCAGGAACAGCTACGGCGTGAGACAGGACGCCCTCAACCTCACTATAGTCGGTAAGTGTGAACACTAGTGAAAACTTGAACATCTGGCCATATGCATATGGAAGTCATTACATGAAAGGAGTTTCACAACATCTGATGACGCCCAAAATGTACTTTAAAATCAGGGTTCCTACGTAGTTTAGAAAATTATGGAATTGGATTTGATTCATTTCCAGGTCTTGATAAGAATGGAAAAATGAAAACAGAGTATGGAGAAATGCAGGTTAATATGCGTTTTAGGCTTCTACTCATCAAGTAAACACATGTTATCACTTCGAGAAAACCACTAAAAAAAAAAATGACTTAAATGTACAGATGACTGTACTATACCAAATATAAAGCTTAAAAATAATGCTGTATGAACCAATTAGTTTAAATGGTCTGAAAAATCTACAGACAGAATTGGAAATCTGAGTCTGGATAAGAATCGAATATTGAAATGGAAACTGTGTAGGAACCCTTTAAAATGGAAACTAAAATAAGGATCCATTCACACAGGACACGTTCTCGTCTGTCCAGCACGTTTACATAGAAAAACTATTAAAAACTATTTTAAAAAAGAGCAGTTGGGCACAAGGAATATGTTCAACACTGAGTGAGAAAACCAGAGGGACAGAGACATTTGAACTAGAATGTCAATCAAATATTAATGTAGAAATATACAGAAATTATTTGTTTTACCTGAAACTAAATTACATGACTTTTATTTGACTTATTGACTATAAGTTTATTTAAATAATGTACAGGCCCCATGAGCCACTGAGGCCATCTGCACACTAAAAAATGTCAGGAATGACAACCACATTTAGAGAGTGTTCACACTTGGCTCGTTCAGAGCATTTGTTTCAGAACCTGGTGCATTCTCTCCCATAGTTTGGTTCATTTAGGCATATATGAACATAGCAATCGCGCTCAGATCTGCACCAAAACAATCGCTCCGAGATCACCTGAACAGGGTGGTCTCGGTCCGATTGAAAACAAACTCTGGGGTGATTCGGTTTAGGTGAGAAAGCAATCCGACCCAACGGATCAAACAGTATCATTATTCATAACAGGAAATGTGTTATATAAAAAGTAGCAGTGTCTGATTCTATGAGTGAACACATTAGTTAGCACAAAGTGTGCTTGTTCATTCCCATTATATATATATATATATATATATATATATATAAATAAACAAAATGTTCTCTTTTCCACCATATTCAAAACGTATGGTTCCTTTTCTATCAAAAATTATCTCTGAGTTTCCCAGGCGTGATTGCGATTGCGAATCAGGTTTTGCCCCCTGAAGTCATATTTCCTGCAATTCCATTTGAAGACAGAATTAGGTGCATCTTTAAAGACTAAGAAGACAATATAATCATTGAACATTGCCTGTTTTATCGGTTACAAAAACACATAGATGGGCTGAAATGCTGGCTGTCATTTTGCCAGTTAAGTAGTGTACTTGTAGTGAATCTGAACTCTTTGATGAATTTTAGGACGTCGATGTCAATCTTGGTCTGTTTTTCACAGATAAGCCTGACCCCCCTGCCCGCGTCCCAGCAACCTCAGACATCCGTAAGTCCAGCCTCACACTGTCCTGGTATGGGCCGACATACGACGGGGGCTGCGCTGTCCATTCCTACAACGTGGAGCTGTGGAACTCTGTGGACATGAAGTGGACAGATCTGGCGTCCTGTAACAGCACCTCTTATAACGTACAGAACCTGCTTCCAGACAGACAGTACAAGTTCCGAGTGAGAGCTGTAAATATCTATGGTGTCGGGGAGCCTAGTGCTGAGTCTGTGCCGGTGCAGGTGGGACTGGAGGCAGAAGAGGGTGAGCGCCACCTGGTGGACATCAATAGTATTGTATTAGGAACAAAGCATGGATTATGCTGTTAACTTTTGTTATTTCAGTTTAAAATGTGTTATAAAAACAGTCTGTTGATTTTACAGGAAATAAAGAAGATGAAGTTGAGCCCTCAGATGATGGTATGTGTCATATTTGTGGTGTCTGATGTATATTTGAAAATATGATTCTCTCATGCTAGTAATCAGAGAAGTAGAGGCCGTAAAATGCACATGCTTCTAAGTTTTGTGCTGTTAGAATATGCATAGATGATATTTTCTGATAATATCAGGTAAAGTGTCACTGAATTATTACAGTTTTTCTCAATTGCTTTGACGTAAACTGAAAATTCACAGTTGCATGCCATGGAAAAGCAATAGCAAAATAAATAAAAAAAAGTTTTTATAAGTGTGGTGGTGTTAGGAGAAGACATATGAACAAACAACTGTGAATTTTCATTTTACATGTAAAACATTTCTACAAAAATGTACTGTATACAAATGTTAATTTTCTTTTTGTGTACTACAGTATTGACTTTTCCCAGTACATTTTTGGCATTGGCCAATTTACTGACACAATAACTAGGTTTTGAAGCATTAATTAAACATTTTGGAGACATGCTATAGAGTTCTGATGTTGCAGCAAACAGTTGTGACAATTGCACTTACAATTTAGATAATTTTAAGATTAAAAATGTGCCAAAGTGACTGAGAACAACAAAAGGAATGATGATCAGGGTTTTTCCAATTTTCATTTTCATTTTTTTTTTAAAGTGTTAACTATTGCAATATGATTGAATTATGAATTATAGACAAATCAGAATAATATGGATCTATTTCCTCTTTTCACAACAGAAGAGAAGGCATTGAACTACAGAAATGTGATGATCAAGACAGATGTAAAAGTGAAGGACCTTTATGATGTGGAAGAACGACTGGGCACGTGAGTATGACAGCAGATCAATAAAATGGTGTAAAAAATGGATATTATTGTACAATAAAGGAACCTGCAACAACATTTTATATATAAAAAAAAATATATTTTCATTTTCAGAGGGAAATTCGGGACTGTTTTCAAACTGATAGAAAAGACCACTAAGAAGGTTTGGGCTGGGAAATTCATAAAGGCATATTCTGCCAAAGAAAAAGAAAATGTCAGACAGGAAATTGCGATCATGAATGACCTGCATCACTCAAAGCTTGTGCAGTGTGTCGACGCTTTTGAGGGAAAGACAGACATCGTAATGGTGCTGGAAATGTAAGTAGATATGTGTTTTATGAGCTTTAATCTTCTAATTGCAGTTCTCAGATTAGAGAATGAGACTGTTTTCTAAGCCTGTAATCAACTCACAACAGAATGTTAACCCAAGTATTAGTGATTTGAAAAGCAGTTTTATAATTTTTCAAGTATACCAATTTTTATAACATAATTGTTTTAACAGAAATTACTTGGCACTGTCATTGTCAAGTTACAGTGGCAAGAATAAGTTATGAACCTTTTGAAAATGTCATACACAATCTGACTAAACTAATAAGGCACAAATAATCAACCTTTTTTCACATTTTTATTTAATTATTCCCAGTGCAGGGTGGAGAAAGTAAACTCTTGAATTTAGTAACTTGTACAGTAGATTCTCTGACCAATTTTGGACCATCACAAATCTCTTCGAATGTATCAATATGTCTTTAATGAGTTCAAAAAGTTTCAATAAGTTTTCTTGATAACACAGCCCTGTTTAAGGAAAATACACATTTTTTTAAAGGTACTGTGTAAGCTTTTGGGATCAAGGCATGATGCACACTAACCAATCTTTCTCAAGAAGACCAGATTTGTTAGGCTTTGTGTCTTTATGTAAAGGGCACGTAATACGCATGTGCTTGACGGCATCATCTTCAGAGAACATCTTGCTCAAAACTTTGCATTTTTAGGCACCCAAAACGCTGTTGTTATGTAAATGAACGGCCAAAACGCATAAAAAGTTGTACGTTTTTAGGCTATAAACAGCCCCTCAATAGTCAAGTCCTCTTATTTATTGAATTCAGGTGTTTCAATCAAACCCATTGCCACAGTTATGTATAAAATCAAGCACCTAGCCATGCAGTCCGCATTTACAAACATTTGTGGGAAAAAAGGGTCGTTCTGAAGAGCTCAGTGAATTCAAGCGTGGTACTGTCATAGGATGCCAGCTTTGCAATAAGTCAGTTCGATATTATTCCTCAATCAACTGTAAGTGGTATTTAAAAGTGGAAGCGTTTAGGAACTGCAGAATCTCAGCCATGAAGCAGAAGACTATATAAAGCATTAATATCAGCACAAAAGCTGTGCGGCGGGAGTTTCATGGAATGGGTTTTCATGACCGAGCCACTTTATGCAATCCTCACACCACCAAGTACAATGCCAAGAGGTCCAACATCAGTATGTTTCCATACAAAGTTGCAAATTTAACTTGGGCGCAAAATTGGAAAATGGCATAAAACTTAGAATATTTGAGAATAAAGCAATGTTTTCATCCAGTGAGCCGAAGATAACAAAATCATCACTTCCTGATAAACTGGCGCTAAATATCAGTAAATGGAATTTTCTACAGTAGGCAGAGTAAGCCACTGTATATATAATAATGTTGTATAATAATAAATTGCTCGAAACTCCAATAAAGTTATCTTGCTTTCGGAGGCGGATACCTGCTGTTTGGGAACACAGTCATGTAAGACAGTTCTGGGAGGTAATTATACCGAACCACTTTGACGATAGACTTTGCATTTCAGAACAACCAAAGCAGCATTTCAGATGTTGCGCAATGAGATCGGTCCGCTGGTTAATCCAGTTATGCCGTCCCATCGCAAAGTCACATGTCTTTTTTGATGCGCAATGAGGAATTTATTCAGTAAATGTGTTTCCATTGTAGTTTATGCACGTTTTGCACAAAACGTTTATCTGACTCAATTGAGCGCATGGGGTTTTTTGTGTGTATTTTTTTTATTTATGCGCATATTGCCATTTCTGTCCAGTGTTTTTATGCGATATCCCAAAATGTGCATAAAAGTAGGTGGATGCAAACATAGTGTTTGACCTCACAAATGCTCTACTGGATGAATGGGTAACAATTCCCCTCAGAAACACTTCAAAATCTTGTGGAAAGCCTTCCCAGTAGAGTGGAAGCTGTTGTAACTCATTCTTGCCACTTTATATCAGACTGTGATGTAATACATTTTAGGCATTATTCCATATGTCCCCTTTGTTTTAACTCGCTTTTAGTAGAAGTTAAGAAGAGGTTAAGTGAAGGACAGTTCAAAGATAAACTCTTACAGGGTTTGAAGCTTTTAATATAATGTGTCTGGTGTATTGGCTGAACTTTGATGTTTCTCAGGATCTCTGGAGGGGAACTGTTTGAGCGGATAATAGATGAGGACTTTGAGCTGACAGAGAGAGAGGTGATCAAATACATGCTCCAGATTGTGGATGGAGTAAATTTCATCCATAAGAAAGGCATCGTCCACCTGGACCTCAAACCTGAGAACATCATGTGTGTCAATAAGACTGGCAGCAAAATCAAACTAATTGACTTTGGACTGGCACGCAGACTGGGTAATTGCATTTTTTTAATTATTAATTAATAATTTAATTCAGGAATAATTAGAAAAAGATTATATTTAGACTTTCATTTATTTAAGACTTGCTGATGATAATCCACGGTCAGTATATCATTTTGACATTTTCCAATGCTTTTCAATTATATTTCAACTGAGAAGCCATTTAAGTCATTTGTTTTTTTTAAATATCACATATTGTTTTAAAATGAAATCACGAATTGGTTTGTGTCTTATGTATGACTGTAGAGAATGCTGGATCTCTGAAAGTCCTTTTTGGCACCCCAGAGTTTGTGGCTCCAGAGGTGATTAATTATGAGGCCATCAGTTACACTACAGACATGTGGAGTATAGGAGTTATCTGCTACATCCTGTGAGTACACAAGTCAAGTCACCCTTGTTTATGTACTTAATACAATTGTTTCAGATTGTTGAAAGAAAGCTTTATAGTAATAAACAGGAGAATAATGATCAATGATGCAAACTTCATCAAATTCTGCTGTAAAGCAGCGCGACAGAAGGCAATAGTGTCATTATTTAGCTCAATACATATCACATCCATTCAGAAGAGAAATTACCTTTATGGCCAATGGATTTTTTCCCATTTTCTGTGCTGATCTTGGTGTAAAATCTGCAAAATAATTTGGAATAAATGTAAACATGTGCTAAGAAGTACTACACTCTTATTGGTTGATGGAAGCCTAAATTATCCAAACAGTTAAGTAATTACAGTCAAACTAAAATTTATTCAGACACCTTCAACATTTCTCACATTATCACAGTTTATTTGCTATAGTTTAGAAAATGTAATAAAATATGACAAGAATCTTTCTGTTAGACTGTCTCACAAATGAATTATGTGGAATATCTGTCAGCTGTTAAATTTAACTACACAATTAGATTGCACAAGTTTAGGTCAACCAATTACCAAGCAATGCTTAATTTTGTTCAGTCTGTGGTGTAAAAAGGTCACATTAGCAATTAAAGAAAAAAAAACATAAGCAAAACATGGTCATGTCAAAATGTCTGAATAATTTTTGGTCCCAAATTTGTATAAATTTTACTGGCAGCCATTGTATGAAGAATTGTTTGGTATTATATGTCAGAGTTTACTTTATTTTGCTATCCTTACTTACATAAATTAACTAAAGTGTTCTGCACCCACTAGTAAAACAAAAAATATCAAAAATTATACCTGGTGTCTGAATAATTTTTGGTTTGACTGTATATATGGTGGCCCTTTGTCCAGGGTGTTTCCTTGCCTATGGTCCAAATTTGTAGAGCCTCATAATTGACATGTTCCAATTTTGTGGAAATCAGGTATACTTTATCATTCTTTAAAAAGACTATTACAGAAACAATATGCCCTAGAACTGACTCAATGTAATGTTTTCAAACACTTAATTACATGGTAATACTTTTAAGATTTTGAACTACAGTACAAGTGCATATTCAGCACACTTAAGCACACTTCTTTTCCACAGGGGTGATCGTCCCACACTATTGTTGTTGGGAAGAATGTGTGAGATTTTGTTGCTCAACAGTCTTTTATGTTTTAAATGGAAAACACTTCGGCATGGTGTTTGCATTTTTACTTTTGGAAACTAGAGGAATACTACAGTCCCTCATGTATTTTTTGTTGTCTGTTTTATCAGCTATCTGTCAGAGTTGTATGAGTTTATACAGTATGTATGTGATAAGAGTGTACAGTATCTTTGGTAACAGAAAGATGGAGCTGTAGATATTTTGTGTTTCTCTGTGATCTCCTCAGTTCTCCAGTGTTAATCTGGGCATCAAGAAGCAAGTAAAGGGCCTTTTAGTATAATTGTAAAAATGTCCACCTTCAGGTCATGGTACACGTTTTTTGGTGTGAAATCTTTTCTAATTTTTATAAAGTACACGTAAGAATAACTTGTTAATATATTGTTAATAATATTTCAAGATGAACACTTAACAACTTCTTTTTATAGCTCTACTTATTTATTTATTTCCATTGTTTGTTGTTGTGTTTAGTGTCAGTGGTTTGTCTCCCTTCATGGGGGACAATGATAATGAGACGCTGTCTAATGTGACCTCAGCGACGTGGGACTTTGAAGACGATGCATTTGATGAGATCTCACACGAGGCCAAAGACTTTATCAGTAGCCTGCTGAAGAAAGACAAGAAGTGAGTGCACATCTCTGCTTCACTTTCACAATGCCAAATCCTTATTCAGAAAAATACTTGAAAGTGTATTTGTTGCCTTATTCGGTGAGTCATTTTAAATGTCTGATTTACTTGATTTCCCCCGTCTTGCATCATGCATCAGTGCTCTCTGAGGTACAAATCTTTGTCTGAGACTATACATTTTCTTTTTCACATTTTTTTTTCCCCTCAAAGCTCTCTCTCTCAAGCAGTTAAAGATCAGTGTCTGTGTTTTTTGTCTGCAGAGCTCGTCTGACCTGCGATCAGTGTTTCCAGCACCCATGGCTCAAACAGGACACCTCCATCATGGAGGCCAAGAAGCTTTCTAAAGAGAGGATGAAGAAGTACATTCTGAGGAGAAAGTGGCAGGTTAGGATCTAGAATAATAATAATGTGACATAAAATGTTGGTTTTCTCCTTGTTTCTTGTATTATTGAAAGTCTGATTAAAACGAGCTAAAGATCTTCTTGCGGTGTGTTTATCACAGTTCTGTTACTGATGTGTTGGTGAATAAAGTGATAACTGAAAGTTTTTGCACTCTCTTCTCCAGAAAACAGGACACGCGGTACGAGCTATTGGTCGACTGTCTAACATGGCATTGATGGCAGGCGTTCATGCCAAAAAGGGTTCCCCCACTGAAGGTACAACATTTCTGAATGACCAACCCTTAAAGGTCCCATGACATGAAATTTCCACTTTCTGAGGTTTTTTAACATTAATATGAGTTCCCCTAGCCTGTATATGGTCCCAAAGTTTCTAGAAATTTAAATCGGTGTAAATCGAGCTTTTGCTATTTTTCTCTGCCTTTGAGAAAATGGAAGCTCAACCGGGCTGATCTTGAATCTCCTCCTTATGACGTTATAAGGAGAAATGTTACCTCCCCTTTCTCTGCTTTGCCCGCCCAGAAAATGAGCTAGGAAGTAGGAACGCGCGCGCGCACGATTTTAGTTTGTCCACGAGACATATGGCTTTTGAGCGAGTGAAGCATAATAATTGCTCAATAATTGGATGTACAAATGAACACCGAATGGTCAATACAGAGCTGGGCTTGCTGAACGTCGGACAAGTAAGTCAACAAATTATATTGCTTTACTGTTTATGGTTACCTAGCTTGTTACACGTAGAATGTGGCTGTCACATTAGCTATGCAGCTATGCAGTTACTTGCGCTAATGTAAAGGTAGACAGCATCAAGTTAAACACACTGTAACGCGAGTGTTGTACATTTCTTTGTTATTTGGATAACCGTTTTCCTGTTGGTTATATGGCGTGCGCGATATCCTCATTTCTAGATCGCAGAGCTTGATGTAATTGTAATAAGATAAATTACAAACGTTACAGATCTCTCATGAAAAGGCAACAGTAGGCTCGCGTTAGCTACATGATAATAACTGTAAACCATCCGAATAAAGTACCGTATCCAGACATAATATTTTAAACTAACCATTCGGAAACGTCCTGCTTGAGCCGCTGAGTTGCAACTTCTTCATCCGTTGCTTCTCCATCTGGATCAGATTCTGGGTCAAACTGAAATGCTTGAACGACTGCGTGTCTTCGTGCCATTGCAATATATCCAACATAAACAAACATGCATGGTACCGTTGCGCAAGATGGTCAAGGCCACACCCATCCTCCACCTTGCGCCGCCTTTTTCCTCTTCATTAGTATTTAAAGCTACAGACACCGAAACGGCCCGTCTAAAGGAAGCTCATTCTGGGACTGACTTGTAGTGGCTATAATTCTGCACCGAGGCTGAATTTTTAGAAAGAGATTTCAGATACAGTACTAAGGACTATATTAAAGCCTACAAAAAGTAGCATGTCATGGGACCTTTAAATAACATACTTGTAGTGATTCAGCTAATGAATTTTAAAGAGGATATGATATGCTTTTTTACATTTTACTTTCTTTAGTGTGTAATGTTGCTGTTTGAGCATTGAAACGGTCTACAAAGTTCCAAAGCACCAAGTCACTCCAAAGGGAGTCACAGCATTCTCTGTATCACTGTTTCTGAACTCCCTGAAGGACCTCGACTATAGTCTTGAGTTTTATTCCGTGATCATTTAAATACTTCCCAGCTAAGGCATATGCAAATTAAAGGGGCGGAACTGCATTAGTAGTGTGTTGTCGCCATGTCCAAGAGACGCTGCTTTTTTTTCCACCCTGGATCTAATGCAGTTATGGTAAGGGCCATGACATTTCTGACACACTCGAAGCGGTTGACCAATCTCAACACACTGGTCCAGCCAACCAATCAAAGGACATTGTGCTTTTCAGGAGGAGGGGCTTCATAGAGACAGGAACTAAAAAGTTGTGCGTTTTCCGTACGATGCAATAACGATGCAACTCGCTGATTGACTACCATAGTACGATGCATCGTTGGAGAAACTAACCAACTAGTCTTGAATGTTTCCCGAAACTGTAGTAACATAGTCGCACCTCTTTTCGTTTGAACCATATTGGTTCAACAATACAGTGAGGAAAATAAGTATTTGAACACCCTGCTATTTTGCAAGTTCTCCCACTTATAAATCATGGAGGGGTCTGAAATTGTCATCGTAGGTGCATGTCCACTGTGAGAGACATAATCTAAATAAAAAAATCCAGAAATCACAATGTATGATTTTTTAACTATTTATTTGTATGATACAGCTGCAAATAAGTATTTTAACACCTGAGAAAATCAATGTTAATATTTGGTACAGTAGCCTTTGTTTGCAATTACAGAGGTCAAACGTTTCCTGTAGTTTTTCACCAGGTTTGCACACACTGCAGGAGGGATTTTGGCCCACTCCTCCACACAGATCTTCTCTAGATCAGTCAGGTTTCTGGGCTGTCGCTGAGAAACACGGAGTTTGAGCTCCCTCCAAAGATTCTCTATTGGGTTTAGGTCTGGAGACTGGCTAGGCCACGCCAGAACCTTGATATGCTTCTTACAGAGCCACTCCTTGGTTATCCTGGCTGTGTGCTTCGGGTCATTGTCATGTTGGAAGACCCAGCCTCGAACCATCTTCAATGCTCTAACTGAGGGAAGGAGGTTGTTCCCCAAAATCTCGCAATACATGGCCCCGGTCATCCTCTCCTTAATACAGTGCAGTCGCCCTGTCCCATGTGCAGAAAAACACCCCCAAAGCATGATGCTACCACCCCCATGCTTCACAGTAGGGATGGTGTTCTTGGGATGGTACTCATCATTCTTCTTCCTCCAAACACGTTTAGTGGAATTATGACCAAAAAGTTCTATTTTGGTCTCATGTGACCACATGACTTTCTCCCATGACTCCTCTGGATCATCCAAATGGTCATTGGCAAACTTAAGACGGGCCTTGACATGTGCTGGTTTAAGCAGGGGAACCTTCCGTGCCATGCATGATTTCAAACCATGACGTCTTAGTGTATTACCAACAGTAACCTTGGAAACGGTGGTCCCAGCTCTTTTCAGGTCATTGACCAGCTCCTCCTGTGTAGTTCTGGGCTGATTTCTCACCTTTCTTAGGATCATTGAGACCCCACGAGGTGAGATCACCTGTTTAGCTTGTTATGTTATGTTTAGCTTCTTCCATTTTCTAATGATTGCTCCAACAGTGGACCTTTTTTCACCAAGCTGCTTGGCAATTTCCCCGTAGCCCTTTCCAGCCTTGTGGAGGTTTACAATTTTGTCTCTAGTGTCTTTGGACAGCTCTTTGGTCTTGGCCATGTTAGTAGTTGGATTCTTACTGATTGTATGGGGTGGACAGGTGTCTTTATGCAGCTAACGACCTCAAACAGGTGCATCTAATTTAGGATAATAAATGGAGTGGAGGTGGACATTTTAAAGGCAGACTAACAGGTCTTTGAGGGTTAGAATTCTAGCTGATAGATAGGTGTTCAAATACTTATTTGCAGCTGTATCATACAAATAAATAGTTAAAAAATCATACATTGTGATTTCTGGATTATTTTTTTTTTTGATTATGTCTCTCACAGTGGACATGCACCTACGATGACAATTTCAGACCCCTCCATGATTTCCAAGTGGGAGAACTTGCAAAATAGCAGGGTGTTCAAATACTTATATTCCTCACTGTATATAGTAGGACAGGTGGAGGAGTACCAGTAATTTCTACTAATTAATCTATTTGAGATATCTGAGATGTTGCTGTAATGAACATGACAGTGCTATTTCACTGTTTTTGTTCCATGTTATTTTGATATATTTGATGTTTGATTCCTTGCAGGTTCCCTTACACATCATTATTCTCTTGCGCATTTTACACACATGCAGATGACCAACTTGGTCACACTATTTAAATAGAATAAAAGATTCTAGAATATACTGAATGTTAGCTTGCTTATTATATGTTAAAGTCATTATAATTGTTATTAATGTCCAAAATCTTCCTGTTTATCTGTCACAGAGGACAAACAGTTTTCTGCTGAATTGGAGCAGAAGACGCTAATGAAACCCACGTTCAGCACTGTTATTAAAGACGTCGAGGTGGTGGAGGGCAGTGCTGCTCGATTCGACTGCAAAATTGAAGGTAAAATTATATGGTTACATAATGCTGAAAAATCTGTGGATAAAATATGGTGCATTGATTAAATATGGTGTAAAATAAAATTACAGTTTTAAAGATGACTTAATACAGTGTGCCCAATGTGTTGAAATGTTTACCACAGCCACTTTTCCTGTTCCATAAATATTATGAATAGCATTTACTTATGAATATGGCTCCAGGGGGTTTATAAAGGCCTTTTGAAGCAAAGTTATGCGTTTTTGTAAGAACAATCCATATTTATAACTTTATAAACTATAATCATTGGCTGGTAACAGCCGTATGCGAGTCGAGTTCCGGCAGAAGAGTGACCTTTGACCCGACCCGACCTCTGACCCGACAAAAGAAAACACCGGTCACGAATTAGAAGCCTAAAACGAGAATTTTTAAAGGGGTCATATGATGTGATTTCTTGTTTTCCTTTTTCTTTAGTGTGTTATGTAGCTGTCTGTGCATGTATAAGATCTGCAGAGTTACAAAGTCTCACACCCAAAGAGATATTCTCAGCCATGTCTTCCTAAAACGCTTCGTTCAAATCTACAAATCTACGTCAGTGTGTGGGGTCAGAATTTCATAACACTACCCAAACGAATACGCAAAGAAGAAAGGCGTAACTTTTATTCTCGCTGTATTGTTGCCGCCAGCGCCGCCATGTGGTGGAGACGCTGTGTTCCCTTTCAGTCGCTCACGTTCGACGTAACGTCGACGTGACGACGTAATTGGGATCACTTCAGGGAGCCCTATCAACTTCGAGTGTCTACAGAACGAGCCAATGAACGTTGGCGTGCGTGAATCGCGTCACGCGCCCCGCCCCGCCGCGCGGGTATAAACAGGAAGCGGGCGCACGCACACATTGTCTTTCACTTCGGAGCCGAGTTTCTATGAGACTTTTTGTCTATCAGAATCAGCCTTTGAAGACTTCAAAAAGAGGATCATCTCTCTGTTCCTGTGTTGGTGTGACGGCGCGATCAGTGGTGGCCGCGAGCATTGCAGCTCTCAACTGCTGTTTTCACAGCATTGTGTTTGTGTTTTGTGTGTGTCGGTTCGGTGGGCGTTTCCCCTGTGTGTGCATTCACACTGCGGCTACCCCTGGGTGCCTCAACACAAAAGAGAGTTTTTCCAAATCCTTTTTTTATTTTCACTAAAAGAGCAACACAAGCGTGACCCTGCGTCTTTTTCAAGATGTCATTCCGCTTGTGCGTTTCTGGATGCCGTCGTTCCCTGGCGCCAGCAGATGGCCACAGCAGTTGCCTCTCGTGTTTGGGCATTCAACACGCTGAGGCAGCTTTTGTGGATAGTTCATGTTCCCACTGCGGGAACATGACTATCGCAGCGCTTAGATCGAGACTCACTTACCTCAAGGGAGGTGCAGTCCCCTCGCCTATGCCCCGATCTAGTGTCTATTCTGCCCCGCAGAATAGACCTACTTCGGCGCATGACCAGGGTGATCTGAGGATTACCGTGAGGGCTTCCCTGTCGAGTCATCCTCCGCGGGCCCCTCACGCCTCACAAGCGCTGTCGCCACTGGGGCCCCTTAGTGGACGTCTTGGTCCTTCTCCGGAACGACCAACCGTTTCCTTTGGGGCTCCGGCTGATGACCAGATGTCGATCGCAGCATCGGAGGGGGAGCTGTCCTCTGGAAATGACGACTCGGCTGCGTTGCCCCCCTCGGGGCGTGTAGCGTTGTCCGAGCCAGATCCAGAATGGACTGCTATGCTTTCCCGGGCCGCCGAGAAGGTCGGGCTTGCGTGGAATCCTCCACCACGTCCCGAACCTTCTCGGTTGGACGATTGGTTTCTCGGGGCGGGCCGTGCTGGTTCTCAGTGCGCCGCCCCGGTACCTTTCCTCGACGGCGGGGCAGCTAAGGGGTATGTGGATATCCCCCCAGTGGAGCGGGCCGTCGCGATGCAGCTGTGTCCGGCGTCCGCTTCCTCGGGGCTTCCTCTCCGGGAGCTCCGTGTGGCAACCGACCTCGCCCTCCGGGCGACGAAGGAAACCGCACGTTCAGTTGGTCAGGCGATGTCCACCTTGGTGGTCCAGGAGCGCCACCTTTGGCTCAACCTGGCGGATATGAGGGACACCGATAAATATCGGTTCCTGGATGCCCCCCTTTCCCAGGTTGGGTTGTTCGGCGACGCGGTCGAGAGCTTTGCCCAACAGTTCTCGGCCGCACAGAAGCAGACGGAGGCCATCCGGCACATCCTGCCCCGGCGGACCGCTGCTGCTCCCACCCGTCCGCCGGCCGCAGACCCTCCGTCTACTCGTCGCCGAGGTCGGCCTTCTGCGGCGTCCTCCGCTCCCGCTAAGCCCCAGCAGCAGCAGCAACCATCCAGGCCTCAGCGTGGAGCAAGCCGTAGGAAGCCGACCCCGCCCGTCCAGGCCGCTGCCAAACCAGGAGGCAAGCGACGGTGCAAACGACCCTGAGACGGGCGGCCCGGAGGTGGATCAAGTTGCTCTTCAGGAGATGGCGAAGGCGCCACTCCTTCCCCCGGTGGAGGGCCGGGCGGAGAATCTTTTGTTTCCTTTTCTTTTTGTTCGGGTCAGTGGTACCCACATTTTCAAAAAAAGAGCAATTTCTGAAACCTCTGGGCCCCAAGAGGGCGCGCTTGGCAGTCGACGACGCCGCCATGCCTTGTCACTCCCCAGCCCCTCTTTCATCGCCAGCAGGCAGCAGTGGCTGTGTCCTGGACTTTCAGGCAGCAGTGGCTGTGTCCTGGACGTTCTGACGCCTCCGCACACCCGCTCTGCCCTTCGTCGGAAGCAGGTATGTGTTGCACCACACACTCAGACCCCACTTCGGGCCGCTGTGCCGTCCGAGTCGGGTCCCTGCATTCCGCCGCGCTGCCCCACCCCGGGTACGTCTGTGGTGCCCTTGGTCCCGCTTGCTCGGTCTCTGGGAGCCTGGTTAACGCTTCCCAGCCCGTCTCGCTGGCTCATCCGTACCATCAGACTCGGCTATGCGATTCAGTTCGCCCGGCGCCCCCCTGCTTTCAAGGGCATCCTGTTCACCCGTGTTCTGGCGGACAATGCCCCCGTGCTCAGGGCGGAGATCGCAGTCCTACTGGCGAAGGACGCGATCGAGCCGGTCCCTCCAGCCGATATGAAGACCGGCTTCTACAGCCCGTACTTCATTGTACCCAAGAAAGGTGGTGGGTTACGACCAATCCTGGACCTGCGCGTCCTGAACCGGTCCCTTCACAGGCTACCGTTCAAGATGCTTACGCAGAAACGCATTTTCAAATGCATCCGTCCCCAAGATTGGTTTGCAGCGATCGACCTGAAGGACGCGTACTTTCATGTCTCGATTCTCCCTCGACACAGACCGTTTCTCCGCTTTGCGTTCGAGGGACGGGCATATCAGTACAAGGTCTTACCCTTCGGGCTGGCCCTGTCGCCCCGCGTCTTCACGAAAGTCGCGGAGGCGGCCATTGCTCCCATGTGCGAGCGTGGTGTTCGCATCCTCAACTACCTCGACGACTGGCTTATTCTGGCCCAGTCGAGAGAGCAGTTGTGCGAACACAGGGACATGGTGCTCAGTCACCTCAGCCACCTAGGGCTTCGGGTCAACTGGGAAAAGAGCAAACTCACCCCCGGGCAGAGGATCTCTTTTCTCGGTATGGAGTTGGACTCGATCAGCATGACAGCGCGCCTCACCGAGGCCCGTGTCCAGTCAGTGTTGAACTGCGTGAGCACGCTCAGACGCAGAACAGCGGCACCACTGAAACTGTTTCAGAGGCTCCTGGGGCATATGGCATCTGCAGCCGCGGTTACGCCGCTCGGATTGCTTCATATGAGGCCGCTCCAACACTGGCTCCACGATCGAGTCCCGAGATGGGCGTGGCAGAGCGGCTCGTGCCGGGTCCAAGTGACTCCGCACTGTCGCCAAACTCTCAGCTTGTGGTCGGACCCTTCGTTCCTGCGGGCAGGTGTTCCCCTGGAACAAGTGTCCAGGCACTCTGTGGTCTCCACGGATGCCTCTACCACCGGCTGGGGGGCCACGTACAACGGGCATGCAGCTTCAGGTCTGTGGACGGGGCCTCAACTGCATTGGCACATCAACTGCCTCGAGTTGTTAGCAGTACGTCTTGCACTGAGCCGTTTCAAAACGCTGCTTCTAGGCAAGCACGTACTGGTCCGTACGGACAGCACTGCGACCGTTGCGTACATCAACCGCCAAGGTGGTCTACGTTCCCGCCGCATGTCACAACTCGCCCGCCATCTCCTCCTCTGGAGTCAGAAGCATCTGAGGTCGCTTCGTGCCGTTTACATTCCGGGCCTGCTCAACCGTGCAGCCGACGAGCTCTCACGGCAGCAGGTGCTACCGGGAGAATGGCGACTCCATCCCCAGGTGGTCCAGCTGATTTTCAGGCGCTTCGGGACCGCACAGGTAGATCTGTTTGCCGCCCCGGACACGTCTCATTGCCAGTTGTTCTATTCTCTGACCGAGGGGACCCTCGGCACGGATGCTCTGGCACACAGCTGGCCCCGGGGCCTACGCAAGTATACGTTTCCCCCAGTGAGCCTTCTTGCACAGACCTTGTGCAAAGTCAGGGAGGACGAGGAGCAGGTCTTGTTAGTTGCGCCGTATTGGCCCAACCGGACCTGGTTCCCGGAACTAGTGCTCCTCGCGACAGCCCCTCCCTGGCCCATTCCTCTGAGAGAAGACCTGCTCTCTCAGAGACGGGGAACCTTATGGCACCCGCGTCCAGACCTCTGGAATCTCCATGTCTGGTCCCTGGACGGGACGCGGAGGTTCTAGGTGACCTACCCCCTGCGGTAGTTGACACCATCACTTCCGCTAGAGCCCCCTCTACGAGGCGCCTCTATACGTTGAAGTGGAACCTGTTCGTTGACTGGTGCTCCTCTCACGAGGAGAACCCCCGATCTTGCTCGATCAGAGCTGTGCTTTCCTTCCTGCAAGAAGGGCTGGAGCGAAGGCTGTCTCCCTCCACCCTTAAAGTGTATGTTGCCGCTATTGCTGCACATCACGATGCTGTTGATGGTAAGTCTTTGGGAAAGCATGACCTGATCGTCAGGTTCCTGAGGGGAGCAAGGAGACTAAATCCTCCTCGCCCACTCTCTATACCCTCTTGGGATTTGTCTCTGGTCCTTTCGGCTCTTCAGAGACCACCCTTTGAGCCTCTGCAATCTGCTGAGTTAAAAATCCTGTCCTGTAAGACAGTTCTCCTGGTTGCATTGGCCTCCATCAAGAGGGTAGGGGACCTGCATGCATTTTCGGTCGACGAATCGTGCCTAGAATTCGGCCCGGATAACTCTCACGTGATCCTGAGACCCCGGCCCGGATACGTGCCCAAGGTTCCTACCACTCCCTTCCGGGACCAGGTAGTGAACCTGCAAGCGCTGCCTTCGGAGGAGGCAGACCCAGCCCTGGCTTTTCTCTGTCCTGTTCGCGCTCTGCGTCTGTACGTGGACAGAACGCAAAGCCTCAGGACCTCAGATCAGCTCTTCGTCTGTTACGGAGGCCAGCAGAAAGGGAAGGCTGTCTCCAAGCAGAGGATGGCCCACTGGATAGTGGATGCCATCGCCTTGGCTTACGAAGCCCAAGGCGTGCCCTGCCCGCCTGGGTTGAAAGCCCACTCCACTAGGAGTATCGCTTCTTCCTGGGCGCTGGCTCACGGCGCCTCGCTGACAGACATCTGTAGAGCTGCGGGCTGGGCGACACCTAACACGTTCGCTAGGTTTTATAGCTTACGTGTTGAGCCGGTTTCTTCCTGTGTGCTCGCTTCTGCTAGCCGGTAACACCGAAGTTCCCGCTCTAGTGTCGGCTTGCTGCGCCACTCCCTTCCTAGGAACGGATACGTGCGCTTTTTACTCCAGTCGAGTTCCCCACTTGGCGAGCCCTGTGAGTTCCTCCACACCCCTTCGGCAGTCGGACGTTGCGGAGCGTCCGACGCCAGGTCTAGTGCTTGTATGCTTGTGTAACTTGTGCTAGGCTGGGTTCCATATGTGGTGATCCCTGCGGCGATCCCATATGTGTATTCTTCCACGACCAGCTCCCTGCGGTGAGCCCGTGTCTTCCCTTGGCAGAGCCCGCTCTGCCGTCACTGTCCGGTGTGTCTCCCCCTTCGGGTGGAGCCACCCCAGTGACATTCCATATGTTGCACTGCCCCTTCGGCCAGTCCATATGTGTATTCTCCACATGTTACCTCCCTTCGGGCAGGATGTGGCTCCGCAGCGTTCTTTCCCCTGGAAAGGTACGCTTTCCCTGTGTTATCCAAGAGTTCCTCTGTGTGGGGTATAATGGAACAGCAGTTGAACTCCCTCTACGCAGGCCTTCCGCCCCAGCAGTTTGGGGGTCTGAGAGTCTTGCGTAGGGCGCTGGATGTGGCAGCAACCGTGGCGTTTTCCATGGGATCCCAATTACGTCGTCACGTCGACGTTACGTCGAACGTGAGCGACTGAAAGGGAACGTCTCGGTTACTGTTGTAACCCTCATTCCCTGAAGGAGGGAACGGGAGACGTAACGTCCCGTCGCCACCGTTGCTGACCATCGCTGCATGGCCGTCACAAATCTCGGCTCCTCAGCGAAAAACAATGTGTGCGTGCGCCCGCTTCCTGTTTATACCCGCGCGGCGATTCACGCACGCCAACGTTCATTGGCTCGTTCTGTAGACACTCGAAGTTGATAGGGCTCCCTGAAGTGATCCCAATTACGTCGTCACGTCGACGTTACGTCTCCCGTTCCCTCCTTCAGGGTACGAGGGTTACAACAGTAACCGAGACGTTTTTCGTTGCGAAAGCCAAACTACTTTGTTTGGCCTTCCAAAAGAGGACACAATTAGAAAACAGTGGTATGCTTTATTTACAACACTGTTCCAAAACAGTACAACCGAAATATTCGACTGTGTGCTGCACATTTTTCGGAGGACTGTTTCCAGAACCTGCAAGAGTACAAGGCCAGCTGTGCACAAAGGCTGATTCTAAAAAGTGGGGCAATTCCATCTTTGCAAGTACAGTCTGGCGCTTCTGACTCACAGACACAGCCTGTAAGTATGTTTTCATATTTTAAGAATTTGCTACTGACTATTCAAACGCGAGTTGTGAGCAGTATAGAGTAGAGCTTGTTTGTCGTTTCTACGATCACAAATGCAGACATGGTTTTATGTTTACATAGTTTTCTCCCCCCCGTAGCGCGGCGCGATGTGACACATAAAAAGTCATTATAATCAGTAATTATGTCCCCAATGGATGTGACAAATAAAACCTTATCAATCTGATACGGTTTGGTCCAGTCGCGCTGGCAAAGTTGGTCATCTGCATTTTCCAGATCAGATTCGGGCTCGAATTGATAAGGTAGAACCGACATTTTCACCTGTCACTATTGCTTTGGGAGCTGATGTTCCAAATATGGTAAGGGGCGGGACATGTCCACCACACGCTTAAGGTATTTGGGCCAATCCCAATTCACTGGATCGCTGGCCAATCAGAGCACACCGGTGTACGATATGTGTAAAATAATCACTTTTTTTAACCTAAAACCGTGTAAACACATTACATTTAACCAAATACACAAAATAATGTTATTTTTAGAACCATCATATGACCCCTTCAAAGAGAAATGTGGGAGGAGCTTGAGTTTGTTGCCCAGCTCTACAGTGCTATGCATAAGTTTAGACACCCATGCTAAAGTTGACTAAAAAGAAGAATAAAAAATCAACTTTTGGAAATTGAAATTAGGAAAAATCCAACCTTTAAGGACACCAATTTTCTTTGTGAATGAATAATGTATCGTAAATAAATAAATGTTCTTCCTTAAAATACAGGGTGCATAAGTTTGGACACCCCTATGTTAAATTCCCATAGAGGCAGGCAGATTTTCAAACTTATGCACCCTATATTTTAAGGAAGAACATTTATTTATTTACGATACATTATTCATTCACAAAGAAAATTGGTGTCCTTAAAGGTTGGATTTTTCCTAAATTTTTTTAATTAAGGCATTAAGTTCAATTTCCAAAAGATGATTTTTTAGTCAACTTTAGCATGGGTGTCTAAACTTATGCATAGCACTGTATTTGTCTGAACCACGTCATGCGTCGGGTCAGAGGTCACTCGTCATGCGTCAGGTCAGAGGTCGTCGACTCTCACCTGAGCTTACTTAGGTGCTTACTCAGAACTGAACTGAGCTGGACGATGACACCAGAACGGCTATATATGTAAATTAACAAAATTAATAACTTTTTTACAAAAAAAATGAAACATCACTGAACTTACTTAAGCTGGACTGTGACACTATTTTCTTCTGGAGACAAACTTTGTTGCATTATTTTACTGTTATCTCAGCAAAGCTGCTTTGAAACAATCTGTACTGTAAAAAGCGCTATATAAATAAATGTGACTTGACTTACGCTACTCCTACATCCTACGTCATGCGTCGGGTCAGAAGTCATCGACTCTCACCTGAGCTTACGCTACTCCTACATCCTACATCATGTGTTGGGTCAGAGGTCACTCGTCATGCGTCAGGTCAGAGGTCGTCGGGTCAGATGTCACTCTTCCGCCGGAACTAGACTTGCGTACGGCCGTTACCGGAAGCCAGTGTTTATTGTTTATAAAGTTATAAATATGGATGTTTTTTTTATAAAAAAACACATGGCTACGTCAGAAGGCCTTTATTAACCCCCTGGAGTCATATGGATTACTTTTATGATGGATGGATGCACAAAAAAGGTACCATTCTCTCCCATTATAAAGCTTGAAAGAGCCAGGATATTTTTTAGTATCATAGTCATATACACCCAGGATGGCTTGAGGTTGAGAAAATTATGGGATAATTAAAATTTTTGGGTGAACAAACCCTTTAAGATGATATTCAGGTAATGGCAAAGTTAAATGTTCAGCATCATTACTCCAGTCTTCAGTGTTATCCAGAGCCGGACAGTAACGGAGTACATTTACTTGAGTACAGTACTTAAGTACAATTTTGAGGGATCTGTACTTTACTCGAGTATCATTTTTGGGGAGTACTCATGACTTTACTCAAGTACATTTGAGAGGCAAATATTGTACTCTTTACTCCACTACATTTCTATCCATAACTGTGAGTACCCGTTACTTCTTCTAAAAAAAAAAAAAAAAGGAAAAAAGAAAAATCTCGGAAACCCTCAATTTGTTCCTCAACGCAGCAGGTCCATCCCGGGAAGCAATATTTTTTTTCCAGGATGGTAGGGGAAGACTCATGAATATTCATTAGGAAGTCATCCCTGATTGGTCTTAACCCCTAGCCTGGGTTTTCCCAAGCTGCCTTTTCGCCTCAGCAAGGGGACCAATCACAGAACGGGGAGGGAGCAGCAAGATGATGACGACGTCTATGCGACACACCGAAGCAGTTTGTTTATATCTATGGGTCCAACATGGCATCAGACGCGAAGTTACCTTTCGATGCAGCCTTAGATAGTGTTCTAAGTAGTTTAGAACGCAAGTTTATTTCGTCTTCTTCCTCGTCAAATTTCTGTCGCTCTACATACGTCATCTGGTATAATTGAAACAAATGAGCTACGTACAGGCGCATTTGATAGACATTCGTAGCGCCCAATAAACGGCTCTGGGCATTCGTAAACCACGCCTCAAATACGAGAAAATTAACATGTGGTTCCCAGACCACGTCTCAGTGAGAAAGAGGTCTGACGTTAGCCAGGCTACTTAACCCCAGTGACAGGTAGGTTTAGGGGCGGGGTTAGGGAGGTCATAAGACCCCCAGTGATGGGTAGGTTTAGGGGTGGGGTTAGGGGTAGTTAATCAGACCAATCAGGGATGACTTCCCTAATGAATATCATGAGTCTTCCCCTACCATCCTGGGAAAAAAAATATTGCTCCCGGGAATGTGCCAACCCGTGGCCCCACCTCGCCAGAATATTTCAATTTTCTGAACAATTTAATGATAGTTTTCACTTCAAGTGTTTGCTCTGTTTACCAATGTAAGCACTGTGGCAGCAGTAATGCAATATTTAGAAAATGTACTCTTGTACTCTTGATACTCAAGTACTTTTAAAAACAAGTACTTCAGTACTTTTACTTAAGTAGACATCTGACTGTAGTACTTGTACTTGAGTAAAATTTAGCAAGGTGTATCTGTACTTTTACTCAAGTAATGAAGCTGTGTTATCTGATCCTTCAGAAATTTACTGTCACTTTTGATCAATTTTATGCATCCTTTGACCCCAAACGTTTAACAGTAGTAATAAGGCAGTAATTAGGATTTTTTAATAGTCATGCTTTTTTTGTCAAGTTATTCATATATTTTATTTAATAGTTATGTATATTTTTTATGGTGTACAAACAGGTTATCCTGACCCAGAGGTGGTGTGGTATAAGGACGACCAGCCGATAAAAGAGACGCGTCATTTTCAGATTGATTATGATGAAGATGGAAACTGCAGTCTGGTAATTTCTGAGGTCAACGGTGATGATGACGCAAAGTACACCTGCAAGGCCATGAACAGCATCGGGGAGGCCATCTGCACCGCCGAACTCATCGTAGAGGTGATGGGTGGAGAGGAGGAGGAGGAGGAGGAGGAGGAGGAGGAGGAGGAGGAGGAGGAGGAGGAGGAGGAGGAAGAATAGAAGACAATCTATTTTGCCATGTTTCTTTCTTTTTCACGTGGTGCTTTTATTCTCACTGTTTTGGACTTCCAGATGATGACAATGATGATGAGGATAATGAAGACCTCTGATCACCTTTTGCTGCATTTCCTTTATTGCACTTCCAATTTGTTATTTTTGTATTTATGCAACAGCCAGAGTCGGATATCAGATTTATTTATCACATGGCTTTAAAGGGATAGTTCACCCAAAAATGAAAATTAGCCTAAGTGTACATTACATTCTTCTTTCAGACGAATACAATCGGAGTTATATTAAAAAAAATGTCCTGGCTCTTCCAAGCTTCATAATGGCATTGAATGGCTGTTTTGAAGTCTATAAAAGTGTATCTATCCATCATAAACGAACTCCACACGGCTCGGGGTGGTTAATAAAGGTCTTCTGAAGTGAAGCGATGTGTTCATGTAAGAAAAATATTCATATTTAAAACTTTAGCAAGTAAAATAACTAGCTTCCGGCCAAACAAACATATGGATTGCACTTAAGTGTAAAGTGCAGCTTGTGCGAGTAATGCGACGTACTGCTGAAATTTGCACTACGCCATGATGCACTACGCTACTTCTGACGTCATAAGTTGCGTAAGTTGCGCTTTAGGCGTACGTAGACTGCATATGGCCGTTTGGCCGGAAGCTAGAATTTTACTTTGTAACGTGTTAAATATTAATATTTTTTCTTACACAAACGCATCACTTCACTTCGAAGGCCTTTATTAACCCCCCCACCCCCCACCCCCAGCCGTGTGGAGCCCTTTTATGATGGATAGATACACTTTAATGATGGATAGATGCACTTTTATGATGGATAAGATGCACTTTTATGGACTTCAAAACAGAAACGGCCATTCACTGCCATTATAAAGCTTGGAAGAGCTAGGACATTTTTTAATGTTACTCCGATTGTATTCGACTGAAAGAAGAATGTAATATGCACCTAGGATGACTTGAGGGTGAGTAAATCATGGGCTAATTTTTATTTTTGGGTGAACTATCCCTTTAATGTTACTCACATTCCATTGGTTGCTTGTTCTTCATCATCACATTTTACTCTACAAGTAGATTTTTTTTTCAACCTAAACTCACATGTGTGTTTGTGCGAGACTGTTTGAATTGAGCAGCACTTCCTGTCTGTTATGACAGCTTTATTTAAGCACTGTAAACTCAAGTAAGGTTGTGTGTTTTCATTTGGAGACATTTTCCTCTTTTTCACCAACTGTCACAGTAGCAGAACAGATATTTGGAGACACATTTTAAATGTATGTTTATTGTATTAGGAATGTCTGTAGATTATATTTCTTTAATGTGTTTACATATATATGCGTTTGATAAAGTGCAGATTGCATTGTAATGAGAACACTACAAATGTAGTTATTCACTTTTAAAGAATAAATTTTGATCACAAACCAATTGTATATTTGTGCTCACTCAAAAAACAACTTGACTAGTCATTGAAAGTTATTAAAGTCATTGATAGTTAGTTAACGTAACTTTTGCCCCTCTTGCGGTTAAAAAACAAAACTACATGCATTTTGCAGAAGAATAGTTTCGGTTGAGCTTCGGCTCTGTGTGACTGCGGATACAGTTATGCTGCTGCTCATAAAACATTCACTACCAGGCTTAGGAGACATAACCAGTTTATATGGAATAGATTTCATGCTGACCAACTGAAGACGTTGCTGTAGCCTTACCCATAGACAGGGTACTTTCTTGAAAATAAATTCCAGCACACGCACAGCGCTACAGCAACCATAATGAAATGACCTTTCACAATAGATAATGCTTTATTGAACTCTGTTAGAGAGCTACATATGGCAATTGAAATACCTTAAATCACCTGTTCAGTAATAAAAATCGGCATCTCCATGTCGCTTTTACATGTCAAATCCCTCAGTTCTCACCATCTCCGAGAAGCCATGTCAATGTTAATTCTTGTTTTATTACAATCTCTGTCACATTCTCTTTTTGACAGCAGACACTCTTCTGTTCTGTGTTTTTTAAACGGGTGATTCCCGGAGTTTCTAGATTTAGCTGCTCCTTGTCAACAGTTTCACTGGTTTTGACTAGAGATGTTCGATTCTTGAACAAATCATTCTTTTGAGCCAGTTCTGTAATCGAACTGAATCGAACTTTAGTTTTGGGTTGATGACGCAAGACGCACAGCTGAAGTAGCACATCCGACTCAAAAAGAACTAGGGCATGATTAATCGCAATTAACATGGAAATCGTGCTTAAACCGATTTGGATTATTGCGATTATGAGATCGCAAAGGCTGCGATTAGTTTTTTATGCACAGGTTGTCAGTGAAGCATGGCTCAGCACGGCACGGATCAGTAGTAAATGCTGCTCCATCTGAAAACACTGTGAGTTTGAGTCGCTTATAACGTGCATTTGAAAAAGCAACATGCGACAAGCAAATATCTTAACCAAACATGAGAAGCATTTATGAACCTCTTGTCTAACAAAAGACAATATATAATAAATCAATCAAAGCGTTACAATCTTCTGTTTATTCAGCTACAGCATTCATAGTGTGATGCCCATAAGGATTTCCTGGAATGACATGTTATCTACTTCTGCGGCAGGGCATATTTGGTGTGTCTGCGTGAAAGCGCCCTCTGGTGTTCAGATGGATACGTGGTGTGTGTGTGTGTGTGACGCCCTCTGGTGTTCAGATGGATATGTGGTGTGTGTGTGTGTGTGTGTGTGTGTGTGTGTGTGTGTGTGTGTGTGTGTGTGTGTGTGTGAGACACCCTCTGGTGTTCAGATGAAGCAGCTTTTACTACAAGCTGTGCATAAAATAATTGCAGCATTTGCCAAATCGCGTGTGGTTTCATTTTGATGAATCATGCAGCCCTAAAAAGAACCGACTGAGCCAGTTCAACCGACTGTTGAAGTTTGCCGAGGATTACCGATGATTCTAATGAGTGAGTTGACGATACTATGCAAGCCTGAGGCATAGTTTATTTATTTTCCATGCAGATTATATTTTAAGTTGTTAAGCGAAATCAAGATGTTAAAATAAAGTTTATTCTTTCTCTATACTTTAGACATGTCTGCGTGTGTGCATCAATGTCTGTAATGTGTGCTGTAAGTTTGAAACTTTTAGGAAACTTTTTGTCGGCTAATAGCCTACTGTTCATTCATATCCAATATCTGTGAAAGAAACTGACCTCAAACACCCTTAAAGTGATAGTTTACCCAAAAATGAAAATTAGCCCATGACTTACTCACCCTCAAGTCATCCTAGGTGTATATGACATTCTTCTTTCAGAGTCGAATACAATCGGAGTTATATTTTTTTTTAAAAGCGATGAGTTTGTGTAAGAAAAATATCCATATTTAAAACTTTATAAAGTAAAATAACTAGCTTCCGGCCAAACGAGCATACTGTATGGATTCCACTTAAGTCTAAGTGCAACTTGTGCGAGTAATGCGTCATACTGCTCATATTTACGCTACGCCACGACGCACTACGCTACTTCTGACGTCATAAGTTGCTCTTTAGGCATAAGTAGACTGCATGTGGCCGGAAGCTAGAATTTTACTTTGTAACGTGTTAATTATTTATATGTTTCTTACACAAACTCATTGATTCGCTTCAGAAGACCTTTATTAACCCCCCAGAGTCGTGTGGAGCACTTTCATGATGGGTAGATACACATTTCAAAACAGAAATGGCCATTCACTGGCTGCCATTATACTGTAAAGCTCGGAAGTGTCAGGGTGTTTATTAATATAACTCCGATTGTATTTGTCTGAAAGAAGAATGTCTTATACACCTAGGATGACTTGAGGGTGAGTAAATCATGGGCTAATTTTCTTTTTTGGGTGAACTATCCCTTTAACTTAAGTGAATGAGAGGCAATAATCAGCAACATGGGTCATTCTACAGAACTACTTTAAAGTCAAAGTTGGAAACGTCTTGAAAAATGTTTATTTTTCCACCCATTTTTTTTTTATGTATGCAAATGTTATCATATCCAAGGTACACATTTCTAGTAATTGTGCAGTTAATTCTCATATTGTATTTTCAGAAAGTTTTGGATCCACACCTACTGTATGAGTAATGTAGCTACTTAAGACCAACCCATTTTAGATTTGCGCCGAGATCCGCCCGCAAAGTTACTTGCATTTTGCGTTTGATACTTGCGTTTCAGATCATTAAAATAGGGCCCTAAATGTGTTTTTTGGACGTGGGACAGCAGTTTGCACCAATTCTGTAGAATGGCCCATTTGCGTTAACACAAATAACTTTTTATTTTTCACTATGCGTTGGTAAATGCTTCATTGATATAACATGACACTGAGGCCTTGTCCCAAATGACACACTTCGCACTTTCGGTCTTGTGGACTTAAAGCCCAATTTATACTTCTGCGTCTAACTGTGTGTAGCACGCATGCCCTTCGGCGTATCCTGACGTGCACCTCTCCAAAAATGTAACAACACGTCAATTCTACGCGAACTGCAAGGCTGATTTATACTTCTGCGTCGAACCTACGGTATCCTCTACGCTGTAGGCAACGCAATGGTTTTCATTTATACTTCTGCTTCGTTGTCCGCATTGACGTGCAATTACACATTACATGTGAAACCCGAGGCAGGGGTTCTAGAAGACTAATCACAACACTTGCAGTCCGCGTAGAATTGACGAGCAGCAGACTTGTTCCCGACAGTCAAAACGGCGTTACGTCATTAAAGGGACACTCCACCCATTTGCACTAAGCTTTGCATTGTTAGAAACCCAGTCATACTATTGAATGGTCGTGCAACACTCTCTCATTTTCCCCTGAGACGGGAGAAATCCGTTATTTACCTCTTACACTTCCTCCCACAATGACGCAAAAATCGTCATTTTGCGTCATTGTCGGAGGAAGTGTAAGAGGGGGGGATTTCTGTTGAGACTACAAGCACTAGTATCTCATCTCTCCAATCTTTCCCAGGGGCGGGACCCGCTCACGCTACAGACCTATTACAGATCAGTGGGTGGGACTTTACTCTCTGAAACTGAAAGCAATATCCTCCATCTTGTTTGAAGCTAAGCTAACAGGCGCTGTGGAGACAGATGTAAAGTTATGACAATAGCGGAGGAGAGTACTCAATATGATATAGAAGAAGAGGATTTCGGAAGTCTGATGCTTGAATCAGGTGTTTGTGGCTACCTTTATAAGCCGCATTATAGCGAAGAGCAGCCGAGGCAGAAGACCTGCCTGCCGCAGACGAGGAGCCCATACTGGCTCGAGTTAGGGCGGACTGGTGGCGCCGGTGATCTCACTATGCAACTACGAACACAGAGATAGAGTCCGTCTGCGGCAAAGAATTTCAACGATGACAATTTCGCCTGGACGAAATCTCTGAATCAGACGAGGACACGGACGTTTGTGTTGTGAACTATCCTAGTTTTGCACCGCATATGTTCTGACTGAACATCCCGGTACCATGCAATAATTCACCTTTTCGAAAGAAATACAAACGAGGAGTAATGCACTAATGAGTTCGCCAACTAACTAGACATTTTGTGTGAAATGAATTTCAAGCTCTGGTGATAGCTAGCCTTGTAGACGGAAGAGTGATTTCTCTTATAGGCAGATATGCGCTGTTCTGGATTAGTGGGAGTGGCTTGCGGAGCTGTGCAATGTGGTGCATTGTGGGAGTTGTTGTCTTTCATACAAATGCGTCCTGAAGTTATTTTTTGTCTTTCCTCGGTCACGAAGGCACCAAATTCAAAATGTATTTTACATTTCGACTACATATATGACCCACTTTCAATAAAAAACAATGTTCCTATGGGTGGAATGCCCCTTTAAAGTGCGGAATATAAAAGACTAAAAAAGACATAAACATGTTTTGAAAGAGGTATTAATGATGTACTGACTCGTTATTTAAATTTTGTCAATTTTGAACAACAAAAAAGCTACCTACATAGTGTGCCTTTAAATATTACGGGTTTACAGTAATGGTCCAGTGCATCCTCATTGCTTTTATAAAACAGTTGCTAACTTGCTACACAATGAAAAAATACTATAAAATGTACAATAACATTAAACTTTTTACGAAAATTTTTAACAAATAAAGTAATCAAGTGGTATTTGGTTATATAGAAGAAATAGACCCTAACATGTAAAATAAGATTTATTATTTATGAGAAATTTCATATTTCTTAATGGGATTGTAGACATCCTGAAATATAGTTAGGCGCTTCAAGTTGATTAAACTCTGTAACAAGGAATAACTGGCCCATCCTTTGAGGCAACTGCAATACTCTCACACTAGATGGCGCTGTGGTGTCAAAACTATAAATTCAAGGTCTCTTTACAATTCTGCAACAGTAATGTAAAGCATTAGGGTGCACATTTTATAAAACTAAATGAGACTTGTTAAAACATTAACAAGTCTTGGATTAAAGATCTAATTAGGTGATGTATGTGTGCTCGCTAATAACATTTTCTGCGTTTGAAGAGTTGAACTATGAAAATAAAATAAAATAAATATGATTTTTATTAATATGATCAAACTTGATATTTACATGTGATAAACATACTCTCCGATAATGATAAATATTTATCACACACAAAATGTTGCCCTGGCAGAGTATTATTTTGTTGCTCTGGCAGAGATATGGCTCCTTCTCATTATAGCAAAATATAACATTTTGTATTGAAATCAATTGTATTGTTACATTTTTAGTATGATGGTGATCAGTATTGGGGACAATGGAAATTAATGTTTTTTGTTTGTTTGTTTGTTTGTTTGTTTCTTAAGAAAAGTGCAACAGAATTTCCCTGACACTTTTTAATGTATTTTTTATTTATTTAGAAGTTAAAAATATGTTTCAACATTTAAACAATCCTACAAATATTAGGGAAAAGCAATAAAACATGCAAAATAACAATTCACCTTAAACAAATCATGTATTTATTTATTCTAGTATTCTAGTCTAGAGGGGCAGAAAAGTTTCCTAATTGACAAAGCACGTATAAACCCAGTATTGAGAGAACCTGTTAATACAACATATGAGCACAAATAAGTTCAGCTCCTGTCTGGGTCACAGCAAAATCCTGATTTGAAACGGGTGGCATCACTCTGCCACTCAGTACAATGTCTTCTCTGTGTTCTGTCCCTGTGTGGAGTATATGGAGTTTAAGAACATTGCTTCCTTCATCTGGCTCACAGACAAATTTAGCTACATCTGTCCTGCAACAGAGATTTGATTCTTCCTCCTTTATTTTGGGCATTTTATAAGTCCTTATAGTGCACTTGGGGCTCCGAGGGTCTCTCAGCGTCTTAGGTTTCAGCAGCTGTGGACTGCCTCTTTTCTCTTTTGTATGAAGTCTGGTCTATCCTGCCGCATTTGGAGTTCAGAAGAATGCTTTAAAACTCATGTGTCTTAAAGTACAGAAAGTAGTTAGATTTCCCCGCATTTAACCATACAGTCTGACACAGTCCCATCATTGCTGAGCTGTAATGATGAAAGGATTGTTGTAAAGGTAGCTGGCAAATGGTGTAGCCATCTATGAGTAGGCCTACTATTCACTATTAACAGATGAATGCATAAATGTACAGGCTTCCTCTTCTGGGAGACTGATCAACATCCCTGGGTATTTAGCGATACAAAACTGTGAGATATAGCCTAGAGACATAATTATGAAAAAAAGCCACAGTTACATTATTTTATTTTATTATTATTATTATTTTGTATTAATTAATTAATTAATTTATTTTATTTTAATAAAAAACCTGACACAGATAAATAATAAATAAAATTAAATAAAATCTTAAATAAAAAAGCTGTGTGAGTTTTAATTATTTATGTAACTTTTCAATTTTCTCGTTTTGTGCAGTTTTAATTCCCCCTGAGAAAGTATTTTTCTTGTTTGTTAGCTATTCTTTAACCTAATGTTATTGTTCGCAGAAAAAAACGCAAAGTGAGCAAAGAGAACTTGAAGAGAAATTGAATTGTATTAATCTTATTTGTGTATGTTATTAATAGAAAATAAATGATTAATTCAAAGGATTGTTTACAAGGACTGGGACTTGTTTAGTACTTTTCTCAGTCAAGCAGCCACGCCTCCCAAACGAGCTCATGTTTTATTCATGAGCACAGCCTTCGCTGTAATAGGATTGGCAGATCCGCTTGCGGGGCGGAGTTGAAGCGACAGCGCCTGTAGTTGTGCGCTGAAGTGCGTTTCAGAGACTGAATCATGAAGAACAGAAAAGCTCACTGGGAGTGGTGCGGACATTGTGCAATATGCGAATAGGACACGTTATGTGCGCTCTTGTTGCCTGTGTGGAGTTATAATGCAGCTGCTCACAGACCCTGCTGCTGACCTCCATGAAGTGTTCAAGCTCAGATAAAGTCGGACAAACACTGTAAACGGATACTGGGAAGTGGGAACACATACAGGACAAACCCGCAGAATAAGAGTGTGATTGTAATACTGGAGGAGAGATGGGGAACGCTGGGAGTATGAACCAACACACGGACCCCCGAGGACACCACATGCCCCTCAAACTGCCCATGCCCGAGCCGGCGGAGCTGGAGGAGAGATTTGCGCTCGTTCTGGTCTGTAATAATGATCTTAAAAATGATCAGACAAACAACCTGAAAGAAATATGCACTTTCAGATTTCACTTTCCTTATTCTATTCTATTCTATTCTATTCTATTCTATTCTATTCTATTCTATTCTATTCTATTCTATTCTATTAACATAGTTGTTCTTTTATTTATTTACAATCAAAAGTAGGCTATATGGATCCGTCTTGTAGACATATAGAGAAGTTTACTTTGCCATTGTATTTTTTTGGTTCTATTCTATTCTATTCTATTCTATTCTATTCTATTCTAAACTTGGTATAGTTGTACTTTTTTTTATTTGCAATCAAAAGTATATGGATCCGTTGTGTATACATATAGAGATGTTTACTTTGCCATTATACTGTTTGCTGTTATTCTATTTTATTTTATTATATTCTAAACTTGGTAGTAGTTATTTTATTTACTTACTTTCAAAAGTACATGGATCCGTTTTGTAGACATATAGAGATGTTTACTTTTCTTTTGTAGTTTGCTTCTATTCTATTCTATTCTATTCTATTCTATTCTATTAGTCATATAACTGGCCTTGGACGGTTCCATGGTAGAGTGATGGTATCAGATGGTAATACAACAGTACTTGAATTTAATTATCATATTCATATACCATAGTATTATTTACTGGCACTTCAAATACTACCATGGTACTACATTGATACAATTTCCAAAAAGCTGTGGCACTTTTTGTTAACTTTTTTGTTTGTGTGGTAATGTTTGATATTCAGGTGTGTCTCTCTGGGTTACTTTAAAGATGTTCAGTAACCTATTATAAATAACTTAATCTTGGATGATAGAGCAAAAGCAGAATACTTGTGTTTGTTATTATTTCAGTTTAATGTCACTTCATTCATGAATGTGTTAATAATGGCCCTGTCTTAGGGGCTGAAAAAGCTGCTGAGGGACCATATGTAAAATCTTTTTTTAAAGATATTTTGTCCTGACTGAGTGATCTAGATTGTTTGTCTTTCTTCTGTCTTGGGAAAGTTTGCTTATCACACACTTCCACCAATGCTTTCCAGAGAATAAAATAGCCATTTGTGTAATACAAATAAGTTTGTTATTTAATATTAATTATTAAATGGCCATTGTCAAGACAGATTACTTCATGTCATAATTTGTTTAAACTCTGGCATCATGTGCCTCTGTCTAGAACAGCAGTTTCCAAACATTCCCTACTCACCCAGTTCTTTTAGCATAATGCTGACTGGAATATGGCACAGGAAATGGTGTCATGAAGTTGGAATCTACAATCCTTTGACTGAAGAATGCAAGGAATGTATTTGATTAGTATGCAGCTACCTGAAGTGTGCTGTGTGTGTTGAGTTCTGGCCATCTGCAAGGCCTGGGTTTATGGGGACATATGTAGGTCAGACCTAATGCTTCACTAAACACTAGACAAACCCTTTCAATTAACGCACACTCTCACACTCACTATTCAGAGTGTAGTTTTCTTCAAGGAAAGCAGCTAGTTCAGTCAGTCCCTAAGAATAGGGAGTTGGTTCGGTCTCTTTTTTTTTTTTACAGGCCCTCATGTGGCTATTTTACCAATTGAGGAGGCCAAACGATTAGTTACCAAACTACTCGTTTGGCCACCTCCTCCTCTCTCTGAGTCTTTATTTGTGGACGTTTAATAGTAGTCACAGTGTTCTTGTCATGGTAATTGCTCCGAGTCACGGGCAGATGAATCCTGGTCTGTCATGGCTGACGTCACTGTCTGCTTAGAGCAGATTGGAAGCTCTTATTCCTAATCTTTGGGTTTTAGATCACCTGCCTCTCATGGTCTTGATACATATCACACAGAGCTTATGCCATTGTTTTGACTAGCTATTATGATCTGTTCCTTATGAATAATAACCTTTTTTGTGTGTGTGTGGAACTATTGGTAACAGTACAATACAAAGTTATAGTACTATGTCCATCATTCACTCAAAAAAAATAAAAAATAAAAAATAATCAAACTAAAAATGTTAATGCTAAAGTTAAATATATTACATTTAGAGATAATGTAGAGCAAGATGGTCATTATTGCAAAATAAACCCTTACACTATAGTAACTATGATATTTTCGCATCGGTAATATCGGTCATATCGGTATCGGCCGATATATGATCATTTTTAATGTTATCGCTATTGGCCCGATACGAAAATGTGGCTGATACATTTTAACCGAGAAATAATGTATTATTTCCTTCAGCTGAGACACTTCAGATGTGCACTGTTCTCCATGATGTTTTTGAATTGCTTGAAATATGATTGGAATCAATTCAAAAAAGGAACATAGAGTTAAGTGCAACGTGCAGCGCAAGTCTGTCATATAGACTACATACAATTATAATGAGAACATAATTCTAATGGTGTGCTTGCAAAATGATGAGACTTTTGCTTTTGTAATCAGGCTCTCAAAAATTATATAAAAATTTTAATTTAGATTTATCGGCCAATATTTCGGTTATCGGCTTTTTTTTTTCTTCGCTTTTAACAATATAGATTGTTTAAAGCAGCACTCAGTAGCTTCGGGATTTCTTCGCCGTATTCTCGCTTTTTGCTCGCAGATTTCTCTCTAGAGCTCCCCCCACAGCTTCGGAATAGATATTTGACAACACTGTTGTAAAAACTCGTTGGTGATTCTCAGACACCAGAGGCTATAGATCAACGACATCAAAGCAGATGGGACATTCTTTAAAACGTCTTCTTCATTCGGGTTCAAACAGCGTGAGGGAGCGCAATAATGACCGCATATTAGCAGATTTCTTTTGGCCGTAAAGCAATTGTTTACATCGCGAGACATGATATCACGCGAGACTTCCTGACGCGGCGGCCGGCGGCCCGCCGGCTCAAAGTTGCAAGTGCGTATTTTCCGCTCACGGGCACCAGGGGGGTGCGAAACGACCACCATTCAACCCGAAATAAGTAATATAACCATTCCAATGACTCCGAAGCTGTTCAGTTAAGGTAAAAAAAGTTACTTAGTTCACCTTTAAAAGGAGCTTAACAGTGATAATGGAAATTAAAGTAACAGAGATTGTTTTGTCTTTACAGCAGCTCTAGGATAAAATTATTGTCCAGCTAAAGTAAGTTTTTGATTGATTCACTTCCATTGCAAAGATCATTAGTTATTAACTTAGGGGCCGCTAACACAACACCATTTTAACTGAAAACAGAAAGTATATCCAACATAACACATACATACAGTACACTCATATAAAGTGATATGGCAAATCTCAACTTGACTTGAAGGATATTTGAAACCACATTATTGCCCAAAGATTTATTTAAAGTTAGATATACAGTACATCTAACTTTACCTGCATATAGTGCACTCACATAAAGCAATATATACTATATAGCAAATATTGGCTCTGTGATTGTTTATATATAAAATGTATACTAAATAACTGCAGAGTGATATGCAAATTTGGAAATAAGTATATATTTTTCCACATTATACTCATGCAAGGTTTTAAATGATAGAAGTTCCTAGATGTTCAATTCTTTCTCCAACATAGCCGTTTACTCCTAGATCTTTTTTGTCAATAGAAAATACAGAGTATTTTTGTGTTAATGGTTTATGGGCACTTTTTATACGAATGTAGGTAACATTTCGAACCTGTGAATTTTCTAGTTGCCACTTTAAATCAGTACATTTGAATTTATGAAGATTTAAAAAGGCCATTTCATGTTTTTATGCTTAACTGATTATAAAACAGCCTTTTGAAAAGCCCTCATGTACAGTCAAACTATCAGCAATATAGAGCACACGTCTCCCTGAGAAAAGTGTCCTGTCAGAGACTGGCGGGCGCACATAGGGATCATGCGTTTTTTTCTTGGCTGAGGCATTAGGAACACTTTAGCACGGTAATCACAGCTTTGAGTGGTATTTATTGCTATTAAAGCCCTAGTGTGTGCCAATCCACGGCCTCTTCCAGTACTTGCCTTACTGAGTGAGAAAGGTCCTTTTAACGACGACTTCTGCTTGAGTGCTGCTTTCATCCACAGGTCATTCTGAGAGGAAAATATGATGATTAGTAGATATAAGAAGAGGGTCTGATCTTTAAATTCTGGGGGCCACAAGCCATGATTTGCATTGCAATTTCCACTGGGTTCAAGTTGATCAATTACAACAACAATACAACTCTTAATTATAACTATTTGTGCAGTTGCTGTATATAGATAGAGTGCAACTTAGTGCACACAGACTAATGCCTAGAGTACAATTGGACATTTACATGTTTTAGCCCTGCAATAAGCCAAGTGGAGAAATGTATATACATTAAGCTAGTGTTTAGCAATCTTTTGAAGCTAAACTGTCATTTCTGTGGTGACCAAATGTAACAGTTACATAAAGTTCAAGTAAGTGCATGCTAGTTTGGGCAGCACAGGTGATATTTCTTAAACTGCTTTTATGATGCTTCTTACAAGCTCTCAGACTTCATAAGTAGCTGTTTGCTGTGTTCTTAGCTTGCTTTATGATGGAAAGATGTTTTGGGTCCAACTGGGTCAGAACGATTTTCAGCACGTAATGTTTTGTGGTGTTGGCACTTTTTTATTCCAATAGTTAGTTCCTGACATTAGTCAGAGATTCTGTGTATGTTTAAGGTTCTTTTAGGTCAAACTTTGATCTTAGCTAAAAGTTTGTTGAAAATGTTAATTATCCACGTTTTACAACTTGTCTAATTCTGTCTAAAATGCAGATTTCAACCCAAAATTTTGTGCTAGAAATATGCATTAAATAAACACCAGAATTAAATATACAAAATCTTCAAATTAAAAATGAGTCAATAAAAAAAAAAAAAACATCAGAATGATTGTGGTCAAAGTGGTCATGAAGACCTTGATTTGCTGGTTCAGGTGTGTTTGAGCTAAACTTTGCATGACCGTGGGGCTGCGTTAGAAAACTTAAAAATGCTGCCTTTGAAAGATGCATCCCAAGGTAGGAAGGCATCAAGGCCCGTCCAATGTTCCAAAGCTAATCCAATGTTAGCTTAACTTCCTCTCTTCTGAGATTCCTTCATCTGATCGATTTTTGAAGGCAGCATAGATGTATCCTTCGCTGCCTTTGATATTCTACAATCCTGTGCTTTCCATTCTGTGACAGTTGAGCTAAAAAATAAAGATGGCATCTGTAAGTTGTGGTTGGTGGTCAGTTTGTGTGTAAATGTATGTTTTTGACCAAAGTTTTCCACTTCTGATGTCATTTCGAGTGAGAAATTACTATTGTAGAAATTAAATATTTGCTTAGTTATTGCCAAAGCTCTCTATTTTGCTGTAGATCATTAAACCGTTACGCTGCCTCTGAAGTCTGAAATCAGTTTCCTGAGGAACCTTCATGCTCAAATGATGCCTACAAAGTCATTGCCTGATAAGTCAGCGAGGCAACAAGTCAGCTGCCTAAGTTTTCAGACACTGCCTGGGTCTCCAGTAGCTGGTTTAATCCAGTAGCTGGATAATACAGTGAAGGCAGTGTCTAGCTAATGTTCACTAAGAAAATCTCCTTAATCTTGTTGCATGGATCTTGCTGCAATACTGTTCTGGAATCAGATGTCACAAGAACACACTGGCCATGTCCCAAGTGGCACCCTAAACACTTGCGATCTTCCTATGAGTCCGCAGTTTCGTCGGCCAAGGGGGCGCTCGCGAGAACCCTTCTGAAACCTAAAATGACAAATGGGACACGGTCACGCGCACGCGGCAGCCATTGTAAGTCCACAAGACCGAAAGTGCATATGAAGTGTGCCATTTGGGACAGGGCCAATATGTGACCTCACGTGTATCACGTCCAGAGGCAACTATAAGTAAGTCATTCACAGGTCTGGTGGAACAAATGGGCATGGTGTTATTAATTAACAGGTATAGTCCCTCACTAAACTTACTCCATAAGTCAAATTTGCTGCGTTGGGCTGGTTTGGATGTTTTGATAGTGCCACAGTGTTCACACTTTTCAGAGGCAATAAACCTATGACTTTATTATACAGTAGTTGCTCATTACACTGGAATAGGAGAAAATATTTAAACATTGTAAAACTACACACTTCACTTTTTATCCATTTCCAGTCAGTGTTTTAGTTACAGAAATTCAATAATTGTACTGAGTTTAGTTGGTACTGTGTCTTGCTGCTTGTTGAATCCTTGGTATCAGTTTCAAACTGTATCCAAAAGTCTTTTTTCTTTGAGAATAGTTTGACAATAATTAATCTTGCTTCTGGCTGGGATGTATTCAGATAGATGGTGTATGTCTCTATTTAAATGTAAAACCTAGTCGCAGCCATGTTTGCGATTGAGTAACAGCTCCCGGACTCGAATGCGCTGCCGGGCATTGGTGTGGTTTCCATAGCAGTCACACGCGGCTGTTCACCATTTCTGCAAGGTAAAGAACGATGATGGGTTTCACTATGGCTTTAAAGAGGAATGTGTCTCACAATGCAAGTTTATTGCTTGTAAAAAAGACTGCCAGGTTAGCCGTGAGTAATTAATCTGAGAAACAACAAGATAACCCTTGTTTCAAAACACTAGACTAACCTTGATGGAACCAAGTCATTTTGCTTTCTAAAATTCAAGATTAAAAAGAGAAGATAAAAAATAATATGACAATCACTTTCACCCTTTAAAAAATGACCTCATGAGCTTGACTAAACCCATGCACAGATGGCTCTGTTTATAAGTGAATCGTGGTGTTTGTCTACCTCGTCTTACACACATTTTATGCAATGTGTCTCTACTGTAAATATACCATTGTAAAGTCAGACATTGGATTTCCCATCAGCTGGAAAAATCTAGACCACCAAGCCCCCTAATATGAGTCACGTGCTGGCTTACCGTCTAACGTTTCTCATTGGGCTGAAAGAAATGACTTATATCTGTAAAAATGCAGTAGTTTTTCCATGAATCCTTCAATGGAAATGCTGCGGTAACAACATTTCTGCAGTGCTGCCTCTTAAAGGATTCTGGTGGAGCAAATTGGATTTTGTGACTGATTTTCACAGATCAAGAGACCTTGTTTTAATCAGTGGGTTAATATAGATGTTCTTCTTTATTATGTCATAATCATTCAAATCAAATGATTGCTTAAAGGGACAATGTGTAGGAATTTCTCCCATCTAGTGGTGAAATTGTATTTTGCATTCAAACGAATATTGCTCTCCAGCGCCTCACTTTTTCAAATGCGTGTTGCATCTACGGTAGCCGTTACGTACCATAAAGCTATGACAGGATGTCTTTTAATAGCACTTCATCGAGTTCTACTGTCTGTCTATATAATAAAGTACACAATCAAGCAATGAAAAAAAGCTTGTAATTAAGACCGTAACATTGACTTACCTGTCGAGAAGAAAGCAGGCAACTTCAGCGTCTCTTTTGAAAGCTTTCTCCTGCATTCACCACTGTACGACGAGGACTCCTTATCCTGTGACTAACCGTACAGTGCAGCCTTTTAAACTTGCCGGGGCAGTGACAAGCGCCTCTCACTGCTCTGCTCCTCCGTTTCTGCTGGTTTCAGTCACGTGACGCTGGCTCTGAACGAAAATGCGTTGTGGAAACGCGTTGGCCTAGTACTTTTTGTCCCTCTCTGCTATTATAGTTTTTCAAGATGGCGGTTTTTCAACTACATGGAAGCCTCCGTGGACCTACCCGTCCCATGTATATAAAGATAATAAATTATTCGTTTACGAGGATAAGTCAGATCATTGGCAGAGGTATTTGTACACCATTGAGGACATATTTAAGAATAAAAATATTGATTTTAGATAATAAAATACCTAATAAAACTACACATTGTCCCTTTAACAATACTATTAGCCAGACCAGGGTTCACAAACCCCAGGAGGTTTCTTTTTTTTTTTTTTTTTTTTTTGGGTGATTTTTGCCTTTTATTGTGACAGGACAGTGTAGAGTTGACAGGAAGCAAGGAGGGAGAGAGATGGGGGACGGGGTCAGGAAAGGTTCACGAGCCGGGACTCGAACTCAGGCCGCCCGAGCGCAGCAGCGCTACATGTCGGTGCACTGACCACGAGGCCATCATTGGGCTGCGCAAATAATCGGACTAAAGTGTGATTATCAAATTTAATTGAATTAAGTATATAGTTTGTTGCGTCGCGTGTATCAGAGTGAAGCGCAGAACTGTGTTCAAGCTTTCAGCTTCTCATAGTGGCTTGATTCACAAACTTCATTTAACATGCATTTGAGAACAGTGTGCACTAGGTTCACTTTATTTAGACATTTGCATTTGCATTTCCCAACATTTTTGTGGGCTGAAGTTTACAGCATCTCATCAGTATTTCACCACAATATAAAATCACCCCCCCCTTTATAAGACTTCTTATATTTTATTTGTGTATTATTTTTGTTAAATTTCATATTAAGCATACTTTGTCTCAGATGTTGCTACTAAGGACAAATAAAAATAGACACTTGTTGTTGATTTACAGTAAGGCTATTTTTACACATGGTTCAATTGCATATATTATACTTTTAGGTCAGAACTATGGTATGTTTGCATCATCAACATAAGTACCACTGTGAGTACTAGTGGGATCATTACATGCACATAATGACATTTGGCTGGATGCTTTGCAACAAAGAATGCTTTCCTGAAGGCACTTCATTTTTTAATGAGTCAATAAAAAAACATCAGAATGATTGTGGTCAAAGTGGTCATGAAGACCTTGATTTGCTGGTTCAGGTGTGTTTGAGCTAAACTTTGCATGACCGTGGGGCTGCGTTAGAAAACTTAAAAATGCTGCCTTTGAAAGGTGCATTCCAAGGTAGGAAGGCATCAAGGCCCGTCCAATGTTCCAAAGCTAATCCAATGCTAGCTTAACTTCCTCTCTTCTGAAATTCCTTCTGCATTGTTGTAGTTAAAGCTGTGGTGTGACTCTGCTATTCTCGTAGAATTAGAATGGGTTATTAAATTACAATTTTTTATTAAAAATAGATTAGTGTTATTAGGTTTATAGATTATGTACAGTTAAATTTGTCATCCTTGGTGTGAACAGGCATATACTATTTAGGATGGATTACAAATTGTACCGATCACATGAGCCGTACCTCAAACCAAGTGTACTCACCAGAATTCAGAAAATGACTTTCACATGGAGAAAAACAAAACAAGATTTAAACAATAAGAAATAGACTCTGTTCTACACCAGATACTCCCTAAAAGGTTAGAGCTTCAGAATACATGTAGACAGCATAGTTTACATAATTTGCTCTTGAAACTATTTAATGAGAAATGTTTGTGCTCATATTGTTATAGTTTGCTCTTACTTTTGACTACAGTCTACAGAAAATCTGAGCACAGTTTTGAGAGCTCTTGAGAAACTCATGTGAGATTACCCAGCTCTTTTTCTTAATTTGCTCTCAAATTAATCTCATTACTCTCTAGGAGAAACATTTGAGGTATTAAAAGAGATCTATTTTGTGACTGTGTTCTTTTCCAGAGTACATGTTGTACTGATTTTCATACAGTTGCCTCCTTCAACTGTGATTGATGCAAAAAGGATCCTTGATCTCTCAGTTCGATTGTCTTAATGTTTAATCATCTGAAGAGAAGGGAAGGCCGTTCTTTCGAGCGGTGTGCGGGCCACACAGAGTGAGCCGAGTCTTGAGCCCGGTATTAAAGGATCAGTCAGTGTGCTTTTGTTAGCCAGATGCTGTGAATTAAACACTGAGGCTGTTTTTTCCTGTAAAGAGGGGGCGATTTCCCCCCTATACAGGCTTTAAGAATCCCCTCCGAGAATTTAGCTCCAGTTAAAAATAGAGAGAATGATCCTAATGAACAAAGAATCTTCACAGTTTTAGTTGAGTTATGAAGAAAGTAAGAAGATTTTCAAACAATAACGCTATGTTTGCTTGAGTAACAATTAAGGATGTAGAAGCACATAGCTTAAAGTCTTGACATTAAAAAAAGCTTTTGAACATTTCCACCTTGCCATTTTCTGCAACATATCAGTGCAATAATGCATTACATGATATTTAGTAGTTTTTCAACTTGTAAACAGTAATTAAGGTAACATACAAAAGATAAACCTTTTTTTTTTTAACCAACACATTTTTTTTATTAATCAGTTATATCATATAAAACACACTGATCTTACCATTGTCTAACCTTGTCCCGAGAACACAGTTCAACCTTTCAGTTAAAATCTACCTTCAGTACTGTACATTGCTGACTCTTGGCTGAATGTAGGTCATTGTAATTTTATTATGTTTACTTGCTATCCAACAGCTTTCCAAAAGTCTTATCTCATCCTATTATATTAGTTTGGAGGACAGAATTCATAAACATTATATCGGACATTTGACCTTTAATCATATAGTTTCTGTGACAACTCACATTCTCAATTGTGTATTAAATGTGTCTACTAATTGTTCATTGGAAGAGTAAGGCCATTATTTGTCAAACATGCTGGTAAGCAACAATGGAGACAGGGAACTTATGTACGTAGAACGTCAAGAGTGAGCACTGGTGCCAGACAATATGTTGAAAACAGTAGATGTAATCAGCTACATTAGCGTGACATCATAGTGATCTCATAACTATGTCAAACTAGTGTAATATATGTCTTTTAACAGGGCCTGTTGTACTTTAGACAACAACATTTACAGTGTTTGCAAAACAGAACTGTATTGATATTCTGGTTAGAGATTGTTAAAGCTTTAAGTCCAATTTAACTCCATTTAATTCAGTGTAAAGATCCCATCTAAGATTAAAGTTGGAAAATCTTCCACTTACTGAACAGACAGATAGTGATGACGTTATTATGGTACAGAATTGTGATTTGTCTTACATCTAGAGTATGAATTGCATTTGATCTTTTCTTCTTAGTGTGTATTTAACCATTCATATGTATACAGGCAACAGTCAAAACTGGGAGTCAACACATGATGCAACATTTCCTTTAAACAGCACAAAGCAAGCAAAACTGTACAATTATTAGCAGCTTAATTAATAATCTACCTCATCTGATTCTTAGAAATACGTAATATAGTAGATTCAGTCATTAATATTTTGACTTGAATAGTACCAGTTAATTTAGACGCTTGCACATGAAGCTCATTTTAGGATACTTAATAAAATACACGTTTGTTTAAAAGCTTGAGGGGAGTTATATACATTTAAATATTTAATTATATTTTATTTAATAAAAAAAAACACAAAAAAAATATTAAGCAGCAGTTATATTGGTAATAATAATAATAATAAGAATACATGTATCTTGAGCAGCAAATCATCATATTATAATGATTTCTGGAGGATCATGTGACACTGAAGACTGACGTAATGATGCTGAAAATTCAGCTTTGCCATCACATGAACAAATTACATTTTAAAATAGAAAACAAAATTTTGATCATTTTAAATTGTAATAATATGTTTCACTGTATCACATAATTGTAGTCTTGGTGAGCATAAGAGACTTCATTCAAAAACATTAAAACACCTTACTGACCCACAACTTCTGAAGAGTAGTGTATTTTTAGTATAAACTAAAACTTTCATAAAAAAATAAATATTTTTACTCTCTCTGCAGGTCAGTAAGATATATAAATCCATCACTCAATATGTTTATAGTGTTTTCTGCTGTATAAGCAAAGTCATGTTTGTCTGCGTTGAGCGTGTGATCAGTATTGTGGTCACAGACCTGTTCTCCGTCTGACTCTTAATGAATCTAAATGAACAATAGCTGCTCACCCTTCAGCAGATGCTTGAAAACAGCTGTGGGTTCTGTGCACACAGACACACACACACACACACACACACACACACACACACACACACACACACACACACACACACACAGTCTTTATTCACTCTCAGAGCAGAGCCTGGCACGAGCCTACAGTACCTTCCACTCCTCTCTTCTGTGTGCCCATCCATCCATCCATCCATGGTCCCACCGGGTCGTTTAGGGTCTTTAAGGTCTTTGTGCCAGGCTGTTGTCTGAGCTAATTAGCCGTAGCGGGGGAGAATATAAACTCTAGCTGGAGGGGAGAGAGGAATGAAGACTATACGATCAGTTAAAGCTAGCATGGCTGTTTTGGGGATGCTGATTTTGCACGCTGGGAAATTTTGCCTGTGGCAAAACGATATTAAAGGGTTAGTTCACCAAAAAAAAAAATTCTGTTATTAATTACTCACCCTCATGTCGATCCAAACCCGTAAGACCTTCGTTTATCTTCAGAACACAAATGAAGATATTTTTGATGAAATCCGAGAGGTTTCTGAACCAGCCATAGGCAGCAACGTCATTGCAACTTTCAAGGCCCAGAAAGGTAAGAAAAGACATTGTTAAAATATTCCATGTGACTACAGTGGTTCAACCTTAATGTTATGAAGCGACGAGAATACTTTTTGTGCGCAAAAACAAGACAAAAACAATGACTTTTTTTTAACAATTTCTTCTCTTCTCGTCGCTTTAAGGTTGAACCATTGTAGTCACAGAGACTATTTTAACTATGTCTTTACTACCTTTCGGGGCCTTTCTCGGATTTCACCAAAAATATCTTAATTCGTGTTCCGAAGATGAACGAAAATCCTACGGGTTTGGAATGACATGAGGGTGAGTAATTAATGACAGGTGGGTGAACTGTCCCTTTAAGCTGCTTCTTGCATGTTTCATGACACTTTCAAAGTGAAATGTTCAGTGAGAGACATTAAAAGAGCATCCTGTTTTATCCAAAACAGATGAACATGAATCAGCCAAAGTTTTATTAAGTTAGTTGTTGTACGTATCACAGCAGTTCAGAAAATGAAATATTTGGTGAGAGGTTCGCCTAACCCTAACCCTAACCCTAGTGTTTGAAAATAACATACCACCTACACTAAACCCTGCACTAAACCTAAACAATAGTGTTTTACATGAGCAAATGTGAGATAAAAACAAATTTTAGCTAGCTTCTACAAGTCTTTGAGCTCTTTTGTTGTGAAGCATATACATATACATACTCATATTAAAACTATTTTCAAATATGTTGTTGTCATTAACTAAAACTATTAAAAACTGTTAATTGAAATTAATCTGAAATAAACTTGAACTTTGAAAACAATATTAGATATGTTTCCTTAGCTACTAATGGGAATAAAGTTAGTTGCTAAGCTGAAGTTGAGATACTAAAATTACAAAAACTAAAACATGTACAACTAAAGTTAAAAAGTTTAAAACTGAAATAAAAATCGATTAAAGATATATATATAAACTTGGGCTGAGATTCAATGGCAACTAACGGCAACTAATGGCAAGTTCAGTTTCCAATATAAATGAAAGTGAAACTTTTTTGTCGCCTCAAAAGGTATTTCAGTTTGTTTGTTTTAAAGAGAACTCAAGTGTGAACTTATGATTTAGTTGCTGCTTTGATCAAAGTGACAAGACTTTTGCCCTAAATGTAGACAATAGACATCAACATTTATCTCTTTTCCACTGAGTTCCATTAAGTGTACTATTACGGCCCTGACACGGCATATGCCCGAGGAAAACCAAACAAAACAAACCAAACAATTGTAGACCTGCCACACTGACAGCATTACAGCATAGTGTTGATCCTGATAAAAACACACTCTCCGAAGCAAGCGTAGAGCCCCTCATAAAAGCTAAGGGTCCAATTCACCTCGTTTTATAGCCGTTTTATAATCTTGAAAGACATGCCCGATCAGTAGATGTGACGAGTGTCTGTGTACTGATTAACTCAGAGTGATTAGCTGAGCTCTTTTGTCTCATGCGTCGTGTCACACACTCCGCAGCATCAGTGTGTGTGGCTGTATTGAGCGTGGAGAGATGATGTCACAGGCTGGTCTGGCGTCTTCATCAGCCAACAGTGACTGCTCAGACTGGATGCTGGGCTCTCTGCCCTCATCATTGTCCTGCAGTGCATCATGGGAGCTCTCAGGATCACAGCGGTGGCCAAGGGGACAGCTGCGAGAAACTCCAGCATGGCCTGAGCTCCCTGCACAGATGGTGTGGAAGTGTGTGTGGGTGTTTTCTTTGGCCAAGCCATGTGTTTGTGAATCCAGATGTTATTCTGACTGTACAAAAGCATCAGAGCACTTAATTAATCAAAGAAAGAGAGAGAAAGAAAATGGATACAGCATAGTAAAACAATATTTTGTGTGGGGATATTGTATCGATACATGGACGGCAAGTATTGATCTTTTCAGGGCGTGAATTTTGGTTTGGGATTGTGAGTATTATGTATTATATGATAATTTGAAATCTTTATTTCATAATCAGTACTACTACATCTCTCTCCCGGATGTCCACAGTAAAGTGCAATACTCAGTCAGCGTATCACAATAATATGGTATCCTTGCTTAGGAATTGTGATAATATCGTATCATGGGGCCACTGGTGGTTGCCATCCCTAGAGAATATGATTGTTGAATAACTGGATTGTATAGTTACAGCTTGAAAAATGCAAGTTCCTGTCATTTGATCTTAGGGAGGGTTTTGTTTTGTGCTGTTTCAGTATCCAGATATTTGGTGTCCTTGTGCTTACAAGTCACGATTCAACAGAAAGAAACAAGGTTTATTTAAGTTCAAGTCTCAGTTTCTTTTTTCTATCTGCATATTGCCAGCATTGCAGGTAATTCTGGTCGAGAACCTCCCAGGAAAGAGACTGACCGACATGTAAAGCAACCCACTGTAGTTTGCTTTTATAGCCTACATGAGATTTAGGTAATACAGTTAAATTTAGGTTTATAATTCAGGTTTATTGGCAAAATTTACAGACTTTCAGCTGTTTGCAATTAACAAATCAAACAAAAGTAATTGAAATAGCTCAACACAACACATGTTTCAAGTGTTTTTCCCAAATTCAACTGAAAACATGCTTGCTATGAAGGGGTTGAATAATTTTGAGACTGCAGAAGTTGCATTTTCAGTTGAATTTGGGGAATGAACTTGAAACATTTGTTGTGTTAAGCAATTTCAATTACTTTTGTTTGATTGGTTCATTGCAAACAGCTGAAAGTCTGTCAATTTTGCCAATAAACCTGATTTGCAATGCGGGATGAATAATTTTGATTACAACTGTAAGTTTTGAGAATTGGTGGCTATTTTGTACAATCTCATTTGTACGTTTTCATAAGATCTGCTTATGCCCCAGTGACGGGTATGGTCTAATCATCCTACGATTTGTACGATTGACATACAAAATTCATACAATACTATACATAATATAGTTACGTTTTCCCATATATATATATGTCTGTGTCTGTGTGTGTGTATGTATAAACATATAAACAAAAGCTTTTATGTAAGATTATCACGATTAATCAATTTGACAGCACTAGTATTTATCTAAATTGTAGGCTTTGCAATGCCAAATTGCAATTTCGTTTTTATTTTGCTATATCAGCCCTATTACAAATAACTAGAATTTTAGAACCTGAAAAACAGGCCGTGGACCAAAAAGTCAGTCAGTCTGTGTGGACCTAGTGATTTCAGCCAGCTCTTGTCATTTTTTCCACAATATTGATCAGGCTGTCCATGAACAGTCCATGCTCATAAGGCTGAGACTAGTTGATGCACCTCTCACTGGAACAAGATTTTACTGTTTTTTTCTTTTTTCTTCATCTGCTTTAATGGTTTGGCTTCCTAGACTCTTAAGATGTAATGACCCATGTCTGCAGAGAGTCATTTCACTTTTATTCTTGTGATCTGCTAACGTCTGTCGTCTTGCTCAAGTGAGTTTAGCCCGTGGCCGTTTTTCTGCCCCGTGTTGTGACCCAGCGGGAGAGCTCATCCGTTTTGGTGACGGACTCACTGTAATGCACGTATGTGAACTTGCTGTGTCGACTGTTTGTACTTAATCTTCAGTAATGCTCAGACATTTAGCTTTTTGGACCCAACCCAAAATCCCTGTTTTCCCCTGTCCAAGTGTTTCTCTAACATTAGTCATTGCAGGTATCATGAACAAAAGTTAACTATACTTTTACAGCATTTATAAATCTACACTATTCTTGAAAAGCTTATTTATTTATATATTTTTTTATCCTTATCCTTATTCAAAAAGGATGCAAAAGTGACAATAAAGACTTTTATAAAGTGTAAAAATTATAATTTATTTCATATAAATGCTGTTCTTTCTATTCAAAGCATCCCGAAAAAAAAAAAAAAAAAAAAAAAAAAAAAGAGTAGCTAATCAGCATATTAGAATGATTTCTGAAGGATGCCATCACTGGAATAAATTACATTTTAAACCATATTAAAGGTGAGTGAGTATAAGCCTTGGTGAGTATAAGAGACATTTAAATAAAAAAATAAAAAATCTTATCAACCCCAAACTTTTGAACTAGTGTAGCTTATATACATTTCTAAATATAAACTTTTTAACTTTAACTTCAATTAAAAATAATCCTTAGTTAATATATTATGAACAGACATGAATTTACAGTGAACAATAGCATATTTTTACATTTTACTGATGTAAACAAATTAAATCCTATATAGCCTAGTAGATTGTAATTTTTAAGTGTTTTTGCTATTATTTCATCTGTTTCTTTCTCTCCATCTTGATCTGGCACTCATTATCTCTCGTCCTGTGCTTTGTATAGCATGTGTAATAGTTTAGCTGTGAAGTGTCATGTGACGGGGTTAATGGGTCCTGAGTGTGTATTAGCAGCTTGTTTGGTTCTGTCAGAGTCAGCCCTGTGTGAGGCGGTCAGATCTTAACTCTTTAGAGCACTGTGATATGGACAGCATGTGACAGCATTGAAAACATCACAGCCGGTTTAGGCAGAGTGTGTTTAAAAGAATAAAGGTGGAGGATCTTTTGTAAAACCCTCTTCAATGCACACAAGCTGCAGGGCCGGTAAATTGCCATGACTGATATTTGTTTCAGCAAACACAAAGAAGAGTTGAATGCTGTAGGTTGGCCAGCTGAAACATAGTTGACATGTGACATACTCACCAACTGAAAACTAACATACCGAACTAAACTAGGGCCAGAAGCACTAGTCAGTAAGCAAAGTATAGTAAAGTAGTTACATGATGTGTGGTTTATACTGAAATCAGTTTGTTTTTGGTTGCTGTGTTGAAGAGTTTGTTGATTTGTAGTGTTTATGTGTGTGGTTGCTGTTAGTAATTGTGATGCTTTAGCTTTTCATATTAGTGTGGTGACACAGAAGAGACTAAATGTTCATAACCGACTACAACCCACCCTTCTACAGCTCACTGCGCCCTTACCCTCTACACATTATATTCTTTCTTTCTTTCTTTCTTTCTTTCTTTCTTTCTTTCTTTCTTTCTTTCTTTCTTTCTTTCTTTCTTTCTTTCTTTCTTTCTTTCTTTCTTTCAGCCTTGTAATCTGGACATTTAAAGGAATAGTTCACTTAAAAATGAAAATTCTGTCATCATTTACTCACCCTCAAGTTGTTTCAAACTTGTATAAATTTCTTTCTTCTGCTGAACACAAAAGAAGATATTTTGAAGAATATGGGTAACCGAACAGTTGATGGACCCCATTGACTTCCATAGTATTTTTTTTCCCCTACTATTAATGTCAATGGGGTCCATCAACTGTCTGGTTACCGAAATTCTTCAAAATATCTTCTTTTGTTACTCTTTTCTTTTGTTACTACTCCTTTAATGCATGGCCGTTTCAGGACTATTTACTCTGTTTGGAGAAACGTGTCTGGAGCAAACATATGTCAGAGAACCATGTGCTTTTGTGAGAGAAAGATGTTTCTTGAAAGTTTGATCTCTCTCTCTCTCTCTCTCTCTCTCTCTCTCTCTCTCTCTCATTATGGGATCGGATTACTCTTTATAATGCAAATCAGCACAGAAAATTTGCGTTGACACAGACTTTTTAAATGAGGCAACATGAATTGATTTAGGAATCACAATAACAAGACACTGTCTGTGAACCAATTTAAATGCCGGCTCTCAAAGCCAACAGTGGTTTCTGCAAAATGTGTGGTGGTTCTGATTCCAATCGTGTTCCATGTCCTTGTTATATGGTCACATATCAAGTGTTGTTAATTCCTTCGCCATGCACATTTGTCAGTTTGTTGTGTTGTGTTTTTATTTTTGAGCACATTGCTTTGGTTGTTGATTTGCCATGTGCCCTTGTTTTGTCATGTTGGGTGTGAGCACATGGCTCCTGTCATGTTTGTTTGTGCTCTCCTGTCTCATGTCTTTGCCCTGCCCCCTTGTTGTCTTATATTAGTTCATTTGTCCCACATGCTCTCCTTTGTTACCCTCATTTTCTTTCCTTATATATTACCCTTGTGTGCTCTGTCTTTTGCTGGTTTGTTTTTTGACAGAGCTCTGGTTCCTGTTGGTTCGATAGTCAGTCAGTCAGTCAGTCAGTCAAGTCTTTAAAACCTCTCTGTTTACCTTCCCTGTTTTTGCTAGTTTTATTTATATTCTAGTTTTGTTATGCTGTGGGTATTTTTTTTTCACCAGTCGTAGTTGGTTGTAGTCTGGGCTTTTTGTTTGAAGCCCTGTTTTGTGTTACATTTTTTGTAAGTGTCATGAAACACTTCTGTTTTAGCTCTGGTCGTTCACACATCAGATTTGAAAAAGACTCAAGAAATGGGCTTGTAAAGCTCTGGAAAAGTGGGAGTGTAGATGGTTGGAAGAGGGGAGACAACAACCAATAAAACACAGACAACACACTCATTTAAATGGACAAACAGAGATGCTTCATTTTTGTTTAAGAAATAACCCTGCTGTCATGGTCTTAAAATTCAATGAGACTTGAAACAGGAGATCTAACTAAATAGTCCTTTAATAGGAAACTCGAATACTCAGAAAGATAACACATAACTTCAATGTGACTATATAGGTGATGACTGACATCAAACTGAACCAAACATGAAGTATTTATACACAAGGAAAAATCAGGGAACTAAACAGGAACAGCTGGACAAAGATTAACTGATTAAATTACAACAAAAAGTGCATACTCATCTTCACCTATATGACAACGAACTAACAAAAAATCATTAGAAACTACTATCAGCTGTCATAAACAAATCAAATTGGTTTTGATTAATTATGATTACTGTTATACTAAATATTGTTACAGTCATATTTCCCACGTGTTGGTAGTCCAGCTCTGAGCACATCGTAGGGAAAATGCAAACAACACTGAGTTACTGTACACTTTTGTGTCACGACCCACCAGTTAAAAAACACTGAACTATAGTGATGCTAGTGATACAGTATACTACTATACTATACAAATTAGCACAGATTCATAAGAAACCGGTTGTCTGTGACAAAAGTTAATTATACAGTTCGACTGTAGAAAGACCAATCAGAATCAAATATTTCAGAGAGATGTGTGATAATAATAATCTGGAAAGAAAATAACTTTAACTTTAATAACTGGAAAGAAACAAATGGGCTGCTCACTACCACATTGTTGTTTAGTTTTGGAGGGAAAAGAGAATAAATCATCTTAACTGTACAGTATTTAAAGGATTACACTCTGATGACCCATCACAGATCGGCCTCTGTTTTAAAATGAATCGTCTGTAATCTTCTTATAGGGTAGTAGACACTGAGCACAAGATTCTCAAAATGCATATTAATAAGGGCTGACAGGTTTTATGTGATTATTTATTATTTGTACGCAGTAACCACTACAAGTTTTCTCAGGAAGAATTTTCAGCATTTTCACTTTTTAATTTGCAATGGCTATTACTGAATTACTCCCAGTATTTCTTACCTATATACTCCCACTAACTCATTATATGATTAAACTTCAAAAAAGTTGAAGGAATAGCTCACCCTAAAATGAAAATTCTGTCATTTACTCTCTTCCCTCGTGTCGTTGTAAAACCTTGTCAAGTCACATTTATTTATATAGCGCTTTTTACAATACAGATTGTTTCAAAGCAGCTTTACAGTGATAACAGAAAAATAATACAACAAAGTTAGTTTTGGCTGTAAAGCAGATCTAGAAGAAAATAGCGTCACAGTCCAGCTTAAGTAAGTTCAGTGATGGTTCATTTCTGTTGTAAAAAAGTTATTAATTTATCTTTACAGCGGCTCTGGAGAAAACAGTGATGTCATCGTCCTTGTGACTTGTGATCGTCCTTGTGACTTTCTTTTTTTTTTTTGTGGAACAAAAAAGAAGATAATTTGAGAACTTTCTTAGGGATTTTTGTCCATACAATGGAAGTCAATGGGCTCCAATTTTGTTTGGTTCACAGTGTTTTTCAAATTGTATTATTTTGTGTTCCGCAGAAGAAAGAAAGTCATTCAGGTTTGGAAGGACATAAGGGTGTAAATGATGACATCATTTTAATGTTTGTGTGAACGATTCATTTTAAGATATTTTTATCAAATAGTCAAGTCAAGTCACCTTTATTTATATAGCGCTTTTTACAATACAGATTGTGTCAAAGCAGCTTCACATTGATAACATGAAAATAATACAACAAAGTTTGTTTCTAGAAGAAAATTGCATCATCGTCCACCCTAAGTAAGGCAGATCAGTAATATTGTTGAATATTAAATGTCCCCATCTAAGCAAGCCAAAAGCCAAGGCAACAGTGGCAAGGAACCAAAACTCCATCAGGTGACAGAATGGAGAAAAAAACCTTGGGAGAACCCAGGCTCAGTTGGGGGGCCAGTTCTCCTCTGTTAAACGATAGTCAGGAAATCTACATTTTTTTAAATGAAACAGCTATGGAATAAGTTCCCAAGGTTTTTTTTTTTTTTTTTTTAGTATCATATTTGATACATTAGGTTTTTATGAGCTCATACTCAAGGAGGAAAGAAAACCCCACCTTGATTTTATTCCCAAACTAAGCAATTAACTTAGAGTCCTTAGAGACCTTTGTGTATCAAATATGATACAGTAGGCATCATATAGTGATGAAAATGCTAAATTTCCATGTTCAAGAGGATATCTGTACACCCCTCTCATACAACGTGATCATGAGGTCATGAAACAAGCATGCTTGGAAATAATTGCCAAAACTAGAGTGCAGTATTGAGTAAGTTGTAAGCTAGATTTCAGTGGTCTGTGTTTGGGGTGCAGTGGACAGTGGGGGGGCTGAGATTATACTGCTAATCCGCTAGCAGACGGAGGACACCTGCGTAGCCTCACAGAATCGTCCGGATTACGGAAACATGTTGCACTAATTAGGGGATGACACTCGCCACCTGGCTAAACCTGTGACTCGAGGAGCCGTTGGGTAGGGGACAGACAGAAAGACAAAGAGGAAGAGAATTTACAATATTATGAGGTCTCACCTGTTTTCAATCGCTGACTTCCCTGCTGACAGATACTGAGCTCTTCCTACAGATGTTACTGATACACAGCATGTTGACTAGTTTGTGTAGACTGAAACATTCAAAAACATCAATGAGAAACAATCAAGTGTTTATGCAGGAATGAGCAGTTCTTTGCTGTCAGCCATTAATCTGTAAGTAGGGATATCATTTATTTAAGCCTGTAAAGAGCTGAAGCTCTTTCGTACCAGACAGCAACTTTCTGCGATAAATTCTTGATGCGCTGACATATTTCTCCCAAAAAAAAAAACCCTGCACTGTAAAAAATTTGCTGTAGTTTTGCAGCTGTTTGCCAGTAACTTACTGTAGATTTAAATCGATGTTATTTACTGGCAACAGTTTGCTCAAAGTTAAATGAACATTAAACATTAACAAGTCTTTGTCTTTACAGAATAAAACTATAAAATAACAACCTAATGCAAAGCATTCTGGGAACCAGAAATCTTCATCAACCTTTTTCTGTTTTTTCCTTCAGATTTTGGTTCCCAGAATGCTTTGCATGAGGCTGTTATTTTAGTTTTATTCTGTAAAGATAAAGACTTGTTAATGTTTAATGTTCATTTAACTTTGAACAAACTGTTGCCAGTAAATAACATCAATTTAAATCTACAGTAAGTTACTGGCAAGTAGCTGCCAATAATACTGTAATTTCTACAGATTTTTTTAACAGTGTGACAAAACAGCTCATTACAAATGAGCTTTTTTTAATAATCCAGACAGATTGCCACATCAAGGACTTTTAATTGTCTCATTTAGTCATTAATTCTTAATTATATTTTAGCATGTGATTATATATATGGATTTTTGTTGTTGTTGTATTTGCTAGACTGATATAAACCTGTAGACACATTGGAACTTTTTGGATAGCTTTTCCCATTTTTGTATGCTTTTAAATGTTTTTATTTAATTTATTATTATTAATTAATATACAGCATAAGTGCAAGCTATACTGTGAAGACAGATTTATTTCTTACTGTCAGAAAAATATTTTCTGTCACTTTTAGTCTGCAGCCCAGACTCATGGGGTATTTGGTCTAGTGGAAGAGACTGTCTGGATGCCACCAGACACAGGAAAATATGAGAAGGAGTGATCACATGCCTCACTGAGAGGAAAGAGCAGAGATATTTGAGTCTGCCTCAGAGAACTGCTCTCTTCCTCTTTATAATGCTGTGATAAGAAACTCTTCAAATCCACTTTATGGTTGACAATTCCACTGTGAATCTGATACAAGAAAGGGACATTTAAACTACTGTTTAGATCAGGGTTCACCAATCTCGGTCCTGGAGGGCCGCTGTCCCTGCAGAGTTTAGCTCCAACCAGCTCCAACACACCTGTTTGAAAGTTTCTAGTATGCCTAGTGAGACCTTGATTAGCTGGTTCAGGTGTGTTTAATTGGGGTTGGAGCTAAACTCTGCAGGACAGCGGCCCTCCAGGACCGAGATTGGTGAACCCTGGTTTAGATGACACGTGCACACACACACACATGTTTTTTTGTTTTTTTTATGGGGTTATTCTGACATGATTTTAGACTGTACAAACTGTAAATTCTATCCCCTAACGCTAACCCTACCCATCACAGAAAACATTCTGCATTTTTACATTTTCAAAAAAAACATCGCTTAGTATGATTTATAAGTTGTTTTCCTCATGGGGACCACAAAATTTCCCTACAAGGACAAAAATGACTGGATTACTATCCTTGCGGGGACATTTGGTCCTCACAACATAGGGTTTACCAGGTACACACACTAACACTGGAAAACATATATGTCTGCTTGAACTACCAGACCAGATTTTTATTAGTACTCCCTTCCCAGACATGTCCAACGGCTTTAGATAACAGTATATCAAGTGAAGTGGCATTTATTTTAAAGAAAGCACACATTTAAAGACAACATTGTTTATGAGGTTAAATGGTGAAACAGACAATTTGTGGTTGCCAAACATATTTAGTGGTCAATTATTGGACAATTAAAAGACATTGAACAGAAATGATGAAGTAAAGTTAAGTTCTGCATTTTTTGATAATTTGAATGTAGCATTCAGGCTTTCCAAAGTTAAGTTTACAAATAAATCGCATATAGAGATTTAACAATGAAGCATGGATTATGACAGTGTTAACATCAGCCTGTTATGAGATATAACGGTCGATGTTTGTGCATGGACCAGTAAAATCGTGATTCATTAGTGTACTACAAATAGACCAGAGATCAGGTCTAAACTGGGATTAAGATTAGCAGTAATTCTTATTTAGAAAACTTCATGCTGTGCTATAAGGCTTATTTATCCTTTTTGTCTATCCTATTATGACTCATATAATGACAAGCTAGAGAGTCAGTCATCTTCAGGAAAAAAAAAAACACATGTGGTTCATTCTAGCAAGTCAGATACTTTACTAATGACAGGTACTTGATCTTATTTAATTGTCTTCTCTATATTTGTAACCTGATGGGTACAAACCAAAAGATATGATCATTCATGACAAATCAAGGCATACATCAGACAGCTTCACATTGTGGAACATGAGTACAAAACAAAAGCTAAAAACAGTAAAACTGTTATTATATAAAGAAAAGTTCAATTTCGAAGTAAAAAAAAAAACAACAAAAAAAAACACATCAGCTGAATTTTGTATTAATACTCAATTTGTGGTGTAGTAGATCAGCAACCATGACCAACTATAGGAAAAGGGAGTAGAGAGAGTTTGGTAAAAGGAGGATTCAAACTCAATCGAATTCAAAACTTTTTGCATTTCTTTATGCCAGTCCTGCCCACTGATAGCTGCACAGATATCTACCATGGTATAAACTGCATAGCAAAATGACACATTGTCTACAGTTGCATGGTACATTAATTCATTTGAACTTTTTTCGTTCAGCTCAAGTCTTTCAGAGCAAGTTTTGCAGACCATTAAGAGAACCATGAAGTGATGATGATGATGATATCACCCTCTTTTATCCATGCTCATGCTGTGGCAGTTTTGAGAGAGCTGTGTTTAGTGGTGTTTGGGTCAGGGCGGGGTGGATGCGTAGGTGCTTATTTGGGTTTTTCGAGCGGTCAGGATGTTTAAGATCAACCCAGAGGAGCCATTCAAACACAGGTGATCAAAGTACTGCCTGAACTCTGCTGTCAGGGTCAAACTGACCATAGAAGAAGACATCAGTGTCCTAACCAAGCAGTTGTTCCTGGAAACTTCTTTCTCGAAATGAGTGGATTTTCCATCTTAGAGCCATATTCTTTGGTGGTAAATGTATATATATGGCAGCACCAAACGTTTCACATAAAACAATCTAAAAAGACAAACTAACAATGCATACATACAATTTTATCCAGCATGACCAAATAAAGTCAGGTCCACATTGCGACCTTATTCTGGTCAAGACTGTCTATAAGAACCAACCTTATTTTTATGTGATGTTCAGGGGCAAATTATTATAAAATCAATGATACTCAGATGATAGACCATTGTGCAAAATTAGTAGTTCTAATTCTACTAGTAATGGTGCACCAGTTAATCCAAATGATTGTACAGACAACAGTAAAAGGTGTTTTGAGCCCAGCTCTCGTTTTAGTGTGTAATATGCATCAGACGGTCAGTGAGCGGACTGTGGGCGGTCTGTCTGAGACTATCTCTGCCTGCCTCTACTTCTCTAATTATCCATTTGCAGACCTTAGAGGCTTCTACATTTGGAAATATAATTAACCATATCAAATATAACAAATAATCTTGCCTGTCTGGACTCAAAATCCTAGAGAATCTTACATTGTGTCTCTAAAACATTAAAGATAGATCTAGGTGTTACTCCTGCGTGGGTTGGGCTTGTTGTTTTGTATCTAAATCTTGAACTTGGCATGAACTGGCTTGACTGATCATATTTATTTGTTCAGCATATGGCTTTGCCCATCAAATATCGGTCTGTTATTTCATTTGTCAGACATCTGGTCTTGCAGATTAGATTTAGGTTTCTCTGTTGTCACGGCAATATCATATTACACAAATTTCATCAACAAGTCCACACGCACAGAACCAGAAACTTTGTTTTGCTGTTCAGGTGGAGATAAGGGGAAGATCTCTTCCGTTTAAAAATAGAATGATAGCTTTTGTTTCTGATACAGACTTAATCTCTTTTATGGCAGTGTCAACTTCTTAAAATTTTCTAAAGTAACATTGCATGTATTCCCTTGTGAGAAATAAGTGTGCTTAATTGCACATCTTAACTGCACCTGCAAATCTGCAAAAAAACCTGCAAAAAGTATATATTTAAAATACCAAATCTCCCTTAGCAACTGTTTCCATCCACTGTGTTATCAGAAAAGCTTTTGCTCCTTTTTGCTTGGTTCAGACTAAGGGCCAGATTTACTAACAGCTTGCGACAGCGCAAACCCTCTTTTGGTGTTAAAACACTACTATCAGGATTTACTAAAGACACACAGTGAAAAAAATAGCGCTGAAAAAGCGTTGACGGTTATTTTTGCAGCTGACCTTATTGCATATGCATTTGTAGGTGTTTCCCTTTCAGGCACAACATTTATGGGAGAAGAGTATTTAATTGAATCATGCAAGGTGATTTAGTAAGGTTTGCACTAGTCATTTTACTGGTATTTGCTCCATTATTTACCACCCAAAAAAAGCAGAACCAGATGCTAATTTGAAACATCACGTTTAATATATCAATTTTAGTTAATATACTCTAGAATGTTTACTAATGTTACACATTTAATAGTAAGATTACTGTATTAATTCAATTTAATTAACGTTGTTATATTTTGTTACTGCAACCATACTAAATACTGTTGTTCTCAACATGGAATTAATCTTCCATTTTAAGCTATGGAGACTTGTGCAATCGGTTTCCAATGTTTCTTTAAGTAAACTGAACTTGTTTTAGTACTAGTACAGAAGGCAGTCAACATAAGCTTGAAATTGCTGCACAAGAGTGTTTCAAATCAGTCATTTGTGAGGTTTTATTTCAGTTAGGATGTTGCCTTACATTGGAGCTGCCAAGCAATTTAATTTACATTTTAGAACAGAGAATGTCTTCATATTAGCTCTTTCCCCACCAGTGTTTTTTTTTTAAAGTTGCCAGCCACCACCAGCATTTGACTGTTTAAAAAAAAAAAAGAAAAAAAAAGAAAAAAAAAGAATAGCCCCCAGAATACTATATATATATATATATATATATATATATATATATATATATATATATATATATATATATATATATATACATTTTATTCTAGCTTTACACATTCTTATTTCTTTTTTATCTACACTTAAATGTGGGTAAGTTTCATAAAGTAACATTTTGAACAAAAAGCTGAGAAAATCTTGTTTTTGTCAATGATCGGATTCAGATCGATGATCTAAACATAGATGGAATAGATTGCTTCCATCAACACCCCCAAATCTTCACTGGCCTAGTCCTGGGGCAACATTTTATTCGGCAACGTTAGGCAGTTTTGATTTTTATGCTGTTCATTGTTTGAGGATTGCGTTATTTTATAAGCAATGCCTCTATAGCTTCCTTGTTGTTTCTGCTTCTTCTTCGCCTGTGTTTTGATTCGGAGATTCTGTACTCTTTCCTGGCTCTACCATTGGAGAAAGCGTAACGGCTAACTTAGATCACGTGTGCGAACGTTTATTCAGAGTTGTGCGAACGTTGTTTGTTATGCTTAATAGTGCCCCCTACAGTATAACAGTGAAAACATGGACTCCCTGAAAACTCTGTCAATGGCGGGGAAGCGTTGTGCATAAATTATGGAAAATTCGATCATTGGTGGGGATAGAGTTAAAGAAGTTCTGTTGAGAAAAATGTTCAAAGTCATTATGACGGATTGCCTTTTTGTCTATAGATCACATTTTAAGTGTTGGGTTTTCCCTCTGGCCAACAACTGCTGTGTTGAGGCTGGAAAACACAACATAGCCGTCCGCTCTAAAGTGGCTTCCTGCGTGAGTAGCACTGCTTTGGGAATCTACAGAGAAAAACAACAAGAGCAGCGCACGACTATACTCACAGATAAATAGTGTGGCTCCTGTACCATAGGTTTTTTCCAAATTAAGATACAATTTAACAGCGCTGGATTAGTTTTCCTATCAGCACACAGCTGGAGAGGGAATCATCTGTTTGTGTTCGGGTGGGTGGTGTACAGTTCGCTCTGAAGGGTGGGGTACGGATGGGGATCTGGTGACTGCAGTGTTTTGGGGGAGTTCCATGCAGCAGATGTGTGAAAGTAGGGCAGACGTAAAGGACAGCGCTTGTGTAAGAGGTGGAGGTCTGATCTCAGCACATGTTTGGAGTCTGAGCACACACATGTGCAGATGGTCCGTATGTTTGAGAATAAACATCTCCACACAGGGAATGCAGTCCAGCACAAAGTTATTTGCTATTGAAAAATACAAAGCTAACAGCTTATTAGTAAAACTGTTGTAGTGAAAATGATTTTGGATGATCTTGGATATGATTATAGGCACCATCTACTTTTTAAAAGGCTTTGGTTCTGGAACTATATACCCCTTTCATTTTAACAGAGATAAAAAAATTAAAAGAAAAGAAAAAAACAGTAATAAACCATCAACGAAACCAATTATGCTGTATATCCAAGTGTAACAATTCTGAATTACCAAAAAAGAGAAAATGCAGAACAGGGATTTGGTTCTATCCATCTGTATTTTTGAGATGTGGGTGTTGCACTCTAAAATGGAGGCAGACAAACTTGAGCTTGCAGAGGCGGGTTTAAGCGGATTAAAATGATTGAAGAAGTACCTGCATATGTTGTTTACAAAAAGATCAATAACATGCATTTAGAAAGTAGATGTGATAAAATAGGGTGACCTTTCATTTCATGCCAACTTGAACACTGAGTGAACTACTCACCTCATTGACATGGTTGAATCAGCAATGCTAGTTTACATTTTCTTTTTACATTTTATATACAACTGACTATGTATTTAAAGTCAATAAATGTATCCCTTAAAACTCGTCTTTGATCACCAAAATTACATATTTAAAAGTTTTTTTGTTGAAAAAAAATTCTTCATGCCTTAAAATAACTTGAATGTAACTCTACACCCTTGCCTCATTTAGTATACGCGGTGCTATGAATATGCAAATTAGCCCCGCCTCCACTCACTCACACAAGCTCAGAGATCCACTGGTTGACGATCACACGTTGATCTGATTGGTTACAAGGTAGTTTGTGACGTCAGAAACACCAGCGATTTCTATCCGCATTTTTGAGACTGTTTTGGTTCACTGCTTGCCTGGATGCCAGTCGAACTTAGCCCCGCCCACAACATTTGAGGTTGGGATGTTTGGTCTGGACTTGATTCGTTGTGGAGCAACTATGCTCGAACCAGTGCTGTTCGGACCAATCAAATTGTCAGGGCGGGCTTTATATGATGATGGACAGATGATCAACAGTAAAGTAATCATCCACGTCACCAAAGAGCGCTTGGGTTGAATTTGTTTACAGCAAAGATGACTGCCGCTGGAGAATTGAGATGTGTAGATTCTGCCATTGCGTCTGTTATAGAAAATTATCAACAGCGCATTAATTTTGAAAGAGGAACAGAGAACTGCGATCAAGGCATTTGTCGATCGGAAAGATGAATGAAGAACATACGTCACTTACTCCGTTGCTCTGATTGGTTGTAGGTCTACCCAATTGAGTGTAGAGGCATTTTCTTTCCTGGTTAGGTTGAAACATGCCCCATAATCACAGCCCAATGGAGCAGTATCAGACTCATATTCTGACTAGAATCTGAGTATGACGACGTCAGGCTAGTTCACTGCAGTTTTAAGGAGAAAATACTCAGCAATGGTGTTGACTTATGAATTTGCACATGGTTTGTCTTAAAGCATATTTAAAACACCAGATAGACATATAAACAACATTAAAAGCTTGATTTTCACCACAGGGGGACTTTAAGCAGTATATAAAGTTTTTTAATAATTATTCAAACATGTACAAATACGTATATTAGCAGTCATGGGATTGGGTGGCCACTGTTACCATTATTCTCATGTATTTGTGGTAACTCTCTTATTGGTTTATATCTGTTCAGGATAATGGGTAGTGTAGTTCTTCACAAGGAATTTGGTAATTAAACTCAATGATATGATATTAACAAAACAAAATGATACTGAATCACTGTGACTTGTGGCTTCAGAAGCATATACCATTGTGTAACAACCAACATTTAAAATGTATAATCACAGTTACAATCACAGGTTTTTTGTTGTTGTTGTTGTTGTTGTTGTTGTTATTGTTATTGTGGTTCTTACTGCTATTTTATTTTTAAACTTGACAAAAAAAAGTTACAACTATTTTGCATTTGTTTATGGTTTTTCTTAAAATAAAACTTAAGAGGGAAATTCTTGAATTCAAATTCTTGAAAATTGAGAATGTTCTAAGAAATATCATAAACAACTTTTTGAAGTTAGGATAACCTCCAGCTTGTCTTAAATTCTCAATGGTAATACTTTAAAAATGAACAATTTATAGAAATGTAACATATATATATATATATCTACTACAATTTTGTACTTATATAATCTAATCGCTGCTGAAACACCCGTGCCACTTCCTACGTGCACATCTCCTACTTTCCATCATGACATACTGTAATTATCAAGCCTCCCAAGGAGAACTCTCTTCATTGCAATAATTCCCTCAAACGAAAATAACCTCCAGCTCTTGTCCATTGAAGTTTCTTCATTTATTTTATTTTCCTCCATGTCACATTAAATGGATTCCAGTTTCCAATGTTGTTAAACTAACATGTCTCGCAGCCTTTACATTTGAACGATCCAGAGGCTTGATACTTAAAAAAAGATTAATAGACAAATTTATCATTAAGATTCTTTTTTCTTAAGACGATTTTAATGAATCCAGCCACTGATCACTTTTTCTTTCTGCAGTAATGGCACTGTTTTTTCAGTTGAGTATCTCTCACTGTCTGTAGAGGAAGAAGATGCTGGCGCAGAGATATAGCCCCATGTGTCTCCTCTTCTGCTGAACCAGCACATTTTACACAGTCTTTTTTTCTTCTAACAAAGACACAGAGCCATGAAGTGAGTTTGTTATGAATGGGGTGAATGTATTCGTAAGGGTCAGATAAACAGATATTCACATAACTTCAGCCCATTTTTAAAACCGCATTGTGTGAAAATCGCTCTTCACTTTTTAAGTGTTGTGTCTGTTAGATGTGCATTGCTATAAATCATGTCTTAATCAGTATTTTTTGTCTCTTTTTTCCAGGAAAAAATATATAAACAGTCTTGTTTGTCTGATAGCAGTGGAAGTTACTGGACTTCAACTGACTTTAGTCCCTCTTTGTGTCTTTATGCAGAACTCAATGAACTTGCCTCCAGACAAAGCAAGATTACTTCGGCAGTACGACAATGAGAAGAAATGGGAACTCATTTGTGATCAGGTAAGACAGTACATTCTTTCTTTCTCTTACCTCCTCCATTCTCCTAGTCAATCTAATAATAGTCATTGGGGTCTAAAACAACAGACAATTTTTTCAAAATATCTTCTTTTGTACACACAGAAGGAAAAATAAACGTATATACAGATTTGGAACAACATGAGTAAATTATGACAGAATTTTCAATTATCGGTGAACTTTAACTTGGTGCCACACTCTGGTGACATTGTTTGCCATGGAAACAATTCCATGGAATTCCACGGGTCCCAGTCATGTATTTTAGATTTTACCATGCATTTCAGTGAGACAAGTGTGGGCAATCTGTACTACAGTGAGTCATTGTTTGTCCATTAGGTGACCTTGTGTCCCTGCAGACATAACATATGGTCTTTATCTTGTCCTCATGAAGACAGCACAACTTGTCTGGCTGCTGTTGTTGTTGCTTTTTTATACTCATTGTTAATACTCATCCTATACTGTGTCCATCCCATCCAACCAGTGATATTGACAATGATTGTGAACTCTAATACTGGCCATCATGTGACCCCACTGATAATATATCAGTGGACACTGCCTTGTTGAGATCACATGAGCCGCCATGTTAATCAATTTACTATTAATAACAAAAAAAAAACAAAAAAACATTCTGTATGATTGATAAGCTGTTTTCCTAATAGGGACCAAAACATTCCCCACAAGGACAAGGATTTTGAATATTGCCATCTTTGTGGGGACATTTTATCCCAATAACAAGTAAATGGAGTATACATGTTCCACACAAACACTCACACACTGGCCACATATTAAATGTCAATGTGATATCTGTGGCTGATGTGTTGTGTGTGTGTGTGCAGGGGCCTTGTGTTGTTTTGAGCAGAACTAGGTCTCTTCCTCTTTCCTGTTATGCACTGCTGTTGATTGGCTGTTGCCAAGGTTAACATCCAAATGAGTGAGAGAATTGTATACACATTTGATTTAGAATATAACTAAATTATTAGTATGAGTAAATATTATACATAAATGATTAAAGGGATGGTATAATGCCCTTTTCACAAGATGTAAAATATGTATTTGATGTCTCCAGAGTGTGTATGTGAAGTTTTAGCTCAAAATACCCCACAGATATTTTTATATAGCATGTTAAAATTGTCACTTTTTGAGGGTGAGCAAAAACACACCGTTTTGTGTCTGTTCCTTTAAATGCAAATGAGCTGCTGCTCCCGGCACAGAGGGCGGAGCTTCAACAGCTTGCACTCACACAGACATGCACTGAAAATTTCAAAAACGTTTAGCCTTTAATGTTCAAACCGGATTCAGACAATGATGGAGACGAGACTCAAGAAGAGGTGACAACATGTAGAAGCAACAGGACATTTCTGAATGGTTAGTTGATGAATTTATGTAGCTGATGTGTAGTTATCTTCTAGTCATTGATTAGCATATTCTGTCTTGATAATCTATAAATCGTGTTCCGGGGGCGGGGTTTATGTAAATTTTAGGGTTAGTGATGTCACTAACCTGGGAGGAATGTTGTGTAGTCCCTACCATCCGTTTGTTGTAGTCCTTAAAAAGCAATTTATTTAAAAGCAAAGATCTCCCTTTGCTTTGAACTTTGAGCGTTGTAACTTTGCAGATGTTGTTTATGCTCAAACAGCGACATTACACACTAACTAAAGTTAAAAAAGTGAAATCATAATCAACCATCCATTTAAGGTTTCAGTAGTTAACATTAACTACATTAGTTAACCTGAACTAATACTTAACTGTTATTGTTAAATTGTTAACTGCACTTCTACAGCAGTTATTCATCTTTGTTAATGCTAATTTCAACATTTACTAATACATTATTAAAATCAAAAATTGTATTTGTTAACATTAGTTAATGCACTGTGAAGTAACATGAACAAACAATGAACAGCTGTATTTGTATTAACTAACGTTAACAAAGATTAACAAATACAGTAACAAATGTATTGCTTATGGTTAGTAATACATTAACAAATGTTAACTGATGAACCGTATTGTAAAGTGTTACCAGTTACGCTTTATTTCGATAGTCCACTTTTGAACATTCTACTAACTATTAGTAACTTTGCAACTTTGGCTCGAGGTCATGGTACAAAGGACCCTAGGCTGATTTTACTCCAAACCATCCCTTTAAGTGGACTATCGATATGAAGTGTTACCATGATTAATAATAATCACTTTGTTATTACTTCCATTCGTTAGCACTTTCTTTTGTAAAGATATTTATAAATCAAATCGATGAAATTCATATTCATACTTGCAGATATTTAAAATGTGATATTTGTAATGACCTGTGGAGAAAACATGCATCAGATTATTTCATTTTTGGATCTATCTTTAACATTTTGAACTTTCATTAAACTTATGTTTAATGAGGTTAACACATCTGACAAAGATAATGGACACACGGCCAGACATGTGGACATGTTAATATCACACTATTGGCCAGTTGAAAGTAGTTTAGTCCGAAAGATGATTAATCTCTCTTAGGAGAATTTACAGTAGTGTTCTTGTGTTTGTGTAAACAATATGTAATCTGTCAACCCATAGTCAATGGAAAATATCTCCCACAAATTGAATACTTTGTTTAGCCACTAGCCAGTTTGGCTAGTGCAAAATTGCAAAATTAGCAGTTAGATTAAACCAAGTCAGATGGATACTTTTATGATGTCTTTATGAACTTTTTGAAGCTTGAAAGTTTTGATGAAATTGACTTCCAAGGGAGGGACTGAAATCTCTCAGGCTTCATTAAAACATCTTAACAAATGGCTTGTGATTTTGAAAAAACACAAGGGTGATTAAATGATGACAAATTTTTTGGGAAAACTATCCTTTTAACAAATTATCAATGTTATCAACATAAAATTGTTCAGACTACTTTGTTAAGCTAGTTGGGACAACATTTCGGTGATGTGAAGACTGAAAGTAATTCACACTCCGTGAATTAAAAAGTCCCACAAATTGGATAAACCCACTCCATATTCCTCATACAACTACAATACTAGCACAAAACTAACATAGGAATTGCTAACACTTTTACATGAAAATCAGTAAAACCATGAACACATCTTTTTATCTCTCTTTTCCAGGAACGATTCCAGGTGAAGAATCCTCCTCACACATACATCCACAAGTTACAGAGTTATCTTGACCCGGCCGTGACCAGAAAGGTGAGTTCTGGTCTTATTCCCTCAGTGCGGACTGGCCTGTGTGTGTGTGTGTGTGTGTGTGTTAAGGCTGGGATGGGTGACCTCAGACACAAAATAGCTCCTGATAACAGTGCTGCCCTTATTGCTACTCTACAATAGTACGGAGAGGAACAGGAGGCATTCTACTTCCTACTGGGGTCAAACTTACTTCTTGCTTGGGCAAACTTGATTCCTGTGATAGGAATCAAATGATACACCTTGCTTTACAGCTGATTTCTGGTGCAGGGAAAGTGTCAAGGGGTCACATCATGAGGAATCAGAACTCAAAACTTAAAACTTCCTCTAAAACAACTGTTTATTGAAAGCGAGCTGAACTTTTACAACTTTCTGATGTCAGACAGATGTATGAACGCATGATGGCCCAAATTGCATGTCAACCACTTGGCCCAGTGACAGTAAAGTAATAAGGAAAGAGGATACGCCTAAACATCAGATCATCTAAAGATTAGAGTAAAACGTAGTAGTCCACAACCTAAACTCACATCTGACTTGCGCCTTAAAGACTGGTCAAGATTGCAGTTTATTCTGGCCAAGAACTGCCCACTTAGTCAAGAAGTCTGACTCAGCAACATGTACTGTAAAGTGACCAACCACAGTTTGTTGGTTTATTTGTAGACCAAATAGAACATTTTAATTTATTCAAATAAAGATTTGAACTTGAATGTCATATTTTGGTAAATCCAGTGATTAGTTCTTCATCAGAAATGCTTATAATATAAACCTGGTTCTTTTTAAGCACAACTTTCAACTTTCCAGTGTTGAATAAAATATACATCAGGAGGTCAGTAAATGGACAGTGGGCGGTCTGTGGCCTTGCCGTCAGAATCTGAGACCAGCCGTATATTGTGCATCGCTCGGCTGTGTGTAGCACCTTCTGCTCTGCATATACTTGGAGGACGGTCGGTTTAGCCAGTCTTGTCTGCTTCCTGACCTGGCCCCAATTCATGTTTGAGCTCTAAGACTATGTGCCATATTACTAGAGAGAAGAGCAGCACCATCCCAGGAGGGATGAATACCATCTCTTTTCAGCTGGTCAGGTCTGCCCCAAAAACTTTTACAATTGTCTATGAATTCTATATTATTTTGCGGACACCACTTAGACAGCCAGCCGTTGAGTGAGTACAGTCTACTAAGTATCTCATCACTCCGGCGAACAGGGAGGGGGCCAGAGAAAATTACAGGGTTTTAGGGTTTTAGGGGTTTTAGGGTTTTAGGGTTTTCTTAACTTAGGGGCTTGGTTGCAATGATGATCCTAACAGTTGGCTGCTTCATCTTTCAAAAAAAGTTTCATTGCGAACTCTCCATTACACTCATTTACAAAACAGTCTGCAGTCAAATGCTCAGAACACACACATAATTCTCTGTCACAATCCGGGACGCCATTTAAAATTAAACGTCAACTTGTTCCTGATGCTGGGGTCCTACTGTCAAAGTGAATGTTTATTTACTCTTCCATTTGTCCTGTTGTCAGGAGTAGCTCAAGCATGTGGAGTATGTCTGAAATTGAACGGCGTCTGCATACCGTATCCAGTTTAAACAGCGTCAGTAATTATAATCGGTTCTATTTGCTTTTGATGCAATGCGATGCAAAACTGTATTTTCTGCAAGCTTTTTTCAAGGTAAATTCAGGTGTCTTTCCAAAATAGGACACTTGGAGACTCCAAAAGGACACCAAATAACTAAATGATAAAAGTCTATATAATTCATAAATTTATGCACACACACACACAAAAAAAAACATGATAAAACATTACAGAAAAAAAGTTTTCAGTGTACAGTATGTGTACAGTGCAACAACAAAGAGCTTGTTTAGAACTTTTTAGAGCTTGTTTAAATTTTAGACAAATTTTAGTCAAGTTACTGAGCAGAGCCATATGGAGATGCCAAAAAAATAACGGACTGACGCATACATGAACATGACGCAGACTCCTGTACGTCACTGCAATCATCTTTACCTTGATTACAATCCGCATCCATCTAAACTTTACTAGCGAGATTTGCTTTATCCAGCCGAGAAATGTAGTTAGCGTAGCATCTGGCCAGCGGTGGGATGTTTTGACGTTCTGTTCAGTCTGTATTTCACACAGTGCTCATCAGAAACAATCACAGAATATGACAGAGCTCGTGTTTTAAAGCTAAACAGACACTGGAATGAATAATTCACTGAAAACTGTCCGTGGGTCACTATTTTCTCTGCCATCTCTGATGTAATAAGCCTGGTTTTCTTTATATTAGCACTGTTTTGGACTGATTGTTTGAATGAATTTGCTTACTCTTCATTAGATGGAAAATTCAGCGGCTTAAAATGATCTGATCGCAAACATAGAAGCGAAATTGGGTTAATAAGTTAGAATAGAAATTTCTGCCTACCGGGTCACAGGTGCTTGTGCCATTATAGATGCTCAATGTGATAAACTCCCAACTTCTATGATCATGTAACTGCGTGACGTAAATTACGTTAATAACGTAATTTCATGTGCTTCAGTAATTTATTTGATTTCAATTATTTTAACACATTAAGGATTTTGCATTAATCGCATGTGTTAACAGATGGACAGCCCTAGATTCAATATTAAAGGTCAGATATTATTGTTTATGTCTTTTATGTGGTTTGGACTCTGAAGGTGTTCTTGAGCTGATCTCATGGGTGTTGCACGCCGGCAGCTGACATCATGTCCCTGAGCTCAGAGAAAGTACAGAACGAGAAAAAAAAAAATGGGATGGGGGATCAGAGATGTGGTGAAAGAGTTGAGACACACATAAAAAAAAAATAGACAGTGGGAAATAGAAAGTCCCAATGAAGGTAGGTGATGAATACAATGAAAGCGAAAAAGAGAAAGAGACAGAGAGAGTTATGACTGTACGTTCTGGCCATGGCTCTTTTCTGCAGACTTGAACAATTGTTACTTTGTGTGCGCCGAGAGCTTTACATACGGTGCATTCCACACGCGGCTCTCAGCCAATCGGATTGCAGCAGGAAGAGGGTCATTCCAGAGGGTCCTGAAGAATGTCTTTGCCATTGATTCCAATCCAGGATGACCTCTCTGGAGAACTGCGTTCTTTTTCCCCCTTCTCTTTCCCTCTCTCTCTCTCTCTCTCTCTCTCTCTCTCTCTCTCTCTCTCTCTCTCTCTCTCTCTCTCTCTCTCTCTCTCTCTCTCTCTCTCTCTCTCTCTCACCACAGCTGGGAATGCTTAAAGTCGAGGTGGGAGCGTGAGCTCTGCACACACACTGAAAACACACTGCACTCCACATGTGCCAAACACACCCACGCTGGGAACAACAGAGCACACACTCCCCTCTTTTTCTCTTTACTCACTATATCTGTTGTTTTTATGTGTCTGTGTCTCTTTCTCTTTGTCACTCTCTGTCTCAATTTGCATAGGATCCGTCCTTAATATTATTTAAGATTAGAATTAATGTGTACCAAATCATAGTAGGCCTATAGCAAAATAGTAAGCCAGAAGTGCCTTAAAAAAAAAAATCCCCAAAAAAAGTGGATTTTTGAAGTGAAGTTTGTGGTGGTTGACACAACTTTTTTATAAATGTAAAAAAAGAGAGAATATCACTGACAACATGTCATTTCAGAGGCAATGCAAGTTAGTCTTGCGTCATTTCAAATATGTAAATAATATGAACTCAATAATTTCATCAAATACACCCAAAATCAATTATTTGTGCTATGACTTCATTCATTTTATAGCTCTACACTCTTACTGATTTTTTGTGATAGATAAAATTGATTCTTAAAGAAAAATATAACTGGGTAAATGTAACAGAGATTCACCCAACTCAAATCTTTGCATCATAAAAAATGAAAAGATTGAAAGCACAGTAAATCACAAATTAGTTTAAGGCAATGGGTTTATTTGGTTGTTTTCTCCACTTAGTCTCATAATAGGGTTGAGTCCAAACTGTGGGCCCACTTTTGTTCTCTGTAGCCATGGTTACAGTGGCTTTGTGGCCAACCCAATCACGTGTCAGGTGAAATGCATGTGAAAATGTCATCCAATGAGAGGGACACGCTGCTTTTACCAGCTGAACGGGATATGCTGCCAAATCTTAACTCAAAACTGATGCTGCAGTTCTGCAACACTAATTAGACGGCAGCCATGATGATGAGTGGCAGGCCAGGCATTAATAATCAATCCGACTGATGTCAGACACTGAAATGATTGCATCAAAGGGAGTTAGAGTGGGAATGACAGTGAAAAAGAGGAGGGGATTGAGACAGCAACAGATAAAAGGAGAGAGACATGTAGGCTATTAAGACATCTAATTCTTATACTATGTATTGCAAGTATGTATTTAGCAGATGATCAATCAAATGTTGTTTTGATTAAGCAAAATAATATTCCAATATTTGGACCTGTTACGTTGCCATAACACTTTTTCTTGATACCACACGCCCATTTGTTGCATAGCAAGCTAAATCCATTAACTTAAATTCACTTTTTAATACATGTTTCAAGTTTGTTTTTGTAATCTTAAATTAAAATGTTATAACTTGAGTCACCTCTGAAATGAAATGTTGTCACCAATCGCCAATCTCTCTTATTTCTTTTAACCTCTCCTTTCCAAAAAAATGTCATAGAGACACATTTTCACCATCCAATCATCTTGGCAAATCTGAGCACAGTTTGAGACATTCAGTACATTTACATAGACAACAATATTCCGATATTAAGCCGATTAAGACAATACTCTGATTAGGAAACTACCATGTAAACAGGGATTTAACAATAAACAATAAATATATATTATTATTTTTTTCAGTGTAGAGGAGACCTGAGTGACTTTTTCTTCTTTTGCTATTTATTTAATCCCATTGTTGTCTAGGAGAATCAAGTGCCTAATGCCCAGTACACACTGTACGATTTTGGGCTGTCCCAGATGAAAGATGACCAATTGTCTTATGTCTTACAGTGAGAGAGGTTCAAAGACGGCCATTGTCACTGCGACTAAAATAGCCTGTGATAATTTTCTGAAAGTGTCATAAATTTAGCATGATCATCTCGCAGTGTGTTTGCAGCTACGACCTTCATCTACTGACTAGCCAATAAAAATGCAACATGAAATGGTGTATTAATAACTAAAACTAAAACTTCTTACCTCGAGATCCATTTGCAAAATTGGCATGCCAAGTTGCTGTCTTTTCCATGACCACGTCCATATTCTTCTCTTTTGCCTCCTCCTTTTTTTCAGCACACATAAAAACCACAATTGCCAAAGTGTGATTCATCTTGCTCTATTTGTTTACCAAAAATTAGCACATGCTGATGACGTTTTATTCTTCTATACTGACGTGCGCCGTAGCCTACGACATACATACATGTCGTACCCAAGTTTATTAGATCCATGTCATACAGTGTGATTTGTAATGATCTTATGGGATTGCCGAAATCACAGTGGGCATAATAGATGAACGCTGCAATAAATACTTTTTTTTGTTCTGTCTTCTGTAGAAGTTCAGGAGGAGAGTGCAGGAGTCGACGCAGGTCCTGCGGGAGCTGGAAATCTCATTACGAACCAATCACATCGGGTGAGTTCATCAGTGTGCATGTGTGTTCATTAAATACTGATCACACTCGAGCTGTGATCACTGTTCTGAGTTACACAGACACTCTCCTGAGTCCTGAAGGGAAACTGTAGCACTACGAAAGCCCTCATGTATCATGAATTGAAGCTGAAATAATGGTCTTTTGTCTGACGCAGTACACTCACCAGCCAAATATTCCTGACTGGACTTGTCATATTTCTGTGCCAACCGATAGGTTTTGTGAGAATCTCTACACAACCTAATCAGGACTATTCTTACTAGTGATGTTCGGTTCTTGAACGAATCGTTCTTTTGAGCCGGTTGAACCCGGTTCAAAGGAAGTATCCGGTCGAGCCGGTAATTCTTACAAGTACTCTGAAAATGTTCAGAATGTAATACTAGAGTAATGCTTATTGAATACTACACTGCATATACACTCACTGGCCACTTTATAAAGTACACTTGTCAAACTGCTCATTAACATAAATATCCAATCAGCCAATCACAATGGCAGCAGCTCAATGTATTTAGTCATGAGGTGTGTTCGACTTTAAGCAGTGCATCTAAATGTCTTGTAATTTTCATCTTCAACCTCAGGGTTGAGCAACTCTAACCCTTGAGCTCCACTGTCCTGCTGAGTTTTAGCTCCATTCCTAATCTATCATATATTTAATATATAATTTATGACACAACAGTAATCTATGACACAACATATAATTTTTAAGAAATCCTGAAGACTTAGGTTAGATTTGATCAGGGTAGGAGCTAAACTCTGCAGAATGATAGCCTTCCAGGAGCAGGGTTGGACACCCCTGTTCTACCATACAATGAGCTGTGTGAAAAAATATCTAGTTAAAAATGCAAAGATGTATTCAACTAAATACAGTATAATAATATCAGTTTTACATGTAAATATTAACATTTGCACATTTTTTAAAAACTAAAAATACATAAAAAGGGGACTGTCAACAGGGGCCCCAGAGGCATTGGAGGGCCCATAAGGTTCTCCCCTAAGGCCCCCACCCTGAAACGCAAATTCTACCGAGGGTGACCCTTTCCCCCTTGAGTGATTTCTACCAAAGGAATGTGATTTCTAACCGCAGTCCCTAACCCGCCAAACATTAAGTGGTAATGCCACACCAATCCCCTACACATGACTAAAGAGTGTGTATCTTGTGGTGCACATTGCGTGTTTTGAAATACATATTAGTATTGTAATTTTACAGTTGTAATGTAAAGTGAAGTATTTTGTTGCCATATTGATAAATGACAACCAAATTTTGCAGTCCTACAAACAAAGCAAAACAATTTTCTTTCTTTTTTTAAATTGCATTTTAAATTGTAATTGAATCAGAAATGTGCAATTAATTTATTTCCCCAAAATTGTGCAGTGGTGAGAAACACAACGGCAGGCAGAGACATGCTGGGGGCTTCTGAGATTTTGTGAGTGCTGAAAATCACACACCCAGTTGCATGTTGGGAACTAGGATTTACAGGAAGTGGAAAGGCTGACGGAAGTCAGCGAGGTCAGGAAAATGTCACAACAGGAAAATGGGAAGATGTGATATCACATATAACACATATAACACACACTCTTTCCTTGTCATCCCCTAAATGACTGTTATTGAGGTTTCATTATTTCAAGGGCTGTCCAGACCAGACAAACATACTCCCAGAGCAGATAGACATACGGTACAGAGATTTAGCTACCATATGCTACTAAACTAGATTACATAAATGATCTAGCTAATCTAGATGAGATAAGGCAGTATTATCTGCTCACAGAGGGTTCGACAAACACAAAACAACAGAAAGGTACCACAAGAGATTCAGATCTGTTCCTCATTTTACAAACAATGTTTCCACCGTTTGTACTGTGCATTATGTTAACGCTATATTTTAAGGAATATTGTACAGTCGGGTCAAACAAAAAAGAATAGAGTGCAATATTTGCCATGTCATGCCACTGAATGAAGCATTCCCAGAATTATGTAATAAATAGGTGAACAGACCTTAAATGTGAAGTATGTCATTTTTGCGACACTAATGGCACTTATCAGAAGTACAGAAATGAAGCATATTTCAAACAACCTTACAAACGCAAAAAAAAATTTCAGTCGCAAACACGGGTGCTTGTGAAGGAATGTCTTAACAGGTAAAAAATAGGATACTTTCAATGAAAGGTCCAACATATTAGGAATACTTTTAGCTGTGTTGGTATGTGTCATAAGTGAGCAACTAAGTAGTCGAAAACTCTGTGTAACGAACGAGAGTGTCTTGCTTATAATAAACCCATCAAATATATCTGCAATAGGATAATTTTTCTGACATGTGTCACAATTTATATAACAGCGTTCTACACTGGACACATCAAAATAAACATTATAAAATGTTTACATTTGTCTTTCTGAACCGGTGCATGGTGATGCTGTATGGCAGTAGTTCTCAACCCTGGTCCTGGTCCCTGGTGCCAATCTATAGAGAGTAAACTGAACACTGAAGCAATGTTGCAGTTAGTGAAATAAAGTAGATTCACTTTTCAAGTGATGATTGACCATTAGTGATGACACCTGTGGTTAACAAGCAGAATCACTGAAGATAAGAGGAACAACAGGAACTGAAAAAGATAAGAGACAAGCAGAAGCACAATGACTCACAGCCACACAGCCTCAGATAAAATCAATAATATCTCACCAGAGGATGCTTAAACAACTCCACAAAGAGCATTGCCATGTTCACTTATTACAAACCAGTTTGGGTTAATTTCTTTTATATGGTACATGTACAAAAGTGCTTGAAGTCTGTTTGAAAGCACTTGGTCCTTGACATTGGTTGAAAGTGCATGCTTTCTGTCACAGTTATCTGGACTCATTTATCTTTAGTTTCACTTTCATGGACTCTCATGCTGCGTCTCAATTCGCCTACTTATACTACGCCCTAAAAGTATGTATTCTTTTTGTGAAGAAAAAGTACATACTTTTGAGTGTGTAGCACATGAGTAGACAAGCTTTGGGACATACTATCACATCATATAATTGCGTCTTTAACGGTTGCTCTCTGTCGTATCCTGTCATAGTAAACTGGCCTGTCAATCATCTTGTCAAAGATAAAATCCTTCACATTTCATTTCATTTCACACCAGCAGCCATGTCACCCTGTAGCCCAAGACTGATTGCCCACTGAAGCTAAGCAGGGCTGAGCCTGGTTAGTACCTGGATGGGAGACCTCCTGAGAAAAACCAGGTTGCTGCTGGAAGAGGTGTTAGTGAGGCCAGCAGGGGGTGCTCACCCTGTGGTCTGTGTGGGTCCTAATGCCCCAGTATAGTGACGGGGACATTATACTGTCAAAGAGCACCGTCCTTCGGATGAGACGTTAAACCGAGGTCCCGACTCTCTGTGGTCATTAAAAATCCCAGGATGTCTTTCGAAAGAGTAGGGGTGTAACCCCGGCATCCTGGCCAAATTTGCCCAGTGGCCTCTGTCCATCATGGCCTCCTAATCATCCCCATATACTGATTGGCTTCATCACTGTCTCCTCTCCACCAGTAAGCTGGTGTGTGGTGGGCGTTCTGGCGCAATATGGCTGCCGTCGCATCATCCAAGTAGATGCTGCAAATTGGTGGTGGTTGAGGAGATTCCCCCTTCTATGTAAAGCGCTTTGAGTGCCAAGAAAAGCGCTATATAAATGTAATGAATTATTATTATTATTATTATTTAATTTCCTACAGTATCGGAGAGAAATACAGTTGCACGTTGATCTGCAGTCGTGGGTCTTTCATGCAGAGAACTCTCCTCATATTAATGCATAATGATGCATTTAAAAGTTAATGGCCAAACGGATCTTTATAAAAGTCCACATTGTTAGTGCAGATGAAATATAACAAAGATAACATTAAATAAATATATATTTTTTATCAGGTTAAACTTTGATTAGTCACTCAAACCTTTATCTAAACCTCTCACTGTCGGTCGCGCTTATCTACCATGTTTTGTAGTTTGTAGTCCCTCCTCCAAAGCGTAATGGGTTGTGGGCAATATTAGCCGTTATAGTGTGCACGGATCCACACTACGAAATCCACCGGAAATAGTAGATCATCCGGGGACATTCCATTGTTGTACCATTCATCCACGACCATCACCTCATGTTGCAGCATGATAATGCACGGCCCCATGTTGCAAGGATCTGTATACAATTCCTGGAAGCTGAAAACATCCCAGTTCTTGCATACCGGACATGTCACCCATTGAGCATGTTTAGGATGCTCTGGATCGGCGTATACGACAGCATGTTCCAGGTCCTGCCAATTTCCAGCAACTTTTATTTTTTAAAAATACCCCAATATAGTGAAACTGCACATTTTAGAGTGGCCTTTTATTGTGGCCAGCCTAAGGCACATCTGTGCAATAATCATACTGTCTAATCAGCATCTTGATATGCCACACCTGTGAGGTGGATGGATTATCTCGGCAAAGGAGAAGTGCTCACTAACACAGATTTAGACAGATTTGTGAACACTATTTGAGAGAAATAGGCCTTTTGTGTACATAGAAAAAGTCTTAGATCTTTGAGTTCAGCTCATGAAAAATGGGGGCAAAAACAAAAGTGTTGCGTTTATAATTTTGTTCAGTGTATTACAATAAATCATGTTTTAATCTTATATTGTTTTTCTTTACTTAATGTGTTAAATATTGAAATGTGCAAGCAAAAACAATGTTTGTCCCCAAAATATTGCTTGCATACTCACTCAACCCCGCAAAACCATGCTGGTGAACCAGCTTCACCAACTCCATTTCCCTTGAGAACAACGTGGCTATGCTAGTCCACCAGCTAGACCAGCACTATCCTGCATAAACCAGCCTTGACCAGCATTGAATTCATGCTGGTTAATGCTGGATTTTTCAGCAGGGCAGAGTTGAAAACCGCTGCTGTATGGTATTGAAGCCTCCATTGTAGAGCATTGCATCACAGGTCATCTTCATCTTCATCAAACAGGTCTAAATGCAGCAAATTTTGGCTTGCACTTGTGTAACCGAAGCTGAATGTCTCTTTCCATGTTACGCGTCAGCCATGGTCCCAAACTAGCTAAACACCCTTTGGCTCCACCTGCTACATTAGCCACGACCCCAAACTCACACTATAGGATGAGCTGGAAAGATCTGGATCTGAGCGGATCGCTCTCAATGTTTGGTTGGTGCCTGGGGGGGTCAGTGTTTACCCTTTTGGGGAGATAAACCTGTGAATGGCACACTAACCGCTGTCAATGAACAATAAACTGAGAGATGTATTTTAACATAAAAATCTAAAGTTCCCTTATTATGCTACAGCATATGCTTATTAACATATCTGCAATTCAGCTTCAGAGTGTTCCTCAGCATTTGTATACACAGTGATATGAACAGTAACAATGTCGGTTTTACCGCATCAATTCTAGCGCGTCTTCATCTTTTTGATGTGCATGCAAACTGGATTTGCCCTCGCAGTGCATAAAACAGCGTCTTCTCGACATGCCGACTTTATTTGTGGGCAGCCAATGAAGACTGGATATCTGGAAGATAGGCTGGAATTATGGAAATTTGTTACATGTTTGTCCAGCAAAGTAAGACTGTAATTACTGACGAGTGACAACTCATTTCAGGCAGTTCAGATTTGGTTCTTTATTTTGGGAAAATAACAACCGATTAGCAATAACTCCATTTATTGTGGACTTTGATCTTTGAAACTTTGCAGACGTTTTACATTCACAAACAGCTATATAACACACTACATGAAAGGTAATATCTAAAAATAAATAAAAGTACAATAGGGGCACTTTAACAATATGATCATGTGAGCTAGTTTCAAATTCCATATTTACCTCATGCTGCTCCTACAACTTTCAGATAACTACATTAACTCTTACGGTGTGGATCAAACTGCTTGTTAGAAAATGAAAAGAAACTAATTTTTCATTCAGAATTCTGTTATCACAACTGAAAGGTTTTCAGGTTCTGGCCTACTTTTTACTGCCAAAAAATAAAATAAAAAATAAAATTGAAAACCAGCTTTTGATCATTTCTAGGATCCTTGTGGTCTTTGTCGATGTGTATGTGTGCGGTATTCTGGGATGTCTCTGCAAAGTCTTTGAAGTATCTCTCATTGCTGTTGCTCTGAGGGAGAAATCCAGCTACATGAAACCTTTGCTCTCAATCTCTGAACTGAGTTGACGCTGTTTTTTTAAGCTACTGAGACGCCGTTCCATGATACATATTTCATGACGTCTGCCTCTGTATGTAAGTGCAGTTCTTGAATACCAGAACACTGCTCTAAAGAGTCTCTTGGATTGTCTAGTTTAATTACTGCATGATTAGTGATATAATAGTACTGTATGATGAAGAACAGTAATATAATATTATTAATAAAGAATGAGTAACTGTCTCAACTTTTGGAAATCAAAGATATCATCACATTATTGTAGTACTACAACAGTATTTTTTTATAATGGTCTCTCTCTCTTTCTCTCTCTCTGTTTAGGTGGGTGCGGGAGTTTCTGAATGAGGAGAATAAGGGTTTGGATGTGTTGGTGGAGTATCTTTCGTTTGCACAGTATGCTGTCACGTAAGTCACCCGTGATTGTACCGAACATGAACACAATGAGCACAATGGCTCTTTTCACTCAGTCCGCTGCTGTGTCTGACTGCATGCCTTACTGCTGCTCTGAGCGGACCGGTGTGTGTGTGTGTTAGAGAGTGTGTGCAGCCTGTTCACTAAGATCAGATCAAGTCACAAGGTCCCATTTACAACAAATAGCTCTTTACAACCCGATAAGAAATTCTGTTTTAGTGTTTTGAAAAAAAAAAAAAACTTTTATCAATACAAGACACTAGAAACACTAAAAGTTTGTTAAGAATGTTTTATGTTTTTGAAAGAATTGTCTTAATATGATTATATTAATATTAATATGATAAAAAATACAGTAAAAACAGTAATATTGCGATATTTTTTTACCATTTAAAATAACTGTTTCTAATTTAATATATTTTAAAATGCAATATATTCCTGTTATGACAAAGCAGAATTTTCAGCATCCTTACTCTTCAGTGTCACACGATCATTCAGAAATCATTCTATGCTGATTTGCTCCTAAAGAAATTGCTATTATTATCAATGTAATAAAGGCCTTCTGAAATGAAGTGATGAGTTAGTGTAAGAAAAATATTCATATTTAACACGTTACAAAGTAAAATTCTAGCTTCCAGCCAAATGAACATATTGATTCCACTTACGCCTTAAAGGGGACATATCATGCCAAATGCACTTTTTTAGCCCTTAAATGCATTTTGTTGTTGCATTGTTAAATGCATTTGGAGTGTTTAGAAGTACAGAAAATATGAAATTATTCTCTTCAGGTGCTTCGTTGATATCTTTATATTCTGTTTTGGTCATATTTTTCAACCTGTTCCGATTTTTCTGTTATCTATGACGTTTTTTGAACTATTACGTCACAGTATTTGCAGCGGAACTGCCAAATAAGGACATTGACTTCCGGCCCAACACTTCGAGCAATCCGCCATTTTTATTTCTCGCTGCAATTTTGTAGTCCAAGCTAAAGGATGCAGAAGTTACGAGAGGGTAAGTTAAAATGTTCGGTTGTTGGATGTAGTAACCCACACGCTTCATTACACCGTTTAATGTAGATGAACTGCCGCGCTTGTTACAGGACGCATGTCTAACTGAAAGAACGAGCAGAGAGAGAGACCCGGTCGCGCGCGCGCTCACTCTCTCTCTTCAGAGCCAGGCGAAAGTGTAAACAAGACATCACCGTCTCCAACTTGTGATGCTGGAAGTAGTGTAGTGCGTCGTGGTGTAGCGTAAATATCAACAGTACGTTGCATTACTCGCATAATTGCGCTTTACACTTAAGTGGAATCCGTATGTTCGTTTGGCCGGAAGCTAGTTATTTTACTTTATAAAGTTTTAAAAATTAGTATTTTTCTGACACAAACTCATCGCCTCACTTCAGAAGGCCGTGTGTAGCACTTTTATCATGGATAGATTCACTTTTTGAGCTTCAAACTGATTTACTGCCATTATAAAACTCGGAAACGTCAGGGTGTTTATTAATATAACTCCGATTGTATTCGTCTGAAAGAATATAGTCATATACACCTAGGATGGCTTGAGGGTGAGTAAATCATGGGGTAATTTTCATTTTAAAGTGGACTACTCCTTTAACTACATTTATTTTGTTATTTTAAAAAATAAAATAGTATTAACATTTTTGCAGTGCGCATATGAGCAGAAGTCCCATGGCCACAGATAAATAGAGTAGATAAATATAGGATATATGGTGACTCTATAACAGTGGTTCTCAATTCCAGTCCTCGTGACCCACTGCTCTGCACATTTTGTATGTCTCTCTTATCTGACACACTTAGTTCAGTTCATGGAGTCTCTCCTAATGAGCTGATGATCTGATTCAGGTGTGTTAAATAAGGGAGACATACAAAATGTGCAGAGCAGTGGGTCACGAGGACTGGAATTGGACTGGACACGAGGACTGGACTCTATAATATTCTCTTTTTGGGTTACTCTTATTCTGAGGATCTGTTGTTCTATATTTTACAGGTATGATGGGGACAGTTCTGAGAACAGCACAGATAACTCGGTGGATAAATCTAAACCCTGGAGTCGATCGATTGAAGATCTCCATGGAGGAAACAGCCTCTCATCAGCTGTCACAGGCAACAGCATCTCCAGATCCAGCAGACATTCAACGTTAAGGTGTGAACATGCATCAACACAAATATCGTCTGTTGTTGGTACAGCAAACGAATCATACAAGCATGATATTATTATCAATTATGGTATTATTATGATATATCTTACCATGATATTATCTTATATTTCTAAACTGATATGGTGTGTCCAACTGTGTTATGGTGTGTACGGACTTCATGTGATTTCTGAAAGGCTCTTTTGTATAGTCATGAGGACTGTAAGACTTTAAATGGCTTAGGAAACTGTGCACCACAACAGAACCAAGAGTAGAACACAATCGACATGTGTCTGTCTGTCTGGCCGCTGACTCACAGCACTGGTTTAGATATTTTTATTCTGATGAGGAATGGGATAACTGACACATCACCATCATATGAGAATTAAAACAGGAACTTCCCTGTCTGTGATTTACCAGCCTGATGACGGGACCAAAGTATTTACACTGAGCCTGAGGAGATCTGTTTGAATGTGTTCAATATGCTAAGCTCCCTGTCATTTGAATTGGATTAAGGTCTAACTCTTATGCAGTAGCTAGAGAATTCCCGATTCTAATTCTGGAATTCTGCTCAGTTGTTTTTTAGTTTCTCTGGGTCACATGTCAAAAGCTTGCAACTTTTCAGTGTTCAGTGTTCAGAGTTTCTGCTAACATATGAATATCTTCAACAATGAATAAGACAAAGCAAAGCCTGACCCTGACACCAAAGTCTTAACCTGGATGAGCACGTTTTAGAAAGTAATAAGGGTACATCCTTTTGTTGTTTATATTTTACTGGCCGAATTTGACAATGGTCTTGTATTTAATACTGACACTACAGTGGCTTGGATTCAGCATTACCGGTTTCTAATGTCATTATGAACACTAGAACACTATTTATAGTGTAGGTCACCCATGCTACATTTTGGGTTGCACCTTTGGTAGGCCCATTCACAAGGATGATAACTATAACTAAAGTTTTAATTATCTTCCTAATTGTATGAAAAAAGGGATTCAAAGGGACTCAGTATTATTTTAGTATCACTGAGATAGTATTATAGTTTTATTCAGTTTACATTTTTTTTGTCTATTTGTCTATATAGTTTTTATTATTTTATTTCAGATTTTGTTTACATACATATACATTTGAATTATATATATATATATATATATATATATATATATATATATATATATATATATATATAGTATTAAACGTACAGTATGGAATTTTTCGCCACTAGGGGTCGCTAACCTCTTTACAATAACAAAGGCGTAGTTTGATGACGCAACATTTGCTAAGAATTATGGATCTTGTCGTCAACGTCAAGCCGACCGATCTAATAATGTTTATGGATGAGTAAATACATAGATGCTTTTATCATGACTGTGATATGAAGCAGTTCGGGATTGCTAAGAGACAGCTATCAGCTCCACACGCGACTCGAGTCCCGCGGATATAAAATGAATATGGACATTTCATTCTACCGAACTACACGCAAGTGCAGAATTACAACTCACAGGTCAGTTTATTAGACAAATTAAACTTGTGAGGTAACGCAGCGCTGTTTCACTTGGTCTAACATTACACTATCACACTAAACTGCATTTAAATGTGTTGAAATGTAACGTTATGTGTTAGTTTGTCTGTATGAGACTAGCAGTAAGCTAGATCAACATTAGAATAACATACAGATCATATTCTAACATTTTATCATTGTTGAACTATATAACATTGATTAGTTATATGTAAATGTGCTCACCTGTTTAATAAAGTACATGTAGGAGCGGTCGAGTCTCGGACGTGGAGCTCTCGTTTATATACTGTCTATGGGAGCTCTCGGCATCTCGAAAACACTGCGCTGATATTGATTCTCGTTTTAGTTCTCCTTTTTTATCCAAAGTCTGCTTGCCATGGTCCATAATGTTTGAACGAAACAACAACAGCGTGCAAATAGACATTGCGAACTACAAAGTTGTCCACGTCAGTCGCTTTGGTTACTATCAGAGGGCTCTGGTTCCTATGGCAGTACAAGCAGAAACCAGGGACAACACGGATATGACGCCAGTGACGGCGACAAAACGGAAATAAAGAAACGGGACGTGTCTTCGAATTAAATTACAAATTTCTCCTGGTTTGAAAGTTGTTGGAAACAGTCGGGATAATGTAAGTACACAACTAAAAAAAATATATAACATAGATATAGTGATTTTTGCTATTTTTAAAGCAAAAAAGTTACATATTGTGCCTTTAAGTAGCAAAAATTGTGTTTTTAATTGTTTCAGTTTTAGTTTTGAAGAGGTCATGAATTGAGATATTATATCCTGTATGTTTCAGAACTCAAAACTTCCTCATTAGTCCAAAAGCAATTTTATTGAAACCAAGCTGCCAAAATGACTCATTTCGGATTTTCTCACATTATTATGTCATAGTGCGATGAAAGACTATGGAGCCCCGCATATGACATGCAGGAACAAAATAGTTGGCTAAATTGTGAGCACGATTTATTAATTTGTTCCCTCGATTTACTAAATCGTGCGCATGATTTATAAATCGAGGAAACAAATTAGTAAATCGCCCGCACGATTTACCAAATTGAGGGAACAGAATAGTAAATCGTGTGCACGATTTAGTAAATCTAGGGAACGAATTAGTAAATCGAGGGAACGAATTAGTAAATCGAGGGAACGAATTAGTAAATCGTGCAAATGATTTACCTTTTTTTTCCGTGCATGGCTCTGTAAAAGACCATCTCTGCAGAAGAAAATCAACGCCTACTTCTACATCATTGCCTCTTTAGCCCCGCCCACCGATTTGTGCATGTCATGTAGTAGTAAATACGAGACAGATGCAAACACAGGATTACTACAACAACAAACCGATAGAGACGCCTCTGAGGATTACAATAGGTTTTGAGATGCTAAGTTGTGGAAAAACAGTCTGAATTGCCTTCCTTATGATCCTAACATCAAGAAAGCATGAATGAACTTTATTTTTAACACAGATCCAGTCAGATTGTGTCAGTAATACACAGTTCGTTTTCACTTAATTTTACTGCAGATTCGGTTTGTGTTCTTATTGCTTTGTCTGTTACAGATGGTTTGATATGTACTTACTGAAAATGATGAACGATGAATATAAGAACGATAAAAAGTGCGACAAACAATGGTCATTTTATTTACATAAAACACCATAAGTTATCTTGTCAACTATAACTGTGGTAACTCCAAGTACCTAAACTTTATTCCCCACAACCAAGGCTAGCAAGCATATCAAATATGCATAAATGTTTCACAGTTGGCAAATGTTTCAACTATATAACGAGATAAACACCTTTTTGTAGCGTCTTCGTTTCAACAGTAATATAATGTAGTACAATACAATACTACGTCACAAAAACATAAGGAATAAATATAAATAAAGATGACTAATTACCACTCTGTCGCAGACTGGAGTATCCTTGGTATTTGAGGTATAGGTTCGATGTCTTCAAGGCTCAATCCTGGATCAGGCTCAATCCTGATGGCTAAATTTCACTAGTTGCCATTTTTCAGCATCAGAAGTTTTCAAAACACAGAAACAATTCCACAGATGTATTGGCGGAGATGTTGAAATGTATTTTAATATTCAAAAATATTTCAAAGAGAGGATCAAAAACAGGATAGATAGCAAATATCTAAATTTAGATATTTTCATGTAAAAATCTTGCTAACATTATAAGTGGACCTCTAAAAACATTATAAAACTATTAAAAAATGCAGCTGATGACCCCTTCTAACTATAATAACTTAACAACAATAATAATAGTCATTTAGAATGATTTTTTCCCCAGCTGATGAACGATAAATTAAAGAAAGCCAATCAGAATCCACCAGACTTTAAAGAGCGGCAGACGTTATAGCTGTAAATAGTTTATAATAAACAGAACATTATCGCCCTTAGTTATCGATTTATAGTTATTGTTATAGTTATCTTTTTGGTGTGAACGGGCCATTATTAAGAATTAAATGTTCTGTTCGTACAGTACGTGCTATTAATTTCTTTAGGTGTATGTACATTCTGTTTTCTTCTTGCTGGAACGATAAACTGTGTCACAGGTTTTGTGAAATGAATGTGTGTAATTAATGCAGTTGTCACTCTGTCTGCAGTTTGCTGTTGTGCGTTCCCATCTGCAACACAAGGCACGTGTTTTCCGTCCTTCAGACAGTCTCCTCTCCTCTCCCCTTTATGTTTTTCAATGTGCTGTATTATGGAGCTTAGATTAGCAGAATGAGTTCAGTTGCTAAGTAACTAGCTGTGTATCTGTCAGCCATAATCTCTGATTTCACCTGTTATTTGATGCTGTTTATTCAGATCATGCGGCTCTGCAATTGATTTATTAATCATTTTTCACCACTGTAATCTCTGCAGCCAGCCAGTGGTGTAAATTTGTGTCCCATAGTTCAGAGTTTCTGCCCCACATGTAGTAGTTTTGTTCCCACGTTTTCCTTCTGCTTCTAGTATTTTGTAGGGTTAAATCGTGTGCTGTATTTAATTTGTAAAAAGAATAACTCTCAAATTTCCCATGCCCTCCTGAAGAACAAAGACTCATCCACAATGTCCAAAGTGCTCACAGAAACAAGGGTACGTCTGCTGCATTTACTCAAAGTTCTAGATTTTTATAGAATTCTGTAGACATGAAAAAATAGTATTGCGCTAGATTGAGTGTGATACCTACTGTTTATAATATAACTTCCGCATATCACTTTCTATGAAGCCTGTATTTATAATGCACTACCAGGGTATTCTTAAGGCATTATAATGTATAGGCTACATAATGCAAAAAAAAAAAAATAATAATAATAATATGCTGTATCCTATCAGTTTATAATACATAATACTAGTTTTTGTTATAACTTTTAAGATTTATAGCACAAAGAACACCATGTAACTGTATATCCACTTAAATTATAACAGATTATATTTCCAATAGTTATAATCAGGGTTTGACATTAACTTTTTTGCTCACCAGCCACTGTGGTTAGTGGTTTTCCAAAGTTACTAGCCTCTCAGCATTTTCACTGGCCACAAATTTGACATCGATACCGTGGGGAAAAACTGCCATATAGATATTTTTGAACACTTTACATTAGTTATCTACTTTAGTTAACATGAACTAAGAATGACCAATACTTCTAGAGCATTTATTAATCTTAGTTAATGTTAATTACAACATTTACTAATCCATTATTAAAATCAAAAGTTGTATTTGTTAACATTAGTTAATGCACTGTGAACTAACATGGACAAACAATGAACAACTGTATTTTTATTAACTAACATGAACAAAGATTAATAAATACTGAAAAAAAAAAATCTATTGCTCATTGTTAGTTTGTTAGTTAATGCATTAACTAATGTTAACAAATGAAACCTTATTGTAAAGTGTTACCGATATTTTTAATAGTATCTCATAATTTGGCAGCAGGAATATTAGGCTGCTGTCACTTTAAGACCTGACGCATGGATCCATTATACTGTTACACATGCGCTTTCTTTCTTAAAATATAACTGACTGTTTACGTGACTACTCACCAAGACCGGCATTATTTTGTGTGTATTGGTAACACTTTACAATAAGGTTCCTTTATTAAACATTAGTTAATGCATTAACTAACATGAACTAACAATGAGCAATACATTTATTACTGTTTTTGTTAATCTTTGTTAATGTTAGTTAATAAAAATAAAGCTGTTCATTGTTTGTTCATGTTAGTTCACAGTGCATTAACTAATGTTAACAAGATTTTAATAAAGTATTAGTAAATGTTGAAATTAACATTAACAAAGATGAACAAATGCTGTATAAGTGCAGTTCATTATTAGTTAATGTTAACTAATGTAGTTAACTAATGAACCTTATTGTAAAGTGTTACCTGTGTATTTGACTGTTTCAGCACAATAAGCAGCAAAAAATAACTCAATTTAGTTCTGAGATGTCCCGCACTTTGGGTGTGAGCACAAAATCTGCAGGAATTAGTGAAATTATGTTCAATACGCACAATTCCACGCCGAAATTCAAGCCCTGAAACACCAACAATATTCATCCGGAGCAAATGAAACGAGTGAGTGAGGAGAGGCGGGTTTGTGTGTCACTCGCTGTCGGAGAGATGGCAGAGAGAGAAAGTGCAGCTCATGTATCTATTTTATGGAAAATTAGTACTGGAAGCATTTCAGATATATATATATTTTTGACAACACTACATTGCACTTAGTTTATTATTTCAGATGCCTTTTTTATGTAGCTCTGCTGTGATATATCTATTATCTTAATGTCAAGACAATGTAACTGAACAAAAATATTCAGTAAATCATTAATTACGTCCTTTAATAGTCAGTCCTTTAAAATAAGCACTGTTCTAAGAGTAAAACAAGTAGCTTGGAGCATCGACTTTTGCAACTTCACAAAGAACGTGTTCAAGCGTGTGTGCTGGTAAAATCAACTGACAGATATGAGTCTCATCCCTCAATTTATAATAAAGGAAAACTCATTTGTAGTGATGCACTTCCATTGGAAGTCTTTGTGGCAAGATACTGTACCTGGATGTGCATTAAATACACACTGTTTGGAAAGTATCGCCACAAGATTACTCATTACACAGCATGTGACGAGTGTAAAAAAAGAATCACTAACCTTATATCCAGTCTTTCAAGTCCTTTGCCAGAACTGGGATGTTATGTAACTATACTGTTTATGAAGCAAACTCTACCCTGAGGAAAACATTATCAGCACATCACCAGACATTCATCCATCTATACCACTAAAAGGATGATTTGGACAACTTACAGTCAAGTCAATCCACAATTTTACACAGCGCTTTATACAATACGTCAAAGCAGCTTTACACCATAGTGTCAATGTCGCATTCTTCAATTAGGAAACAGTGAATAATTACAACTTCAGTTTCAACTATAAAACAGCTCTACAGATTCTTATTTGATAGATTCAAGTACAGTTAAGTATAATTGGCAAATAACACATTTAGGGGTTAAAAAGCTCAAAAAACATGTGTTCGAATTAATTATTAAAAGGCTTAAACAAAGCTTTACATTTTATAAAAGCATCAGGGTTCTGCTTTTAAACCCCAAGGGCCGGTTGCACCAGCTGGACGGTTGTAAGACTAGGCTGGACGTAAAGTATGTTTTAAGTACTGCGTAGAATTAATACCTGTTGCACCATCTAGACGTAGCACACGTCTGAGACGAAATCTTACGCTTAGTCGAAGGCTTACACACGCTTGAACACACATCTTCCTTTTTTAAGAATGACTTAAGTGCCGTTCTTTGCTCTTTTCTCAAAGAAAAGCTTAACTCCAAGTCCTCCAGAGTTGCGGCCAAAGCCGATTCGAAAGACTGTTCTCCAGCAGCTGCCATTCTTTGTTTTCAAGTAACGTTAGTAACTCTGTCGTCATTATGTTAAGCCCGCCCCGCCTACTCTATACACGACGTGATTGGCCTGACCCAATTTAGGTTTTTAGAGCTCCGAAAGTCAACGGAGAGTTGCTAGACTACCCTGGCTGCAAAATAATTTTTGCTGCCGCTAGGGTGCGTCTAGATTTCTAGGCTACATATATATGGGATTATTAGCAGAAATTGTATACCTTGCATTATCTTGACAGCATAAAATCTTGGAAATAACATTTCATGGCGTTTCAGTCCATTCACAGTAAGCGATATTTAGCCAGCGAATCGTTTAAATTAAGTTACTGTAATAAAAACACATAACATAATTACATAACCAAGGTGAATATGTAGGTTACAATATGAATTAAGTTGTATGTGCATACCTAAAAAACATAAATCTGTATTCAGATTTCAGATGAACACTTTGACATTTGCCATAGTCCTGTATGTAACTTGCTCACACTTTTATTACGTGCGTAGGACGTTAAATAACCATTTACATGCTTAGGACGTTTGTGTTGTGAGAAGGGACAGGATCTGCGCCAGGACCCATGAAGTAGGCGCGCATGTAGAATTTTCGTTTTGTTTTTACAAACTGACCAATGACGGATCACACAAATTGATTTTCTGTTGTTATCAGCAGGATGTTTCATAAGTTTCAAGTTTCATTATCCTGATCAGTTCTTTCATTAGCGCTGTTCTCTTATAATAAAACATGTAGCCTGCCCTGGAGCAGCAACTTTTGCAATTTTAAAAAGAACGTGTTTAAGCGTGTGTGCTTGTGAAATCGCCTGATAGATAAGAGTAAAGAATATTGTGTTCCGGATGAGCACAGTCATCCATCCGGATATGTGACAAAGACATTACACACACGTTTTACAGTACTCTCTGCAAGAGCTTCTACAGTAGGTCCTTGTGATGTTCTGGATGAAAGAGCTCAGAAGAAAGACAACCACATTCACACTCTCACTTAAGTCAAAGTTGAAAGACAGACCACATCACAACAGTGACTCAGCTGTGTTCTCCTATGAATCAGTGTAGACTAGGGGTGTGCAATATCGACAAAAGATTTTTTCTGTGATTATGTTGATGACATTATGCAATTTTTCTGAGTGCGTTGATCTGATGTCGGTACCTTTACTGGTTTAGGCCTGTCGTGGACAAGCTTTTTATATTCTTCATAATCTTTGCAGTGATTTATTCACAGCAGTGTTTTTTAACTTAAAAAATTACGTTTTTCCTTACCGATAATATTGTGAAATACACAAAATCCATTTTTTTGTACTGCAGAAATGGCACAGAAGCCGCATCTAAAAATTATTTTTTTTAATTAAATGATATATAAACCACCAAGAGCTGGTAGGCAAGTCACAAGCTGTGTCCAAAATTGAAAACCTCCCTACTATATAGTAATGAAAAACATTGCGCCAAAAGAGTTGTATGTCTGAAAACATAGTATTCAAAAAATATAGTATATTAAAAGTCCCCAGATGACCTACTACTACTGCCGAGATTCTGAAATGTGCATTCGACAGACACTTTATATCTCATGAGGCCAGAGGATTTATGAATGGCAGTGAAGCGACACAACTGACACTGGTTTCATTCATACCACCCATATTCATACTATATAGAACATATCTTTTAACAGTCTTAAAGTAAATTTTAATTCAAATGTAGTACCTACTCAATATGCAATTTCGGACGCAGTGACTGTCTTTATGAGTGAGTCATTGAATCACTCAACCAATTCTTTACATTGGATCATTGAGTCATTGATTCTTTCAAAAATGCCAATTAATTCAGGAAAAAAAAAACGCCACTGGCACACACCAGTTCTGTTACTATTTTCATTGGCGAAATAGAGCAAAACAGACAATATTGACAATATTTTCTAATATCTAACTAAATATTTACTTCTTGTTTACTGAACTGCTGTATAAATTCAATCACATTTGGAATCGTGCTAGTATTCGTGAAAACAAGCATGCTGGCTCATGATATATTCTGTAAATATATCATATTGAAATATTACAAAAACGAATCGAATGTTGGGGTCATTCTAACTGCATTCTAATACGTCATGCTGTAAAAGCATGAACTATCAAGGCATGTTTTTTTCTTTTTTCTTTTTTGCAAATTGAATGACAAATTCAAAAAGTTTTCACATTAACAACAACTATGATATTATCGTAGACTACATATCGCACAACACTTCTGCAGACTGTGTGTTCATTCCAGTGTGTGTTACTGAATGAGTTCTCAGCATTGAGCACAAACCATTGCCCCAGGCACTGCTGCGTTGTGTGTGTGTGTGTGTGTGTGTGTGTGTTTTCGGAAAATCACGCCCAGCTCGTCTTGTGACAGTCCTGAAAAAGAACTGTGTGCCCATTGTGTTAGTTTGTGTGTGTAAACCACGTCTAGTTTGTTCGTGTGTGTATGTGTGTGCCTCTTTAGATTTCTCTGTTTACGTGATTTTGTCTGAGTATATTTAAATGCCCTTATCTACAGAATCAGTCATTTATACTATAATGTATATATTTTTCTAACGTGTACATGTTTTATACCTGTTTGTGTGTGTGTTCTTTGTGTGCATCTGTTGTTGTGCGTCTCTGTTCTCACACATAAAAGCCTTTGGCTCGGGCCTGATGGCTGGCATGCATGTCAATGACGCTGCTGTTGTGTTGTGGAGGTGATATGTGTGCACTGAGCACTTTAACTGCTCTAAGACAACGCACATCACACACACACAGATGCTGCTGACAGACCTAAACACAGCACTATTATCATTTAAAGATGCTCACACAAACTGCATGTGTTTCAGGATGAGAATACTTGCTCTGGTCCTGCAGTTTAGTATTGATTTGACACAGTCCTGCGACTCTAAAATCAGGATATGGCGCTAGATTAGATAATCTGATAAAAAGTAGTTATTCCTCTTAATGAATGGTTATTAAATAGATACTTTATATACTTTTAATGGGTACTTTTATTTAGCAAGGTTGCATTAAATTAATCAAAAGTGACAGTAAAGACATAACATTTTATGTTATAATTTCTAATAATAATTTCTAATTAATGCTGTCCTTTTGAACGTTCTATTAATCACGTTTTCCATATTAAGCAGCACAACTGTTTTCAACATTGATAATAATGACTCTGAAGACTACTGTAATGACTACTGAATATTCCGTTTTAACATCACATGCAGTAAATATTTTTTTCTTTTTTTTCAGAATTGTACTGTTTTTACTGTATATTTGAATAAATAAATGCAGCCTTGATGAGCATAAGAGGCTTCTTTCAAATACAAATCTTACCAAAATCTAAATTTTTACATGATAGTGAATGTTATAACAATAACATCATCTTCATGTTGTTCCAACCCTATACCTGAACTTTATTTCTTCCGTAGAAAACAAAAAAAGGTGCTTCATAGAATGTTCAAGCTGCTCTTTTCAGTGCAATGAAAGTGAATGTGGACAGCTTGAACATTCTGCTAAACTTCTCCTTCTGTGTTCACATGGGTTTGGAACAACATGAGGGTAACTAAATGATGACAGCATTTTCATATGTTAGATATTGATTTAATTGGATACTAAACTTGACTTGTTGTTTTGCTCTCAGGTCTAATAATACGTTATCCAGCCGGAGGACATTGAAGAATTCCAGATTAGTCTGTAAGAAAGACGATGTTCATGTGTGCATCATGTGCCTACGAGCCATCATGAACTACCAGGTAAAACACACACAAACCTTTGAATCTATATTATTGAGGACCTCTCATAGACTTTCAGTCCCTCCAGTTTTGCACGATTCCATGCTGCGAAATATACAAAATTATGTTGTTGTTTTTTTGTGTGTGATCCTGCCTAATTAGCAGTTTAACGCAAAATGTGATAAATGTGGTAAAAAAAGAAACCAATTTTCCACAAGAATCTGGAAATTGCCGCCACAAAATCAGTCATTTTGATCACACACACAAAAAGTCATGAAATCCTGGTGGGACTGGTTTTCATACCAAGTAAGCTGTTTGGCCTATATCATGTTTTATTTTCAGATAATAAATCTTGAAGTTCCTGTTATGTTTACTAATTAGTCCTCTTTCTGTCTCTCTCTCAGTATGGCTTCAACATGGTCATGTCTCACCCTCATGCTGTGAATGAAATTGCACTGAGTCTGAACAATAAGAATCCCAGGTAACCCATTGAGATGGAGTAAGTGTGTGTGTGTGTGTATGTGTGTGTGTGTGTGTGTGTGTGTGTGTGTGTGTGTGTGTGTGTGTGTGTGTGTGTGTTTGAAATAAAGAGCACTTTCCCAGAATTCACCGCTTTAATTCATTGCGACTCCTCTTTCAGAGTCATAAATACTGGCAGCAATAACAACAGACTCCTTAATGTGTGTGTGTGTGTGTGTGTGTGGTTGTATGTGTGTGTGTGTGTGTGTGGAGTTCCTACTTCATCAATTTAGATGACATAAATAGGAGAAATGATTATTAATTTGGTTATATACACTACTGTTCAAAAGTTTAGGGATTTAAAAAACTTTTTTTTTTTTTAAAGAAGTCTCTAATGCTTACCAAGACTGCAGTAAAACAGTAATATTGTGAGATATTATTACAATTTAAAATAACTATTATATCTAATATATTTCAAAATGGGTTCCACTTTATTTTGATAGTCCACTTTAGACATTCTACTAACTATAAGTAACTTTGCAACTACATGTCAACTAACTCTCATTAGAGTATTAGTAGACTGTAGTAGACTGTTAGGTTATGATTAGGTGTTAGGGTTCGGGTTAGGAGAATAAGTTGACTTGTAGCTGCCAAGTTACTTAATATCTATTGCGGGACCAACAAAATAAAGTTTTAGCAAATACTAAGCAGACAGTCTACTTATACTATAATGACAGTTAGTTGAAAGCTGCAAAGTTACGTATAGTTAGTAGAATGTCTAAGGTGGACTATCGAAATAAAGACAGTTATAAAATACCTTAAAATGTAATTTATTCCTGTGATCAAAGCTGCATTTTCAGCATCATTACTCCAGTCTTCAGTGTCACATGATCACAGTGTCACAGTGCCTCCAGAAATCATTCTAATATGTTGATTTGCTGATCAAGAAACATTTCTGATTTTTTAACAAATGTTGAAAGCAGTTTTACTGCTTAATATTTTTGTTAAAAACTAAATTTTTGATAATTATTTTTTTTTTTAGGATTTTCTGATGAATGGAAAGTTCAAAAGAACAGCATGTATTTACAATTGAAATCGTTTGCAACATTATTAATGTCTCTACTGTAACTTTTGATCATTTTAATGTGTCCTTGCTAAATAAAAGTAATGGTTTCATAAAAAAAAAAAACATAAAAAACTTTCTGACCCCCAAACTTTTAAACTGGTAGTAAAGATCTTCTGCTTCTTCTAGGGCTACGTTTACACTGTCAGTCCAAATCGGATTATTTGTGTATCCAATTGGAATCTGATCTGAATTATTGACTGTCCACACTGTGTATCACTGCTCTTTCGTTAAATCAAAAACAACAACCGCAACATGTCTTATTTACATTAAGTACAATAAGACTCCTGCGTCTTCTGAGGCAGCAGCAGAAACACCAGGAGGCTGGAGTGAGCGGCTTTATTCCACGCCGGTCTCAAAACATGTCTCTGTTATATTAGCATTTTCTGCTCGTCTGGCACTTGCGACAACACAGCATTGTTTTCTGCAGTGACTTTCAGCATGTTTCCTATAACAACGCCTGACATGTTTACTTTTAACGTGGTGTGAGAAAGTCACTTAAACTATGTGAAATCGGATCTAAACAGTCTGAAACGGATTAACAGAAATTGGATTTCAAACCACATATAAATGTAGCTCGAAGCAGATTTGTAAAAATCGCATTTCATGTGATTGTTTGCCGTTCACACTTGCTAACTATGATCGGATTCCAATTGGATATGCACAAAAATCGGATTTGGATCTGAACAATGCTTAAGAGATACAGTGCAGTAATGACACAAACGTTTTAATATGTGTGATATTGCTCTCTGCAGGACTAAAGCTCTGGTGCTGGAGCTGCTGGCTGCCGTGTGTCTGGTTCGAGGAGGTCATGAGATCATTCTCTCAGCTTTTGATCACTTTAAAGAGGTACAGAAACACTAACATGACCCAACACGGCAGATAATAGAATCACAGAAACACTTACAGATTAAAAGCTGTGATCTGTGTTCCAGAATCACCCAATCATAGTGTAATAGACACAAGACACATTTTAGGCTAACAGTCCTGTACAGCACATAGGTACACACACCTGCTAAACACATTGTTATTGATTAGTTTAGTGGGAGGAACAGCACACCATTATTTATTCATATCTCTTGTTTCTGGGAAGGAGAGATCAACCTAATACCATTTCCTAAGAGGATGGTTTGTGAAATAAATGTAACTACTGGATCATGGTGTTTTTTAAATATCTTATTATCCTGGTGTCAAAATCTCATTTCAGTTTCTCTAGACATTATTTTACTGCATGAGCTCTTACTTTATTGCTTTGCAGGTGTGTTCAGAAGATCAGCGGTTTGAGAAACTCATGGAGCATTTCAAGAATGAAGATAATAATATCGACTTCATGGTATGTGTTAGACCAGCATCCAAATATACACATTTTCATTTGCAATCATGGTTATTAATCCTGTTTTAAACACTGTACCACTGATAGACAGTATTCAGCTGTGAGATATAATTTTAAAAGTAAATAGATTATTGCAGAAGAGCTTCATTAAGCTGCATTAGAAGAACATGGCATCATAACATTACAGCCCTTTTAGCCCTTTGCACATGTGAAAAGAAAAAGATGTGGTTTATGTTGGTTTAAAACCCGAACATTTGGAGTTTAAGTAAAAGGCAAGCTTTAGGGGTTTGATTTAGGGGTAAATCTGATTAATTAAATTTGAACATGGAAAAAAATGTGTTAAATGGAGATGGGAGCACTACACCTTATGGTATCTGAAAGCATTGTGAAATAGGCCTACTTATTAAAGACAAAGGTAGCTGAAAACACAGTCTTGTAATGGAGAATGTTCTTGTAAATATGCTTGACTGGACATTTCCCCACATATTACACAGTTACTTCCCAAATAAATGCACATTATGTATTGATTTGAGTTGAAATGAGGATAGGATGTCATTGAAGAGTGCGGAGTGATATGAGAGACTTGAAACACAGCTGTGTAGGAACAATGGTCTGTTATTAGCTCTGCACTCATTATATAAAAACATTTGAATTCAGCGATTGACAAGTCTGAATTAAGTATTACAGAGAACTGTGTACTCAAGACAATTTTGTGTGAAACCTGGTGTGTATAGCACTTTTCACAATAAAGCAGCTTTACAGAAAACCATTAAGTTAATGTTAAAAACATCTTAATACTGTACCTTCACATTTAGCAGATTAGAGATGGGTGATGATATAGTTTACATTTTGTGATGATACAAGCAATCAAACTGTTGAGATTTGCTATTGTATACAGTATAGTTTTGCGTGAGTGTACTGTATGTATGCAGATAAAGTAGGATATACTTCTATATTCAACTTTAGGCTGTATAAAGGGCTGAGCAATAATATAGTTTTGTGACAATAAACAATCAAGCAGTTGAGATTTTCAATATGTGTAATAAGCGTGTAATAAGCCAACATACCCAATAAACGAACATGTGAAGGTTAAGGGATATGTAGAACTTTGTGAATGATAAATGTTCTTTTGTATGCAGATTTTATTTAGTTTTATTTAAATTGCTCTTTTAACATAACAACATGCATATCTTTTTTTTTGCAGTAATAATAAAGATATTTTGCATTTCTATTACAGAGTTAAAACTGTTTTCCTCATCAGTAATTCACCTTAAATTTGTCAATATTTGTGGGTTTAATTTATGTATGGTGTATATTGTCTTGCAGGTTGCCTGTATGCAGTTCATTAATATTGTGGTTCATTCTGTGGAAGACATGAATTTTAGAGTGCACTTACAGTACGACTTCACAAAGCTGGGCTTGGACGAATATCTGGACGTAAGTAAACATGCTGGAATGCTTCTTTTGGGGCTAATGTTCAGTATCAGTGTAAATGTTGAGTGAGCTGCGAGAGGATCCCTCACTCTTTCTCTCTCTGTGTCTCTGAGTAGAAACTGAAGCACACCGAGAGTGATAAACTGCACGTGCAGATTCAAGCGTACCTGGATAACGTGTTTGATGTCGGGGCTCTGTTGGAGGATGCAGAGACCAAGAACGCAGCGCTGGAGAGAGTGGAGGAACTAGAGGAGAACATGTCTCATGTTAGTAATGTTTTTACAGTACAACACTCTTCACCAATGTCTAATAAAATCCTGAAAAACAACCATTGAAGTGCTTTCCATTTAAAGCATTCAGTTTTACTCTGCAGCACCAGAGAACAATATGACCTTTGTCTTGGTTGTCATTTACTGCCAATATTTTCTCATTAGGCTTATGGAATTTGCATTATGTCATTATGAATAACAGCAAGCTTTATATGTGGATAACCAGATCTCTGACACAATGAATTAGCAGTTTAACATGAATGAGCATTTTAGCAGTTGATCATTGTATTTTGGGGGGGTTTAAGCAGTATTAGAGTTCAAGGGAAAGTCTTTAATGAAAATGAAACATGATAGGACAACTTCATACATCTACAGTAGCTTGACCTTTGACTTTGTGACTGTTGGCCCTCTGGCCAAAGGATGACGTCATGACCTGAGGTAATTTCTTCATTAGTGCGGCATTGATTTTTATAGTGCACTGCATACAGTAAGTGCGTATATTCTTAATAGAGTGGTCAAGAATACTAAAGTGATTATGAAGGTGAATCTGAAGTTAAATATGTATGCAACAATGCCTGAACTCATGAGGTCTGGAGATTTTAGTGTTCATTTTAAAGCACAATGCTCATGTCTCAACAGTTTGGAAAACTCAAATGCTCAGGTCTCTTGTAGGCTTTCTGCCATGGTGATTCTGTCTTCAGTTCTCTTAATAACTCCATGTTCTGTAGCTGGAATCTTATTTCTTGTTGATTCTTGTTTGTGGTTTTTTTTAGCTGACAGAGAAGTTACAGGACACAGAGAATGAGGCGATGGCAAAAATCGTTGAGCTTGAGAAACAACTCATGCAGAGAAATAAAGAACTGGAGTCTATTCGGGTAAAAGATGAATCCTTACATCACTTCCTCTTGAGTTTCTGAGTTGCAATTTGCGTAACAGTAATTTAGTTAATGTAATAAAGGTTATGCCAATAATAGTAAACACCAATAGATTTGAAAAAGAAGCATTGATAGCATGGAACAGTCATGTTCTGCATGTACATACTATGTACATATTCTATATAATTACAGTGCAATAACTGGGTAATAACTAAACTTACCAAATTAGCCTAACTAACATTATCATGCTTAGTTGTGTTATATTCTTCTTACTCTTATTCTTACTCTTTACTTTCTTCTGTAAGTACACTGTAAGTGCACCTTTCGTATATGTGATAATTCATATTCAGGTCTAGCTTTATTAGTGAAATACCCATTTTTAATCATCCATTCCAAAAATAAGAATTGTTTTTTTTTTCTTCATGTTCCCTTAATATCTTAAGTTTTTGTTATTTTATTGTCAAGAAAAAAATAAATAGCTTATGCTTTTTTTGGTCAGCCAAACCCCTTAGACATTAAAATATTTATTTCAAGTACCTGTGAGATGTTTAGTTATTATTTCCAAAAATTAACGACACATTCACGTTTACAGTTTCTTTGATGTCGGTTAGTGGTCACACGATATGTAAGAAAACAGAAAAAATATTTAATCTTTTTTGTTTTCGGATTTATTTTAATTATTTTAAAACAATGTTTATTTATATATATATATATATATATATATATATATATATATATATAGATAGATAGATAGATAGATAGATAGATACTGAGATAGATAGATACTGAGATAGATAGATACTGAGATAGATAGATACTGAGATAGATAGATAGATAGACAGATAGATAGATAGATAGATAGATAGATAGATAGATAGATAGATAGATAGATAGATAGATAGATAGATAGATTCAAAATGGATGACAGAAATACTGTTGTGCTATAAAATAAGAAGTGAATATGTGATATTGTAATAAAAAAGTTATAAAACACCAGATCACACCACGCTTTACTCTGAAACACACAGCACAACAAACTATTTACATAATTCAATCTCAGCCTTTAATTTTATAATCACACTAAGCTGTATCATGATTTCAATTTTATTCTGATTAATTGTGCAGCCCCATTTATTTATTTTAATGTTACATTTAAATTACTTTAATTAGCTTTCTATCAACTCACAGAACCCTGTTTGGGAAAGGCTGCTTTAAAGTATAAAAATGCTTTCTACATTATGTTTGTGTTAACTTTGTGGTGATAGGAGGTGTATAAAGACGCCAGCTCTCAGGTGCACACACTACGGCGGATGGTGAAGGAGAAGGACGAGGCCATTCAGAGGCAGTGCAACCTGGAGAAGAAGATCCACGAGCTGGAGAAACAGGGAACCATCAAGATCCAGAAGAAAGGGGATGGGGACATAGCCATCCTGACGTCCCCTCCACCGGGGAACGGGCATCTACCAGGGTCAGAGGGCGTAGTTGGGCTGTCCGGTGAGGGCCTGGTCAGTCACAGAGGTGTAGCTAACGGGACGGCTCATGGTGTGTCCATGCCTGAACCTCCACCACCCCCTCCTCCTATGCCGGAGACAGGTGAGGGACATTCGAAAATGTATGCTTTTTAGCATCCAGATCTACTTTCAGAAGTTTATCCTTCAAGTTTTTCGCATACACGACAATGTTGTCAAAACGGATCCACAAAAACCTTTAAAAACGCTGTATTATGCTGCCAGGCCAGTGGTGATGTCACTTTGTAAAGAAAAACTACGCGCCTATAGATTGAGCACATAATACGCATGCACATGATGTCACCGTTTTCATAAATTTACTTTTTTGTTGTTTACACAGAGACAATAAGAGTTTAGTTTTCAAAAACTTGCACTTTGAAACCCGTTTTCAAAAGTTTGCGTTTTCAGGCTGTTGTCGTGTAAATGAACGGCCAAAACGCATAAAAAGTTTTTTGTTTTTAGTTGAAAATTTAGTCGTGTAAACGGCCCCTTATACTAAAGCCGCCTTTCCACTGCGCACGACATTCGCATTCGATTGTCGCATTTCACCCCCTGGTGTCAGTCGCAAGGAACTTTGAAATTGGTCGTAAAGCAACCGTTACCCTCGGCTATTCACAATTGTAAAATTAATGATTTTAATGAATATAATGAATGCATGAATATATCCACACAAAACGAATGACCCTCAATACATCTAATATAAAAAACAGTCGATTTTATATAGCTAATCAATATAAATATATTGATTTAATACTGATACAAATATTTTTTTCAGCCATAATTATTAATAACCGTCATTTTGCAGGAATAGCGTTTACATTAAAGTATTAAAATATTGGTAATTCTAGCTTCGCGCTCATAGTTTTGATTAGAATACATCACATCCGGTCGACCGGTCGCATACGGTCTAGCCGCAGAAGTTCAGATATTTCAATGCATCCGAAGCTCAAATCGGATCCGAAATTTCCGCATACGCATATGATCGGAACTCCCCGCAGCTCCCGTACGACTCTCCATTGGAAATGAATGACTTCCGGTCCGACGGCTGTCGTTTGTCGTTTGCAGTGGAAAGGCGGCTTAACAGAGGCAACAGAACAGGAAGCAGTGCAAAACCAACTAAGAATAAAAAACTCGAACACAGACTAAACGTTACATGTTTAGCGGCAAGAAGTTTGAAATTGAATATTACTCTGAAAGCAAAAATGCAATATACTGTACATGTGCGCTCAAGAATATTTTGTTTATTTGGCTGAATCACACACGTTGCTGGTTTCTGGTTTGCTGGTCACCAGCACAGTTTAGCTTGAGAACAGCATGACTGTACTGGTCCACCGGTTAGACCAGCACTATACCAGCTCTAACCAGCATAAACAAGCCTGGACCAACAAGTAGTTCAGGCTGGTTATGCTGGATTTTTCAGCAGAAAATGTTTCAGCCTTTTCACCGAAATGTCCATATTTCAAAATCAAAACAAAGAAATTAGATTTTGCATTAGGAAAATGGGTAACACTTTAGTTTAGGGTCCAATTCTCACTATTAACTAGTTGCTTATCAGCATGCATATTACTAGTATATTGGCTGTTTATTAGTACTTATAAAACACATTTTAATGCCTTATTCTGCATGACCGTATTCTACATCCTTCAAAATGTAGAAATCTTATTCAATACCTAAACTTAACTACCGTACTAACTATTGATAAGCAGTGATTAGAAGTTTACTGAGGCAAAAGTCGGAGTTAATAGTGAGAAATGGACCCTAATCTAAAGTATGACCGGAAAATTGAACATATTTTCTCCCTCTTCCTCTTATCTTTTCAAGTACCAAACGGTCTATCTGCTGCTCCAGCACCAGCACCCCCTCCTCCTCCTCCTCCTCCTCCTCCTCTTCCAGGTCCTGGTGTGGATATATCTGCCCCTATGCCTCCTCCACCCCCCATGGCTCCTCCACTTCCAGGCTGTGGATCACCAACCGTCATCATGAACTCAGGACTGGCAGGTAACAGAACCTGCTCGACACTAAAGACAAAACCATAACAATCATGTACATGCTCAAAGTATGATACAGTTTTGCAGAGACATCACATGAACAAAAAACCCAGTGATTTAGACCCAGATACGCCCCACACCGCTTAAGAATGTGGAAGTTAGCATTAGTTTGTGTTTAAAGTTCACGCGTCAGTTCAGAATGGCTTTGGGTCTCCGGTGCCGCTATAACCCTGTCTCCTCTCTGAGACGAACGATAACAATCACCACAGATCAAGCTGTTTATTTAGTTTCCTGTAACGGGTTTAATGTCTGAACACGCTCAAGTGAATCACTTATATTCTGCTGAAGTCTCGAGTCATAATATCAGCTCTTTGATTTTACATAAGATCAGTGTCTTTCAATTTTAGTACGTTGAGTTTATTTGAGATACGGTGGTAGTATTTTTTACCATGTAATTTATTGAGAATTTGAGTAAGAATGCATTATTATGATGTGAGTACACGACATTGGAAATGTGATCATAAAAGACTTCTGGATAATTCATATGATTCCTTGATGTTTCAAAATGATCGAGACTAAAGGATTTACTCTACAGTTCACAAGTTTAGGGTTGGAAAGATTTTTCAATGTTTTTGAAAAAGTATTTTGTTTATCAAAGGCTGCATTTATTTGATCAAAAATACAGTAAAAACAGTAATGTTGAGAAATATTATTTTAATTTAAAAGAACTCTTTTCTATTTAAACATGTTTTAAAATGTGATTTGTTTCTATAATGGCAAGGCTAAATTTTCAGCATCATTATTCCAGTCTTCAGTGTCATGAAACGCACAATATTTTACAACCTTATTGACAACGGATGAATGCTTTATTACCTTTTTCATTCAGTCTTCACTTGTCTTTTTTAAATTAATATCACTAAAAAGTCTCCCAGGTTTGCTTCAATTCACGGTTTGTTGGTGTGGAACCTCTCTCTTGATCTTTATCATTCCTTATAAAACAATGCAGTTCTTTAGGAATTTCTGTGAAAATGCAGGCTATAGGTAAATAACGCAAACAGATCTTTGGAATCAGAGGTTGTGTTTTGTCTGCTCTTAACCACCTCTTTCTCTCTGCCTATTTCTGCTCTACCTGTTGTGCCGCCATAGAGGGACCCATCAAACTGTACTGTAGGTTTGCTGTGTCGTGTTGTGTGTGCTTAATGGTGTGTGTGTGTGGTCATGGTATTTTAGTCTCTAAGACAACACACTCAGTTCCTCTGTAATCTTGATCTGACAACGACTCTGAAGCTGTATTGCTGGTTGTTCCTCTTGAAACTGGGCATGAAATTGGACACTGTGTTGCAGAACTTTTCCTTACTGTTTAAAAACCAGAGAGGAACATTCTTTATACCTCGCTTACAGAGTTCAGCAAATAACAGGACTCTAATGCCAGCCTATGAGACCACATGTTCCATGAGATGTAAGCTCTTATTTCTACACTCCACAGCAGACAAAATCTCTGTTTCCAGAGCTCAGGCCATGAACCGCAACCTCATGGAAAACAAAAGTACAATTCACATTGACATCAGATCTACAGATCTATTTGCCATTAAGAATTGTACATCTAGTAAACACAGATGCTTCTAGCAGTCAAAGAGCAATTTCACTTAGAACACAACTCTGTATTGCGCAATACAAATATGTATTGCATTCTCAGCATTGCCACCACAGAGTAAGTGTTCTTCTATGGTTTTGTCGGGACTCTGTAGGGCTGCATGAGATGATATATCAAAATATAGTCAAAATCACGACCAATTATTACATCACGACTTAAAATTACAATTACATCACAAAGGGTGCGATTTCATATATTTTATACTTAAATAAGTATATACACTGCATGTTTCAGAGTGAAGCGGTCAAGTGGTCATCTACATGTGCTAAGCTCATGATCTGGTGTTTAGAGTGTCTCAGAGCAGCTCTGTTCACAGTAAACGCTGCTCCACACGAACTCTATCTCTGAATGTGTTGTAAGTTCCGGTCGCTTATAACATGCATTTGAAAACGCAATGTGTGTCAGTGCCTCAGATTTCACCAGATTTGGAAAGAGAAGTGATTATAAACCTATAAAAAGGAAAATGGATCCCAGCAATTTTCTGCTAAAATAAAAGCTTAATGGTTTAATATTTGAAAATGAATATATATTAGTATTATATATATACTCTCAATTTATAGTTGTACTATACAAATATTAATATTGTTTTATTAAATAATATTTTACAGTACAATGGTATTATTTATTTTTTTCTTATTTGGTTTAATATTTGTTTCAAATAATCACAATAAAAATCATCATTATTATTATTTTAGTTATACTGAATGGGTCAAAACAGTAGGAATGTGGCAAGTGCAACTGTTCATTTTCTGGTTACTGAAAGAGTTTTGAGTTGGTTCTTGTAATGAATATAGCCAAGATTTTTTTTTAATTTTTAATTTTATTTCTTAAATTATTTTTATTTTCTATGTAGATGCATTCTAGAATCTACAATGATTAATTATTTTCAAATTAAGTTACTCAAGGTATCTGCTGAAAAACAAAATATCGCAATGTCACTTTTTAATATTATTTTCCTAATATTTTCCTATTGTTATGGTGGAACAACAGTCTGAAGAAAATCTTGCTGAGCTAGCTAGTTAGTTTAATTGTCATTTATACTTGGTTAGTTACTTGATTGATAACATCCTGTGTAGAGGTAGGCCTGCTAAAAACATTTAACTGTGATTCTATCACCCCCTTGAGGACTGAATCTTGTTACTGCACAGTGACACAAAAGCTGTTAAGTATGGAAAGCATTCACATTTGTTTTGACACAATTCTGTTGAATATATTTCTCACTTTAAGTCATACTTAAAAATGCCTAAAAGTCAGTGTATGTCAAGCAATTGACATTTGAAAAAACAAAACAAAAAAAACGCAAGCTTTTTTCAAAACTAACTTCACTTTTCTAAGGCATTTTTGCAATGACTTTAAATCAGCTGGTTTTAAATGACCATATTCAACATTTTTTATGTATATCATCTATATCAGAATTAAATGGATGTGCATCATAAAGCAGTAAGACTAAAAATACCATGTCCGCTGTGTGACTATACGTGTTTGATTGTGTTGTGTTTGCATGTTGAAACAGTGTGCCGTGCCGTTACAGGCGACTGATCGTCAGATAAGACGATAGTTGCGTAAATTCAGGAATGTTTTATACATGCTGTGACTTTTTCTCCTTTCTGCTCGGCCTAATATCACACCATCATATTGCCCATAACCCTCACCTGGACTGGACACTCTATTCACTCCCTCTTTGTCACCTTTGATCAGAGATTAATATTGCTGGATCTTATAGCCATATTCAAGCATGTTGTAATCTGCGTTTGCTGTGTCTGAGTCAGATTCAGTCATTAACTGGATCATTTTGGAAGTTTTTATGAAGTATGAACCTGTATAAACGAAGGAAACCCAACTCTTGACTCATTGTCATACTAAGACGCTGTTTGAGTCACATCCTCATGGTGTAAACCCCAAAACAGCCCTGAACATCTGTCAATGTCTCATTTCCTAAAGACACAGGACAATGCTATTGCTCAGAGATGCAGTTTTCAGTCAGGTTTCATTTAATTGCCTCACGTTTCTCTGAATTTATCAAGAGAAATCTAAATAGACACAAATAAAATGACATAAGAGTATAGAGCTATAAAATGAATAGCTCAGATCATTCTCTTAGAGAGATTTGATATCTTGACAAATCTGAGCACAGTTTGAGACATTGTTGAGATCTCTTTAGAGGAGACACATGAGATTGCTGATATATTTTTCTCAGGAGAAACATCTGAGAAGCCTGTGACTTCATGAGATCTCATTTGTGATTTATCTTTCCTGTGGGAGTCAGTGATTCTGTCTCTCAGGATCATAAAATGGGCTCATCTGTGATTTAGAATCAGAATATCTTGTCAATGTGATGATATTCATCAGGATACAGTGGGTGTTAAAAGTCTACACACCTTTATTAAAACTGCAGCTTTTTTTTTTAGTTGTTAGATGTATGATATGCATTACATTATTATAACTCAATGAACTGGATGATGACACTATTGTCTTCTGTAGAGCTGCTTTATAGCGGACCCTAATGGACCCTTTTCACAGACTGTGATGATGCGTTTAAATCCTGCAAAGTTCTTACTATATATATATTTTAGATTTACATTAATAAAATTATACTTTCCGCTACTGAGAAACCCAGAAATGTGAAAATGGTCCATTGATGAATTTTGTAAGTTCGACACTGTAATGAATTGAATCAAACTGAACTGGCTTGAGCTGAATAATGACACTATTGTCTTTTGTAGAGCTACTTTACTGCAGAATTTGAATTTGTCTCATGCTTCATTGATTCTGTTATTTTCCTTTTACTGTGAAGCTGCTTTGAAACAATCAGCATTTTACAAAGTGCTATATAAAAAAAGATGACTTGTCTTGACATGTAAAATGAAAGTAAAATCATGTCAATATAATAATGTAATATTGAAACCAACAAAATTCAAACAATAAGGGATAATTCACCTCAAAATGAAAATTCTGTCATCATTGACTCACCCTCAAGTTGTTCCAAACCTGTATGTTTTTCTTTCTTCTGCTGAACACAAAAGAAGATATTTTCAAGAATGTGGTTAACCAAACAGTTGACGGTAGCCATTGACTTCCATACTGTGAAAAAAAAAAAATACTATCCCTTTAAAAGTTTATATTTGTTTGTTGCATGAATTTTGTTGCTTTCAGTATTACATGATTATATTACAAGGTGGAAAATTATCTAACATCATTTTACTTCGATTTCAGAAAGCTGCAATTTTAACAGGAGTGTGTAGACTTTTTACAGTATGCCAACTCTGTGAGAGACTAGAGCTCTTTTTTTGAGCCTGAGATTGTAGATACATACAATACAAGTGTCTCATGTTCACACATTTCCCCCTCATAAACCCGTCCTATCTGTGCCTGCTATTCACAAACCTGCTCCACATCACTCAGTAGATCAGACTGCATGTTTTGTGTTTGTGTGATCTGCATGATTGTGATGTGTTCTTTCTGTCATGTTGTGTAGCTGTGAAGATTAAGAAGCCCATCAAGACTAAGTTCCGTATGCCCGTGTTTAATTGGGTGGCGCTGAAACCCAATCAGATCAACGGCACTGTGTTCAACGAGATCGATGACGAAAGAATACTTGAGGTGAGACGGACACGGTTATGAAAACTTTGAAAAAAAAAGTTTTGAAACTGGGCAACAACATTTGAAAACCATTTGTTTTGTTACAGTACATAAAAAAAGCACAAATGCATCAGCTAAATTGTGTCTGTTTTTACACAAAATAAATCGAATCAATATAAAATACAAACTTATAATTCAATATTATTATTATAATTAACAGAAACATCATAATATTAATATAACATCATAATCTGGAGGGTAATACTTTCTGTAATGTACATATATTATGCATTATGAAGGCATAGTGCATTCATTTCATAATTCATGCATAATTGCATTATAATAATTAGAGAATAATCTATTATCATGACAACATCCAGTTTTGTATTATATGTTGTAATAAATAATGTTCTTTACAAGAGTAACTATGAATTGGTTAGTCTTACAATGCATTGCAGCTAAGGTTACAATCATGAAAATGAAGCATTACCACGTGTACTCTGATGCATAAAATATATCTTTAATGCATTTTTATACTCTACCATTCAAAAGTTTGGGGTCAGTAAGGTGTATTATTAGAATATTAGAAGCATTAATGAAGGATCTTGTGAAAATGCAGCTTTATGTCAGTCACAAGAATAAAATTACATTTGAAAATATATTCAAATAAAAAAGTAATTTTGAATTATATATTTTTTTCTCAATATTCCTGTTTTTACTGAATTGTTAATCAAATAAATAAGAGACTTCTTTCAAAAACATTAAACCCCAAACTTTTGACAATAGAGGATTCAAGTGCATTACATATATTGGATCAGTACATATGTTTTAATACACACATTATTAGACTGTCCATTTTACGATTTGTTTTTCTCTATATACTGAATTGTTGTTGTATGTTGATTTGCATTAGGATTCCAGACTGGCTGGTATCACTTTACAGTATCAGATATACAGATCAGGATTTAATGGTCAGTGGTGACTGTGTTTCTTCTGTTCAGGATCTGAATGTGGATGAGTTTGAGGAGATGTTTAAGACGAAAGCACAGGGTCCAGCCATAGACCTCACCTCCAGCAAACAGAAGACCTCTCAGAAAGGACCAAATAAAATCTTGCTGCTGGACTCCAACAGGGCTAAAAACCTGGCCATCACCCTCAAAAAAGTGGGCAAGACATCAGAGGAGATCTGCAGAGCCATCCAAGTGTAATTCACAGCCGACGTACACTACACATGATCACCAACATCTCTTTATTAGCGCCCTAGAAATAGTTTAGAATATTTCTTCATTCTTTATCATGGTTAACTATAAAATTGTATGGTGGACTCCAAACAGCAGCTTCTGGAGATAATCAGATTGATGAGGATAATGCTTTGATATGTGTATGTGTGTGTGTGTGTGTAAGGTTTGACCTGCGGACATTGCCGGTGGATTTTGTCGAGTGTTTGATGAGGTTCATTCCAACGGAAGCGGAGCTGAAAGTTCTGCGTCAGTACGAGAAGGAACGCAAACCTCTGGAGAACCTGACAGATGAGGATCGCTTCATGATCCAGTTCAGCAAGATCGAGCGCCTCATGCAGAAGATGACCATCATGGCATTCCTGGGAAATTTCACCGAAAGCGTTCAGATGCTCACTCCGGTAAATAACACAAACCCAGAGCTGCTTTACCACACTGACAGCACAGGTCAAGAATTTTGCAGGATTTTTCCAGTATTCGTTTCAAATCACCCAAGCAAATTTAGATGACTAATCTAGACACGCCTGTGGATCTCCTCCAAAATGTCAGATTCCCTTTTCTTTCCCTCTCATGGTCCCTTGAATGCATTTTTTTTTTTTTTTCATGATGCTTTCCATGGACTTAGGGTAAAATAGGGTTTAAAAGTCAAGTTTTTTTAAGGTAAAACTTAGAATATTATGTGAGCTGTTTTATTTTATAGATATTTTACTTTGCAGTCAACACTGCAGTGAATAAAATCTAAAAAAGTTCAATGAGACATACTTGCGACATTCTGTCGTGCATATGATATCACTTTAGATGTTTCACAATTTTTGGAAACACTTAACAATAAGGTCCCACCAGATAATGTTAGGTAATGCATTGCATAGTTACTGGATGACAATGAGCTATACATTTATACAGTATTTATTCATCTGTGTTAACATTAGTTACAAATACAAATACAACTGTTCATTGTTGGTTCATTTTAGTTCAGGTCCATTCAATTATATCAACAGGTACAACCTTTGATTGTATTTTTGAAGTATTTTTGTTGTTAGTTTATGTTAACTAATGTTGTTAACCAGTGTCGGGCAAAGTTACTTTTAAAAATATTGCGTTACAATATTGTGTTACTCCCTAAAAAAGCAACTAATTGTTTTAGTAACTTTTTAGGTAACTTTTAGTTATGTTACTTTTGCATTACTTTTTCTCACCTGGACTGGGCTTGTTTGTTTGTTTTTTACAACAACAACAAGTTATATTTTTGGCAAATGTAAAGGCCCTTTTACACCAAAAGTGAAATGAATAAGCCTCAGGCTGATGGAAACGCAAATGACCTCCTGTTCAGTAGAGGGTGCCGCTCAAACAAACCTTTCAGCTGTGCTGTCATTCGGAATCACACGCGGGAGAAGAAAGTTCAACACTCTTACTTCAGCAATAAAAACCAAAAAATGAAACACAAATGTGATGTTGATCTATAGTCATTTTTGCTTATTAGTATGGTTGAATTGGATCATCAAAGGTCAGCAGCAAAGACGTTGGTTAATAAAGTGAGATTAAATACATAAAGTATATTTGTGTTATTTAACATATTTAATTATTGCAGGTTTGCATTTGACTGTTTATATTCATTTTGAGGAATACTCAATCTGTTGAGATGAGCAAATGCATGCTCACATTTAGAACTACAATAAACATTGTTCACACAGCGCCTCTGCACTTATGATGCCTTCACATGCTATCAGAATTATCGTAAATACTAGTTCCCTAGTTTAAAAATTGGACATGAATGCCCTCTCAAGTCAAAATTTTAATGTGATGAGCTCGTAGAAAATGTCAGATTTCCCAGCATTACTCCTGTTTTTTCTCAACATAGGGACAGTCTGTCAGTCTGAAAAAAGTAATGTGATTACGTAACTCACATTACTTGTAATGCGTTATACCCCAAAAAACTGTTAACTTTTTTTTATTTTACTTTTTATTCTAGCATGAAAAGTAGCTAGTTTTAATGACCATAAATATAATTTTGGGCCCTTTTTGTGTTTTGCTTTTGTCTCAACAGCAACTTCATGCAGTTATTGCAGCATCTGTCTCTATTAAGTCCTCTCAAAAACTCAAGAAGATTCTGGAAGTAAGAGTTTCAATTCTGTCTTGATTCATTTTTCTCCACAGCGAGTGTCTTTATTGAGCGTGCATTTCTCTCTCAGATCATCCTGGCTCTGGGGAACTACATGAACAGCAGTAAAAGAGGAGCGGTGTACGGCTTCAAACTGCAGAGCTTAGACCTGGTACATTTTACATGCTCACTGTTTTTTTTTACTCAGATGTTGGTTGTTATATGTTAAATCCTTGTGATTTATGAATGGACAACAAAGCACCTGTCATTTTACAATCGTAATTGTTATTTAAGCATGCAGATTGTGAAATGACATTAAAACCACTATGATAGATTTTGACCTTTATCTATCATTCTGTTAGACTGTCAACAATTCTGTTAGACTGTTTTTTTATGACAACAAAGTGCAAGTATATGAAACTATAAGTATAAAAAAAACATTCAAATATTTTCTTCATCTGTGATTTAAATCATACACTTGAGGGTTTAAATGTTCTGAGGGTTTGCATGTTTTCTTTTTCCAGTTGTTAGACACTAAATCAACAGATCGCAAGGTCACTCTTCTGCACTATATAGCAAATGTAGTGAAGGAAAAATACCAGCAGGTGTCGCTCTTCTATAATGACCTGAACTATGTGGAGAAAGCAGCCGCAGGTATGAAACGTGTCATATGGAAATTTGATTATGTTTACAATAAACAGGGCAGATCGTATTTGCTCGCACGTCAAGTTTTGACACAACATGTTTTGTACCATGTCCAAATGATCTGAAGGAAATTGAGAGAAAATTGAGAAAAAAGGAATTGTCTCTGTGTATTCCTCAGTGTCTCTAGAGAATGTCTTGTTAGACGTGAAGGAGATGCAGAGAGGGATGGATCTGACCAGGAGAGAGTACAGCATGCACGGCCACAACACGATGCTCAAAGACTTCATACAGCAGAATGAGAATAAACTCAAAAAACTTCAGGATGATGCCAAGATCGCTCAGGTGCCGCTAACACTGCACACACATGACCCGAAACACAGCCCGTTAAACCTGTCAGACTCTCGTTTAAAAAGCTCATTATCGTGAGGATTCACGTTTTCTTTATCTTTTGAAATTAAACAGTTTGTTGTATGAAGAAATCATGCTATAACTTTCAGAACCCAACATTTCCTCCCCAGTCCAAATAGAGCATTTCTTGAAACTAAGCTGCAAAATGGCTCGTTTTAAACTAATCAAGGGTTAGTTTATTTAGGCTGCTCTATTTATGTGCGTTAATAAATGTTTAGATATGAATAAAAGCCTCAATTAAATCTGTTCATCATATTAAGCAATTGAGTCTCTTCAGAAGTCTTAAACTGCTCGATTCATATTGAGGGGAAATAACAAAATAGTACAATCTGTATCTGATCCTTTGGGTTGGGATTATATCTTCATCAACATTGTTATTAAAAATGTAACATTTGAAGACTCGTAACTAGCCTACATGTGATTCTGAATAACAGAGCTATTTTCTCTTGTTGTTGGTTATCTCTCTTATGTCTTTTCATATCTCAATCTCTCAGGATGCCTTTGATGAAGTGGTGAAATTCTTTGGAGAAAATTCCAAAACAACACCACCGTCTGTGTTTTTCCCAGTGTTTGTGCGCTTTGTGAGAGCATACCGGGTAAACCGACCAATCACAAATCACCTGTCTCACTTCATCCAGTCACTTCCTCCAGTTGTATATAAACCGTACCTGCATTGATCACTCATGTAACATAACTTCCAAATGCCTGATGGGTATTTTCTCTTTATCAGCAAGCAGAGGAGGATAATGAACAGAGGAAAAGACATGAGCAGATGATGATGGAGAAGCTGATTGAACAAGAAGCTATGATGGAGCAAGAGGATCAGAAGGTACGAATAGAATAAAGGGATAGAGAGAGTGTGTGTGTGTGTGCGTGCGTGTGTGTGTCAGGGAAGTGGAACTGTTGTTAGGGGGCAAAACTGGCCCCAGAATGAGCTAAATATGAAAGCTAAATCTAAATCCAGGGATGCCATCATTTGGATTTTTTTATTTTATTTTATTAGCCTATAGTCTTTTAGTAGGGTTTAACCAAGGGGTATGTTTTAGTGTATATAATTATAAAATAAAACACTTTACCAGTAACTTTATTAGGAACCTAAACGCAAACATGGTTCATGATAGTCCGCCCATCAGTAATCTAAATGATGTGAGAAAAATCAGACATTTTCATGGCCAGTAAGACATTTTATTTCAGTACATTTCAGCCATGATTGACAAAAAGTTCATTTTGGCCCGGGTGTGTGTGCGTTTACCTATATTTTGGGGACAAATTCATACCAAGAAGTGAGCTAAATCTGACAAAACCTATTTTGGGGACAAGTTTATGGAATGTCCTCATTTCCTCATGAGGAAAATAGATTATAAATCACCCTAAATTATGTTTTTTTTTTTTTTTTTTTTAAATGTAAAAATGCAGAAGGTTTTCTGTGATGGGTAGGTTTAGGGTTATGGGAGAGCATATACAGTTTGTACAGTATAAAAATCATTATGTCCATGGAATGTCCCCATAAAATGTTTTTAATGTCTTTCTTTAATGACAGCATTAATTGTAACATGTTATTGTGTGTGTGTGTGTGTGTTCAGTCTCCCTCTCATAAGAATAAGCGTCAGCAGCAGGAGTTGATCGCAGAGCTGAGGAAGAAGCAGGTGAAGGACAGCAGACATGTGTATGAGGGTAAAGACGGAGCCATTGAGGACATTATCACAGGTAACACACAGTGTTCAGCTTTTGGGTTCATCCCGTAACTGTTCTGCATGCAGCGAGCTTTAAAACATAAGAACTTTTGTAATGTGTTAGTTTGAGCCACTAACCAGCTCTCTGTGACTGGTGGAAAGCTTTACTGATCAATAACAATGTACTGAGCTGAATGTGTGCTGTCACTGCTTACAGCTCTGAGCTGGAGTGTGTCTACTAAACACTGTGTTTAGTGTAGTTTTAAAGGGGTCATATTATACTTTTTATCATTTCTTTTTTCCTTAGGTCCACTTGTCAAGTCAACTTTGCATAGTGCTTTTCACAGTGCACAATACACAAACCAGCTTTACAGCTGGTCGATAATATAGTTTATGTATTGTAATAATACAAGATATCAAGCAGTTGAGATTTGTTATATACTGTAGTACAGTATATATCGCTTATTCGCTTTACCTGAGTATATGTATGTATGAGGATAAAATTGCATATACTTATATATATTCAGTTTCATAGTTAAAATTATGCATTAGTCTGTCGGTTGACTCAAAAGCCTCATTTTGCTTCATCTGCTGGACTTTTGATAGCCAGGGCTTTTGTCAAAACTACAAATCGAACTTCTGCATTTTTGTATTCCTGCCTACAGACATTCAGAATTGAATTATGGGTGTTGAAGTTTTTGGCAAAAGGGAATTGTCTGCCGCATAGATAGCAAGTTTTATCAAAAGCCCATCTAACCAGTGTTGAATTAGCCATTTAAACTGAAATATCTTTCAATCTAGAATAAATATTATTGAGATGTTAAAATCATAGAGTGATCAGGTTTGAAAAGCACCTTTTTTGTGTTTTTTTTTCTTTTCTTTTTTTCTAAATACTAATACATTTTAATAAAAGCTCTCTTTTCATTGAGGGTTATTCCAAAACAATAATATTTCTTGGAAAATTAAAATTAAATTCAACGATATGACCCCTTATGTTTCAGAATCTCAGAATCTCTATAGGCTACTGGAAAATCAGAATCTCTATAATGGCCAAATATCTAAGAAGAGAATTATATTATGTAGCATAAATGTATTTTTTGTAACGTGTAATCGTCTTGACTGCTGCATTTCTGTTTTAGGCATGTATGTAATCCATATTGAAATAGTTTCAGCTTTATATAATAGCTATTAGTACCATGTGATTATACTAGAGTGTGCTGTTGTGTGTAGAAAGTGCTAACATTGTGCTTGTTGCTCTGGCTTGTTTGTGTCGTGTGTGTTTGTGTGTGTGTTTCATCTGGACGCAGTGCTGAAGACTGCCCCCTTTACTGCGCGCACAGCCAAACGCAGCTCGCGTTACTTCAACGAGGAGCTCCACTTCTAAAGCTTAGACTCTCTCTCTCTCAGGTCGCTGGATAAAGCTGCTTTCTTTCATTCTCTCTCTCTCTCTCTCTGTGTGTGTGTGTGTGTGCACCCCTTCACGCTTCACATTCCTGGTTTTATTTCCCAGTGGGCCGGCGTATGGTTGTGATGGAATGGGCGTGTTCATTTTTTATTTCTTTTCTAACTAAACTCCTGCATGAAGGGGGGTTTGGGGAGGGAAGCATATGATGTCATCACAGATTTATTTTGCACGGAGTGTCATAAATTCATATTCATCATTGTAACATAAATGTAATGAGAGGAAATATGATGTCACAAACAGCCAAACACACCACTCTGCACATTTCAATTGTATGTGTGACCTGTGTTGGTTTAAACTTCTGTGCCAGTTTTTCTCTGAGAAAAGCAAATACTATTGGTTGACTCAGAGTACTGTGGCGCCCTCTGCAGTTTAAATAGCAGAATAGAGTCCGCAAATAAACTCTCATAGAAATCCCATATGGGTCATTCCAATTCCACACACACACACACACACACACACACTCATTACTTCAAATGAAATAAACATTAACTGAAAAAGTACTTATGTAAAAGTACTAAATGCACTTACATTTAGTTTAACTTGATAGTCTAAAAAAACTAAAACTAAAATAAAAACTATATAGGCAACAAAACAATTAAAACAAAAGCAATAACTAATTAAAATTAAAAAAACGGAACAGAATGACAAAAACTTTAAAATTAAAATATGAATACAACATTAAAAAAAACTAATTCAAAATATTACTGAACATAGGTTCATATTTTTAGAATATTATGTTTGTAACACTGGCATTTTGGACATGATTTGTGACATTATGTTTTGCTCATGTGTTCATTTGTCCATGTCATTGTGAGTGTATATATATATATATATATATATTTAAATATATATATGTATGTCATTGATTTTTGGGCCCATTTGCATTATGCTGTTTTTCTGCATTTTCTCACTCTTCCTCCATCTTATTCTGCTCTGATGGGAAGTTCTGATGTCGGGGACTTCCTGTGTTTCACATGTGTTTAACTTGCTGCATGAAGCATGTTGAGATGGTTTCCTCTTCTAAGCATGTTTGGTTCATTTGCTTCACTGACTGTATGCATTTGCATGGGGTGTTTTTTGCGAGCCAAAAATAATGTTGAATCTCACCAAAAAGGTCTAGAAATGTCATATTTTTAACCTCAAAAATCAAAATGAAACAAACACGTAATATTTATAGTGAATCATGTTTTTAGCACAACAAAGTTTTTGTGTTGTATTTTCATGACAATTTATCATGTTTCTTTCATTTTCATTACTGTAAAAAAAAAAAAAAAAAAAAATGTGCTCAAAGTGCTTCACAAAATCATTGCATTTGCATTGTGCTTACTTGTCATGAAAAGGTTAAGATATTGGAAATATTAATGGTATTAAGTTTAGGCTTCCTCCTATGAAAGCTTGTTTCCGCCACAGAATAAAAAATATAAAAGGTAATTGCGACTTTTCATCTCACAATTCTGACTTTTTCCCTCACAATTGCGAGTTTACATTCAGAATTGCATGATATAAAGTCGCAATTGCAAGATGTAAACCTGCAATTGTTAGATAAAAAGTCACAATTATCTGTTAAAATGTTTTATTCTGTGGCGGAAACAAGCTTCCATATCCTCCTCTTTATGCAAAATACAAATTTTATTATCATTTATTATTATGAAATATGACTGGGATGACATATTTTCTTGAGATTCACCATACCATTGCATTTAGTTTCCACCATGCACCATGCCTGCTTGAGCTTAACTTACTGTACGTCCTGGCTTATAACAATGCACTTCTGGGAGGCTTGGCACATTTCTTTGGTTTCACTGTTTAAAAATGAAGTGACGACGCAGACGTCAGTTTTTGTTGTATCTGGACGCTGGAGCCATTGTGCAGAGCAGCTTGAGTCATAGAGTTCATTACTGCAGTATCAACAGCGCTTCAGTAACACCCTACAGCGCCTGCCTTTGACCTTTGACCTTTCCTCTTTGAGCCCTGGGCAGCTTTTCTCGCTGTGTCCGGTCCACTCTGCTCCAATCTAACCTCCATTTTTGTTTCCTCTCCACTCAGCCTTAAAGAAGAATAATATTACTAAATTTCCCAATGTGCACTGGAGGGTAAGGAACTCTTCCAGTAGTACCCCACTGGATGCTACTCAGACCTGGCAAGCATCTCTCTTTATTATTATTTATCTTTCTTTCTTCTCACTCCACTCTAGATCTTTTGACACTGAATACAAAAAGCCATCTTTTTGTGTTCTCTTTCTATCTGTCGTTCTATTTAACACACGTCAGGCCTATTGAAGTCTGACCCTCAAGGGCCGAGTCTCCAGGTACTCATGTTCACCCGTTGAACTGATTTGATTTGAAAATGAGTTTGATTAGGTGATGCTGTGACCTGAGACACATAGACTCTGCCTCTGTCTCATGTTGAACTGACCCACACTTAGAGATAGTTCAGTCTTCATTAAAAACTTGAGTTGAGCTTCTGTAGTTGGTACACTGCCCCCAAAATAACACTTTAAAAAATGTCAGAATGTCATTGCATTAAATGTCAATAAATTTACTGAAAGAAGATATTTCTCAACACAAAAAGTTATGGATATGACTATGTTAATGTGTTTGGAATTGGTGGAACTTGGCTGTTTACACGACACCATTTTCAACTAAAACCCCATAACTTTTTTTGCTTTTTGGCCGTTCATTTACACGACAACAGCGTTTTGGGTGCCTGAAAAGGCAAACTTTTGAAAACGGGTTTCAAAGTGCAAGTTTTTTAAAACGGTCTCTGTGTAAACAACAAAAATGCGAATCTCTGAAGATGATGACGTCATGCACATGCATATTACGTGTTCAGTCTACAGTGTTTCATTGTCATCTAGTGGCCTGGCAGCAGAATACAGGGTTTTTAGTCGTTTTTGCAGATCCATGTGAATGGGGATCGTTTTGATAACTCAAAGGAAAAACGTCTCCGTTTTAAGCATATCGTTGTCGTGTAAACGTACCCTAGATCTGCAGAGTTTAGCTCCAACCCCAGTCACAACACATCTAAACCAGATAATCAAGGTGTTCAGGGTTACTTAACAATTTCGGGCAGGTGTGTTGGAGCAGGGTTGAAACTGATGGTAGCTCTCGAGGAGCAGGGTTGGAGACCCTTGCCATAGCAGATCTAGACAGGTGGAGGGTTTCAGAGGAACTCTGATAGCGCACTAGAGGACTAGCTTACAGCAAACAATGAACCAGACTATTTTGATGTTGAGGAAGCAATCTCATTGGCTGCTAAATCATCAGAGGCCGATCAGCTTGCGCATGCAGTAAATTGTGTGATTGCAGGGGTGTCAAACTCAGTTCCTGGAGGGCCACTGTCCTACAGAGTTTAGCACCAACTCTAATTAAACACACCTGAATCCGCTAATAAAGGTCTTCAGGATTACTAGAAACTTCCAGGCAGGTGTTTTAGAGCTGGTTGGAGCTAAACTCTGCAGGACAGTGGCCCTCCAGGACCAAAGTTTGACACACGTGATCTAGAGCTTCATGACTGACCTATATATGTTCACTGGTAAATAAAAAAGGCATTTGAAGTATGTTTTGGCAAAATAAAAACATTTGTACACTTACTTCCAGACAAACTGTCTGTCTGACAAATACTCCAGTAGACTGTCTTTATAAGTGAGTCATTGAATCGTTGATTGTTCAAAAATACTGATTTATTCAGACACAGTATTTTGAGTTGTTCAGAGCAACGTTTGAACCTGTTTTTGTTTAGTTTTGAGCTATTTTCATTGACGCAAGTAACTTTCAATATTGTGTCTAAAATGTAAGTTACCCATAATATATTTATTGTTTATTGATTCGGCGTGCACATTGCAGTCATGCTGTTGGTCTGAATTTCAGTCCAGTATATTAATTGTTATTATAAGGGACGTTTTACAAGTATGGATCTTTACATTGCTGCATGCTTGTAATTCGTTGCCACGCATTTTCATCTGCATCTGTTGATAGTTAATATCACACCTGTGGTTCCTCTGCTAAGATGACTGTGTGAACCTGAGGAGAACTGACTTAAATTTATATTTATGCATATGGCAGATGCTTTAATCCAAAGCAAACACATTTGATCAGTCCTTGACATTCCTGGGAATACAACCCATGAACTACATGAATACTATACAGCCGCTAAAAACTGATGAAAGAAATGAAGAAAAGTAAAGTTCCTACAGCACAAGATGACGCGCGTGTTTATATTCTGTTATATAATGCAGTGACATTCAGACTTTTTATGTGACTTGAGTTCAAATACGTTTTGTCCATATCGTTCTGTCAGTGTTTTCCCAACAACCTTGTCAAAAACAAGTTAGTGTCAGTGTTTCCATTCCCATTCAATTCAGAATCTGAAATAAAGTTCTAGTACTTAATCCAGTAAAAACTCAAGCTGCTTTGCCCAGTTGACCACCAGCATGTCCAGAAGATCTGAACTCAGTGACTGACATTGTTTTATTCTGTCCCTCCTGTACCAGATCTGAGAAACCAGCCTTACAGGCGCGCTGACGCCGTCAGGAGGAGCGTTCGAAGACGATTTGATGATCAGAATTTGCGGCCAATCAACAGTGCAGAGATGGTCATGTGACGAGGGCAAAGGGGATGTGATTGGATGGGCTGGAGGAGTGGAGCTGGAGCTAACTGCTCCTGAACAAAATAATGAAGGACTGATGAAGATGACAGCAGGTCTGAAAGTCAAGTGCCTATATTTAACATCTGTCCCATCAGGTGTTGAATCATACATGTGTTTTAGTCATAGTATTCTGTCTGTGATTTTTTTATATGACAAACAGTGTCTTTTATCTTATGGCGCTTAAACTGTAGATGGCGAGATCAGTGTTTTTCTCAAGAAAGTGTCAGAATGTAAAAATGTTCCAACACTTTATGTATAATGAACCTGTACAAAGGCCTCTTACATTCCAGTGCTTTCGCCTCAGATCAAAATCGACCAATCGTGTGTTCTCTGAATGACTATCTATTAGTCGGTCTTAAAGAAGCTGTGCATAGGGTCCGTCAGACCCTGTTTTTATCGGGCTGTTCATATGGTGCACATTCTTGTGTTTAAAGAAAAACAGGAGCCCAATAAGTTGGAATGCAGCTTGAGAAGCATTTTGAAAAATGTTAAATGCTGTTAAAATTCATTGTTGATGGCTTGATATGCTGCATTATCTGTGACTCAACAGTCAAAGATAATAACAAGAACATTTCTCACAGAAGGTGGTTTGAAGTCCAGTAGTAAAGTATTTAAATGTGTTGTTGAATGCTTGAATTTGTTACACAAAGGGTGCTGTAAAGGATAAATTTGGAGACGTAGCCTCTGAAAGAGGGTTTTACCGTGCTGACAGAGCACTGGTTGACTGTTAGCGCACTAAAATCCTCTCAGAGAGGTTGCATCTCTTAATAGAGTCTTACAGGGATGACCTGTTTTTGTAGGCCAAAACCAAGAAACGAGTTAGCATTTTAACGCTTCTGGTTCCATCACCCACCCTTATGGAACCGTAAGACATTTTACTCTACATAAAACACATCAGTTTTTAAAAACTTTTACTTGTCTTGAAAAAGACGGTTGATATGGCTTAATGGGACTGAATAGTTTGTCAACGGCAAACAGGTAAACTCATCTACTCACTAGTCCGCTTTTACGGCCTCATTGTACTTCTACACATGTTCTTGCAAACTGTTCTAACTCAAACGTTCAGGGAAAACGTTTTTGAATAAAAACTGAAAGAGTTGATAGTCATGTGACTATAGTGAAGTTTTTTACGTTTATTTTTTTCACTTCTGGCGCTCGTATGGCTTATGATCCTAGGCTTCAAAAGCCATTTGTGTAGATTCTCATGATGAAAGAATCAAACTATTGTTGGTTTCAGAGCTTATTTTCTGCAATAATACTAAAGTCAATGGAAAAATCCTGTTGGCTTTTTGTCAAGGGAACCATGCTAACGTCCAGGTTGGCCTACAAAAATACATCATCACTGCAGCACCCTTTCATCCACTTTAAAGCACCACAACTAAAATAGATGATGGGCCTGTCCCAATACCCACTCTTGTGGTCTTGGCCACTTGATAGTGCGTGCATGCAACGGGAAGAAAGAGCACAAGACTGTCCCAGGTTGAAAGGCTCAGTGTCCTTTACACACACTAAATCCACACTATCTCCAAAACTTCGTTTTTTACCGAAGTTTATGTTCAGGAACTCACCAAACTTGAGATGTCAGGAAAAAAAACGTTCCTTTGCAAGTTAAATTAATTCGATTTTACATATAATTTGGTTGTAAAGCATATAATGTTTTGATCAATTTATTGATACAGATATATGAGTGTGTGTATTTTGCACAACTGGTTTTTATCACCTAATTAGAAGCACCACAATAGTGTCACCTGTTACATATGAACAGACATTTAATAGTTAACAGTGCAAAGTACTGAAAAAAGTGTGTCCCATCAAGTAATCAAAAGTTCTACACACACTTGCAATCTTCACGCCCACTTGAAAACTTGGGCCAAATGCAGGAACTACGTCAAGTAAACAAGTGGCAAGTGCAAAGGTCACATGTGTGGGTACTGGAACAGGCCCTTTAAAAATCTATATAAACATTGACTAGTCAGTCGTCTGTTGGACTGATCGACCACCCTGATCCAAGCCTGATCGATCACAGTGATGGTGGGGTTACTGTGAGCTCAAGTGCGCAGATGGAGAGAGAGTTCAGTTAAGTAGGAGGTGGTGTCAGGAAAGGCTTTTTTAGAAAGGATTGATGTGAAAAAGGCAAATGTGAAATAGAAGCCAGAGGCTGCAGAACTCGTGCCTCACATTCACAAGTCTGAATTAAAATGCTGCTCAAGCAATACTGTTTTTAGGCTTTGGTCCTTAAACTGAGGGTTGGTTAATGATATAAATATAAGTGCAGAAGTGAAATTCAAGAACTTATCAGCCTTTAAGAAAATTCTGGGAAGAGACTTCAGCATTTTCAGTAAGTTCATTTTATTGACTAATTACTGTTCCATGTTCTATACAGGTAAACTAACCAACTTGTCCCTCAGTTTGTAAAAACAAGCAGACATCTTGTTTACAATGATGCATTTAAAATGGCAGTTTATATGGGGCAAGACTTTCCACAAGAGTACATCTAAAAATAAAGTAAAACCTCAAGATTAACATTACACGCCAACTTGACTACCGTAATAGAATCAGTTACAATCTTAAAACCAATATTCTCTTACATCTAGCAATACACTTAAAAGAGCATCAGACAGTGTTCAAATCCTTCACTTGAGAACGGCGGGCGGCAAGAATGGCTTCGATTTCCAAATACCTGCAGTACTGCGACTCTCTGCCACACGGAAAAGTGCGTAGGCCTACGTCTGCTTAGACCTTGACATGGTGCTAAACACTTTCCCACATCAAAGACCGTTTTTAGATTTTAGCGTACATGTTCTGTTCAAATCTGTGCACACACACATTTTATAAATGAGGCCCCAGGGGTGTAAATCTCTGCTAAGTTTAGTTCCAACCGCTCCAACACACATACCTGTACTTTTCAAAGTTGATGAGCTGGATCTGGTGCGTTTAATTAGGGTTATGCTAAACTCTGCAGGGCGGTGAGGTTTGCACCCCTGAAAAATTAAAACTAAAAAAAGGTTTAATAAAAATATGAGCTTTACAGTACGTCTGCTTTTAAACCCTATTACACTTGTCCCATAGAAGTGCATTATTGTAAATGGAATCTTGTTTTATTCACAGAGGGTTGAATATATTGTCTGTGGTAATCGACAGCTTACAGTTACTGTACATCCACATTGTTTTGAACAGAATATTCCTTAATACAGTTTAAGCACGTGCCACTTCTTGCTGCATTAAACTGTACGGCCGCTGAGCACTACAGCAAACCTCTTTCCCTGCGGCACTCGTTCTTCACCACGCAAGATCAGGTTCCTTAGAGAATTCAGATGTTGTAACTGGACTTGCTTCTTGTTCTTGGTCGGATCATGGGAAATAAGGCCTGTTATATAAACTGAATTCTGTGTGGTTCAATAATGACCTGCACAATTGAAAATTCAAGTTTCTTGTGAAGTGTAATTCTATTTAAAAGCAAAAATATAAAGAAAAAAAAAGAAAAAAAAAAGCATTTGTTAAATGTACAGATATTTTGCTACAAAATTGTTGAATCTTTTTAACTTTTTAATCTTCTAATATTGTACATATTGTTTAAAAAAACAAAAAAACAAAAAATCATTCTGTACTACAACATTGAATATTTTAACTTATAGTTTTCTCTTTTTTTCCTGCATTTTGTTTATTTAATAAAACTGAAAACCTGAATCAGGCCTTTTAGACGTGGCAACAGCTCAGCGTTATGCTAAGAAACTAGATTGTCACTTCTACACTAAAACATAAGAAACCAGATGCAGTAGCAGTATGATAGCCACTATAGATTTCTGTCTCTCTGCATTTCATTCATAAAAACTGGATTAAACTGGCAAGTTTTTTTTTTTTTTTTTTAATCACTGTATTTTAGGCATTGTATGCTTACTGCAAAAAAAAGAAAAGAAAAAAAAGATCTGTTCTCAGATGTAAAATTAGATGATGTCCAATTAAACTATTTACACAATGCTGGTCTTCTGTGTTGTTCTTGAGAGTGTGAACATGTAGGACGATGCCCCCAAAAAGCTTGGATGTTCAGGCTGCACTGCAAAGATGGCAGATCATGTCAGTGTATCTTCATAGAAAGATATTAAGATTCAAGGCCTGTTGCACGAAGCCTGATTTTGTGGCTTCCAAAGCAAATGTAAGGAGTTTTTTTTTTTTTTCAGCCTTGAGGTGTTGGATTGGTTTTTACTTCTCATCACCATGGTAACTTCCACTACACTACTCTGGAGCCAGTTTAATTCTGGGTAAGAGATCACAAACCGAAAACAGACCAATCAGCCGTGAGCAAAGTAAATGAAACTAGTTCGCAGTGAAAGAATTTGGAAAAAATCACCCAGTTTTTTGTATTTTAAAATCACTATGCTTACTGTGTTATTTTGTGCTTGTGAACCTATATAAAATTCTCTCTATAATTTATAATTTAATACATTCATATAGGCTGTATAAATGACCTATATATTAATTAATTTAATTAATATTAAATAAATTCAGTTGATTCACTTGCATTGATATCGTCAAATATTTTCTTTGCCTAATAAAACTTCTATGGCAGTTTCATGGTGTTTCTTCCTCCATTTCCTTGTAAATGTTTAAATTCATAATTTTTTTTAATGCATGTACCGATCTCATAGGGGCCGTTTACAACTAAAAACTGAAAGTTTTGTACGTGTTTTGGCAGTTCACAACAGTGTTTTGGGGGCCTGAAAATGCAAACTTTTGAAAACAGGTTTCAAAGTGCACGTTTATGAAAACGATACAGTTATTGTCTCCGTGTAAACTACGAAAATGCAAACGTGTTCATTGGTGCGTAGTGTTTCTTTACAAAGTGATATCGCCAACTACTGGCCTGGCAGCAGAATACAGCATTTACAGTATTTTTCACGGATCTGTGTGAATGGGCAGTGTTTTGACAACGTTGTCTGTACGCAAGCAAAAAAAAAGTTTAGTACATTGTTGTCATGTACACATACCCTTAATCTTCAAAGTGAATAACACAATCTCACAAGAGGCGAATCAAACTGTAAACTGTGTTCCACTAGTAGCAAATGTTGAGACTCATTTGGTTGGATTTGTCAACTTTAAACCTACTCTGAAATTGTTCAACTAGCTTTGTACAAAGGACATCTGAAATTACTGAAGGGATGCTTCATGCTTTTGCTCAAGTTGAGTAAATTTAAGAACAAGGCGGCAAAAAAAAAGAATCATCCTTTTTTAAAGTTTATTTGTCAAAATTCAAGTTGAAAACAATGCTGCAGACAATTCTTTCACACTGATAACATTGTTTTCCCAAAATGGCTTTCACAGACAATCTTACAGATTAATCTGATGTTGAATAATAAGCGTTTTTATGCAGGCTTGGTCATTTTTCCATTTTATCAGCAATGTTTAAAACTATTGGCATTAACAAATATACAACTACCTAAAAAAAGGTTCTGCAGTTAAAGGCAACTTAACACTTGCAACCTCTGAAAATAATGTTACAAAAAGTCAAACATGCCGCCCAGATCAAGAAGAGTGCTGATGTTAAGACAATACTGCCTCTCAGGGAGACTAAATGACAGTCGATGGATTCACAGCCAAATATCCAACACTCAGATGCTCATCAATATTCTGTCAGCACATTCCAAAAGGATGCAAAAACACATTACAGGAATGCAAGTGAGAGAGACAGAGACGGACAGACTGACGGTGAGTGATTTATGGTGCGTCAAGCTGCTCCAGGAGAGTGCGCCGCCTCTTCTCCAGCTCTCCTTCACTCAGTTCACTGCCAGACGTATCCCATCCACCCTGAGACACAGACACAGAGGTTCACAGCACATCTGGGTAAGAGTAAATGAGACTACAGATGCTGCCTCAGATATGATCGCTCACCTCTTCTTTTGCACTCTTTCTTTTGGGGGATTTCTGTTTGGATTCTCCACGTGATTTCACTCTGGACTTGTCGTTCTCTTTATCTTTCTCTTTCTCTCTTCCTTTCCGCTCTTTCTCTCCTTCAGACTCAGGGGAGGCCTGCAAGACAACATGTGTGATATACTCCATATTCCTCATTATCCTATAATAGCAGTTTAAAGTTACACTTTATAAAACTTGTGTTTAAAGGATGGGAGTAAATGTGTAGCACTGTGATTTAACGAACAGTCCAAGATAAAATAAAAAATTGAGCATATATTATGTATGCTCATTTTCAATACACTACACTCAATCCCACAAAATACGAAAAGCTTCGGGATTCAGCTGTCCGCAACGGTCAAGGTACCAGCACAAAAACACACTCAGCAAAATATAACACAAATCCCAGTACAACGTAACAGTAAATGTTCTCAGTTTATTTGGAAAGTAAAAAGTAATGACTTCCATCTCAGAACCACCGTAACTGATTCAGTCTGTAAGTCGTTCATGGCACAAGCTGCTGAATCATATTACCTTGGACATTAAAATATGATTGATCTAAAAAACGTGAGTAGGTCCGCTCACATCAAGAGCCATATAACTATAAAGATATAGACTGTAAAAAAATATGCATGTAGGTATATGTCACCCGTAGGTTTCTGAAGAGCATTTCTGAAGCCCAAAGTGGGTGGAGGCGGCTATCGCCATCTTGGCAGCGCGTCACTCCCGGAGAAACGAAAATGGGCAAAGAGACGGGATTAGCTGAGGTGATGTGAAAAATCGTTCTGAAAGTGATGCCAACAATATCGTTTCTCTGTGCTGTTATTGATGGGAGAGGAGAGAGAGAGAGTGAGCAAGAGGGAGATTTGAGGAAAGACTGTAGAAAGAGAGATGGCTGAGAGACATTACAAAAGAGAAAAGCTCAGAGGAATATCACTGGAAAAATAAGTTTTGATCAGGCAATAGCTTTAAGAGCCAAGTTAATATTAGAAAAGCTTTTCTAGTGCTGTAGAGATCTAAGCGGGAAGGCCTGAAAATGGATGCCGAGGTTGAGTTGTTTCTGCTCCACACGTGAGTAACATGAGTGTCATATTGTTTGTCTGGAGCTGCTGTGCGGTTGGCTACTAATAACCAACTCTTGCTTGTATATACTCTTGTGTACTGTTTGTTCATTTTTTTTTGTGTGCTTCCTTGTTCGTTCGTCATCTTTATTTTTCGTGAAGCATTATTTTGCTTTGCTATGAAAAAAGAGACACTTTTGCATTGCATGTTTGTGCATTTTGGGGGCGGAGCAAAGAAGTGAGGTGTGTATTTGGGTTGATTTTTTTTATTTTTATTTCAACAACGATTTTGTAAAATGCTGCACCTTTAAGACTTGTAAACTAAAACTCTGATGTGCTATGTTTGTCTGTGGGCAAGTAATTTAGTAATGTTGTCAGACTCCATCAATTGACGAGTCAGTGGCTACACAACAAAACATAAAACAGGTTCAGGTCTTCTCTACTCACTGATTTGTGTCGTCTTTTCTTTCCCTTCTTCTTGTGTTTCTTAGATTTCTTGTAACTTCTCTCTGTGAAGATCAATATCACATGATTATCATTGAGAGTCTCTGACTGCTGTTAAACGGTCATGCTGTTAAACAGTATTGATGTGCTGTGCAGGACACTGATATCGATCCGAAACAAAACTGACCAGATTCCCCAGAGGAAGAGTGTTCAGACGGAGATTTAGATGTCGAACGTTTCTTCTTCTTCGAGTGATACTCATCATCCTCTGACTCCGAGCCCTTCCGTGAACAAACACACAGTACACAAGTTAGGAGGATGTGTGAGAGTGTCTCGAGTAAATGCTTACCTGCAAACTCTAAACCAGATCATAATGAAAATGCTCCGTCATTAATAAGCCTGCTCTTTAAATTCTTAATTCTTTTTTCATTTAATTTCATCATTTATGAGAATCAGCAGTTGTACTGATTTCAGAAAAGTCTGAAATTAGAATAGAACTACACTTATTAGTAACGATGTTTTAAAACAACAACAATGTAAACAACAAAACGGTTTAGGGTGTTTCCAAAGGCTTTGGAGGGAATTTTAAAGCATTTGCTTTATAAATATGAACTGTCTAAGACCTATCAAATTTACACATCAAGTGGGTACCACTAATTACATTTTTGTGGATAGTTGTTAGGGCTGTAACGGTACATGTATTTGTCCCGAACCATCACGGTACGGACGTCACGGTTTGGTGCAAACAGTCGAACGAGGAATACAGTCAGTCACAGGCCTGTGCGGTAATACAAAGCTGTTTGCTAACCGCCACAATAGGAAAAAGGCAACCGGGATGGCAGAAAGCGGCATCCTGTTTGCTTTTTTACAAGAGCAATTTATTGTGAGTGTACACAAATAAAAATAGACCCTTTACAGTTTCTAATGATGTCTTACTCTTATCTGACCATAAATAGAGTATTTTCAGTTGTTTCCACTGATATAATGAGCAAAATCATTTGGCATTGTGCCGATTTGTGTCGTGGACGTCTCACTACAGTCCAGTGATGAAATATGCGTGTCCTGTAAATGGGAAGCTGCTTCACTCTCTGTCTCCTCGTGGAAAGGTGAAGGCAGATGTAGATGGCACTTTTTCTCCTCCTTGCTCATCTTTCTGTGATTTCTTGAAAAAGCGTAATACCGAACTTTGTGCATCCGCCATAGCGCTCTCACGCACAAAGAAAATGACATCATACACCTTAATCAAACAATAAGTTTAAAAACAGCTGTTGCTTTTTACTGCACAACATTGGTCAATCTATCAATTAGAGTAACAAATCAACAATTCCTAAATTTTTTTCAGTAATCTTGGGGGGGGGGGGGGCAGTAAATGTATTGAATTCGTATTGAACCGCAACCCCAAAATCGAGGTACGTACCGAAACGTGAGTTCTATAACCATTACACCCCTAATAGTTGTATATCAATTGTTGATGAACACATTGTCTCTTCTCTTTATAGAAAAGATACTGAAAAGAAAAGTCTTCAAGCTAAGAGTGCTCATCCAATGCCCTTAAAACGTGGGTTACCTTATAGTCAGTTTTTAAGATTCCATTGTATTTGTTCTAAGAGAGATGATTTTGAGGTTAAAGTCGAGAACCTGTATGCAGATTTCAAGTCACAGGGATATCTCAATCAGTGGCTTGATATGCACTGGCGAAAGTCCGTACTTTAGATGAACAAGAGGTGAGCAACTTTTTTTGTCTTTGAATACACTTATAGTCCATTAAGTAACAGGAGGATTAAATTATTGGCACATTATTCAAAGTGATCCTCAGTTTTTATATTTGTAAATACATAACGTATTTAATGATCAACCACTTTGTGTTTTTTTCTAGGAGCTATAGTTTTTCTAGGATCTCTAGTCTTACATCTTTCCAACTACTCTTGTTGATGCCCTGGGTAACTTTCAATTGTACTAAATAGGTTAAATGTAAATCATTTACACATCCTCTTACATGTTAAAAACATGCAAGGTTGGACAATTGATCACTTGCAAGAGTACATATTTGATTTATATTATTATTTGTTCACATTCATAGTTATATGTTGGCAAAAGCACACGTGCATTACGCACAAGAATCATTGAACATACAAGTGCCACCAGGAGATAGGATGACATCTCCAATTTATCGTAATTTTATGTTTGCCAAACATTCTTTGTCTGACATGAGGTTCCTGGGCATTGAGAGGATTTAACCTCATAGAAGAGACTGAGATAGAGACTTTGAACTTGTTACAATTGTTGCCTTTAAGATTTTGAACTTGAGTCTTTATTTCCTGATGGTGTGAATGAATAATTAGAACTTTCCTGCTTTGTTATGTTTTGTTTTTGACACATTGTGCTTCTTTGTATTGTTTGTAACTTTTGCAGATTTGCAATATTTATATTATTTGCTGCAGTTGTATATTTGTAATATAATGTGCTATACGTTAAAGGTGTGTCCATGCCATGTCGTAATTACAGCAATTACGTGATTCAAAGCATTCGTGTCCTCGTAGAGCTCGTAATCACAGCTTAAAACATAGGACTTTTCTGAGAGTTCCTACTTGTACCACGTGACCACTGTACCACCTGACCACTGCTGATTCATTTGCCTTTGATAGTGGTGCCGTAGAAACACATAATTCCCAGCTCAGAATATACACAAAAACAGCTCAGAATATAACGTCACATATTGCCATCTCGAGACTACTGTAATTACGACATGCCGTGAACTGCTCAAATCTTGCTAATTGAATCCAGCTGATTATCTCTAATTGGTAATCTGCAAAGAAAAGGGTGTATGATAGTGTTGCTAATAATTTCCACACAGTTCTTACCGAATTTGTATTTGAAATTAATTTAGTTTCGTGAGGAGAACGAATACAATTGAACAGAACAGAACTCAATTTGGTGATTGTAAGAAAGATAAATGCATGTTGATGTCACATAGCAATGTGTCTTGCCTATTTTGTTCATAAGGTCCTCTTTCTTTTTGGCGTTATCGCCTGAGTAGACATATTTCATGATGATAAGTTTAATTTCCTTAATTATAACGAGTAGTGCCGTTTTTAAACTTGTATTCAAGCTATAATGTATTTGTTATTTGTCTAAATTCAGGGATTAAAACAAATTTGTCCGGTAAGGTAATAATTTTTTTTTCTGGTTAGAGTTCCAAGTTCCCCTTAGCCGGAAATGGGCTGCTTATAACAAAATATTACTGCTTTTTTGTTTTGTTTTTTATATTAAAAAATAACTGCTTTATTTATGAACAGAAGTAATTAAATTATTTGTGTATTTTCTTTTAGTCTTCAACAATGCTCCCAATATGCTATAATGGAGCTGCAGACAGAAACGACAGAAGGTGTGCATGATTCAAAGCACCATAATCGTTGCATCCATTTGCAATATAACTAAATTGTTTTTATAAAATAATTTTAAGATTACAAGAGATTTTATTTAATCATTATATACACCATTTAAATTAATATTCAGAAACAGGTACAGTTACTGCTGCCATTTTTTTTTTCCTGATAAACGTAGACCAAAATAAAACAGGCATATACTTGATAATATTCTTTTTTTAAATGGGAGATATCTCTGCTATTCCTAATTTATAGGATTCAGCTTTGTTTTTTCATCTGCAGAATAAAATTAATTTGCAAAAAAAAATGAATAGCAACATTAACTTAGAAATAAATAAAAAAAACATAAAATAAAGATGTGTAATAAAAAAAAAGTAAGGATAAATGTTTGACAGGGAATACATAGGCCTATCCAAAACAGTTTCATACACAGACACACGTAGTAAACTCAGTAAACTCCGAACAGGCAAATCAAATAAAGATTAGGCTTTTTAAGTTACAAAAGTTATTCTGTCAAATTCAGTGAGTGGTTTTCTTTTTCTTTTTTTATTAACGGGTATATACTGTTGGCTGTTAGGCTGCTGTCAATGCACGGATCCAATAGGCCTATAAGCCGACTGTTTTTCTTTCTCACTCATTAAAGTTCACTTAAGACAAAACCGACTGTGTCTACATGTGTGTATTTGTCCATGCACTATATAAGACTCCATGCACGCTTTGGATGTGTGCGCAGCACAGAAAACATGCAGAAGTCTTCTCTTTGGCGCTTATGGCCCGTTTCCACTGAGTGGTACGGTACGGTTTGGGACGGTAAACCCTGATCTGGCTTGCGTTTCCACTGCCAACAGTACCCTTACTTGATAGGCGTGGTGTAGCCTCTGCCGGAAAGAAGCGATCGACGTCATTTTCGTGCGAAGAAGAAAGCGACATAGTAAACTACAATGGATGACATGCAGCAGATCTTGTTCTTGCTTCTCAGCATGTGGCTGTTTGTCACAAGAAGCCAAGCGCCGACATTAGGCGTTTCTCAATAGCAAGTACGCAAAGTTCGGACTTGCCAAGTCCAACTCAGGAGAATGACTCATGAGGACACGAGTCCGGTAATTCTGCAAATGGAACAGCGCGTTCTTGAAAGCGTCACTCAGTTCGCTCTGCTACTCCGGTTATCTCTGTATGTACATTTTAGGCAACAATAAAACTAAATATGTTATAAAACACCACTCTGCCTCTTTTCGTTTTCATTTAAAGAAATCTTAAACATTATAGCCACACAAATGTGGTTCAGGCAACACGTATTATATTCACTGCATGCATAACGTTAGCCTATTTATAACAAAACGAAATATAAAAGTCAACCCTGCCTCTTTTCGTTTAAATATAATATAAAACTATTAAACATTTTAATATGGTCCAGACAATATGTGCATTTGTACTAAACAACAGATGTTGCAGTAAACAACATTACAGATCATCTTCACTGTAATAAAATAAAAAATGACAAAACTCAACCCAGTCTCTTTTTGTTAAATTTCAGTTTTATCAATATTAGCCATTATAAAAGTATAAGTAAATGTTACAAGAAGCTATACAATAAAACATACAAAGTCAGCGTTCTAGTCTAACCTTACAACGGTAAAGTTAAATAGCTTAAATATATAAAGTTATGAAACTTCACTTAGCCCTCAGCCAAAACGATTGGCCAGGGAACAAATTATAGATTCACGAGACCAAATATCGCCCGTTAGATATACACAAGACGAATTATATCTCATGTTTAATCACTACTGAGACGTCAGAGTCAGCGGCAAACATCAGAACGACTAGACGAGGAAAGGCTGTTCCAGGTGGGGTACATGAGCGCCGAGCGCCCGGTGATCGCCTGGATCTCACAACCTGGATCAAATTTTCATAAATCTTTATAAATAAACCACAGATTTGAGCTATAAACAACTACATTCTGGCCTGAAAAACTCTTGAAACTACATTTCGTGACACAATAACAGTAGTATTATATTTCAACTGTATATTAAAAAAATGGCGCTTCTTATGTTGTTATTCCCCTTGTAGCACGCGCAAGTGACGATAATCTGTCAACCAATTAACGTTCTGCAGTGAGTCTAACTCCACCTTTTAGTACCGTACCACTGTGCTAGGTACCCCAACGGAAGGGTACTGAAAAAGTGGTACGGTTCGACATTTTGGTACCATTCACAACTTTTGACAATGGAAACGGAAATAATTGCGTACCGTACTGTACCGTACCGTACCGCTCAGTGGAAACGAGCCATTAAAGAATGGTATCAAGAATTGGAACCGATTTTCTATTCCTAAACCTACTAACTACTAGCCTATAGAAAATATTTTAGTCATGCTATTGCATGTGAATAAATGTGTGTGTAAATATGGGGCTATGTGAAATATATTTGTCATTTTCTCCCGACTGGAAACCGACTGTTATAATCGGCCTCACGATACTTGCAAGACATTGTGGTTTATAGCCCTAGTCTGGACTGAATTCAGTGAGCGGTTAGCACTTTACTTGTTCGTTTGCAACAACATAAACTGTAAAATGCCTTTAACAATTCTGATTTAAAAACAATTCAAATAAAGTTGACAAAAACAAAGTTAAAAAAACCCCGCATTTTTATATTCTATTGGTCAGAACAAAAACGGCAGATGGGGTGAATGAAAATGCAGATTCACTCTGACAGCAGGTGGTGCATATGGAGCAGCAGAAATAAAGGTGGTTACCCTTTTGCTTAAACACCACTGTATTTGCCATTATAAGGAGGTAAGACCAAAAGAAAATGCCATCGAAACTTTTCTGAAGACAGTTCCCTTCACAGATACATTCATATAAAGCCACATGAATGGCCAATTTCAATGTCAGAACGACAAATATCTCCCACAAGGTATGGTATGAGATGACTAGAGGTAGTACTCACTGATCGAGATCGGGAACGTTTTCTGTGGTGTTTCTTGGATTTCTTGGAGTGTTTTTTAGTCTTTGAGTGATGATGCTGACATTCGTGCTGTAAAGAAATCAGACATAATCAATGGATTACTGAATTCTTGACTGAAATTAGTTGACAGGCTTTCCATTTTCTTTTAAAGGGGGCCTATTATGCCCTTTTCCTTGATTTTTTTTGTTTTTTGGGGGGCTACTAGAATAGGTTTTTATGCTTGAATGTTCAAATATTTTTCCCATATTTGGGAAAGCATCTCAAAGCACTTCCCATATTTGCAGCATCCGTCTTCCCAGTCTGTCAGTGATGCTCGGTTTAGTTCCTAAAAGCAAAATGTGATCTGATTGGCCGGCTGGACCACTGTGTTGTGATTGGTCAACCGCTTCAAGCGTGATTTTGAACACATTTGAAATTTGAAAACTAGAGGCAACCACTGCATCTTAATCACAATCCAAACAAAGATGCTATACACATATAGCATGAGCAGTTGTTTTTGATTTAAATTAGATGGCATAATTTCAAGACTTAGGGCAAATACAGAATGGTCTGAGTTTAGCTTTGTGAAATGATGTTACATAAGACACCTGCACAAAACAAAAACAGCAGACAGGCTGAATGAAAATGCAAATTCACTCTCTGACAGCAGGTGACGATTATGGAAAATAAGCGTTTCTTTGGGTACCGCTGTAAATGAAGCAGCTGCGCTTATAAACACGACTTTATACGGGGGGAAGAGGAAAAGAAAACGTCATTGAAACTATTCTAAAGACAGTCAGTTCCCTTCAGAGATATTCATATAAACCCCCACACCAATTTAATATTTATATTTTTCTTTCGATATTTCAAGCATCACAAACAGTGATCTTGCTGTGCCTGGTATTTTCTCTGCTGCTTGTTTGTGTTCTCCTCTTTGCGTCAGTCTTCAGCGTGTCCCGTCTCTAGCCTGTGTTAACGTTCTGTTAAGAGACTTCGTGATATTTTCACACAAATGACATTTCAGGAAATTACTGCAATGCAGTGAGCAAGTCCGGAATAGAGATCAGCCAATATTAAACTAAAAACCCCAATTTATGGCCAGTCATCCGGTGCATCTCTAGAAAAAAAGTTGCACCAAAACAATTATTTGCACTCGCATAAATGCTCCGAAATTTGTGTTGCACAGATTCAATTTTGGAAGCATAATTTCGAGCTTTGGCTTTGTAACTTTGCAGACCTTTTCATGCTCAAACAGCATCATTACACACTAAAGAAAGATGGCAATGTAAAAAAACAACAAAAAAAACCCATAATAGGACCCCTTTAAAAATGTTTTATAGTTTTTAAATAGAAAAAAAAACTTGAATGTCGCAAGATAAAACGTAAAGAAAAATTAACACACCTATTCTCAAGTCAATTCTTGTACATATGAATCAGCCTTCTTTAAAAAGTCTTGTAAAAACCATTCATAATTATTTTCTACCTCTAGTACATGCATGAAGTCTTTGAATATCCTCTTCCTCTCAGACTCCAGAGTGATGTCCTCAAACGCAGGCTCTTTCAGGAAACGCTCTCGTACCTGAGCAAGCATGAACACACATTCACACCAGATCAGAAGAGGAAGACTTATACATCATAAGGAGTCAGTTCAGATAGACAAACTATATAATTATTGACATTTATTGTAATAGGGTGACATACTCCCTCCCATGTGGCCTCAGGCTCTAGAGGGGGCGTGGCCTGTTTCAGCATGCTCTTAAAAGCCGCTTCCTTCCTCTTCATCTTCCTGGCCTCCTCTTTCTCTCTCTCCCTCTCACGTGCTTCAGCCTTCTCCAGCAACTACAAGCAGAACCAGGAAAAGAAACCAAACATAAGTCAATGAATATGAACTCTCACCTCATCAATCAGTAAACATGAACTAAACACACTGGTTCTCTGCTCCAAAATCTAGTGAGCTGGCTTTCTTTCTAAAGTCTACACAGGCAAGAGGCACACTGTAGAATCCTTCAAGGTCAGTCGCTTATGAGGTTTCATTTCAAAGGCAGCAACAAATTGCAAATTGCAATCAGCACTCAAACAAGGGGTGGGAATCTTTTGGATTAAAATCAATTCTTGAGGTCACGATTTGATTCAAAACCCAGAATCGATTTTTAATCCAATTTCAATTCGATAATATATATATATGCATTTTCTCAACTTTTTTTGAATTTTATTTAATTTACTGTCCTCAAAGCCCACTCCTTATATATAAGAAAGCCTGTTCCCACAATTAATTGATATTGATTACAAACTTTAAAGTTTTGTTGAATTATAATTGAACCTCATGTTAAAGTTTTGTTGAATTATAATTTAATCTCATATTAAAGTTTTACTTCAATCCAGTGTTTCCCCTACCATTGTTTTGAGGGGGCGGCCCACCAAACGACCCAAAACGCCCGCAATTTTAACAGTAAAGCTCATTGTGTAGCACGTTGTTTGACAAAAAGTTTATTTTCATATGATTAAAAGAAATTAAATTACTGTTTTTGTTCATTTGATTACCAGAGAAAACACACTACCAAATTTGTGTGAATTTTTATTTTATTTTTTATGTTGTATAAGTTTAATAATTGTATAAGTTTCATGATTTCAATTAATTAGACATGCTTTTTGATAACTAAAAATTTTACCCCACATATCCCTAACGCTCAGCGACACTAGTTTCGGGGGGGTCTACCATCCCGCCTGAAAAAAATCCTAGGGGAAACACTGCAATCTATAACACTTTTTTTATTCTGAACTATATAATCATAATAAATTACATTTCCTGCCTTTTATTTTTTGGGGGGATATTGGTAATACTAATTATATTGTTTATATTTGTTCCCCTGGTACAGTTTTGCCATGTCTGTTTATTATATTGCATTTTTAAGGGGCTTGTTTTGCTTTTTGTTTGTGATATCTGGCAACCCTTCACTGGAGCTTTAATGAAGAAAGGGAAGAGTTCAGAAGAGAGTAGAAGGAGAGCAGCAGTATGAGAACATAGCAGCTACTGTTAGGGCTGTCAACGAATATTCTAAATTCGAATATATATTCGAATAGTTTTAAAAAACAGAAATTCGAATGTGAAAATTAATATTCGAATGTGGAAAAACGCCCGCGGTAGCAGAGACGCGCTGCCTCAGTGACAGATCACAGGAAGAAGCGTTAACGGTAAACAGAAACATTACTAAAGAGTAGGCTACTGTACTGACTGAATAGATATTGCGCAGCATGAATAAGGTAGGTTAGATACAGCAGTTTCATGCACTGCAGGCTTCCACTGGTTTGATTATTTACCGTTTCATGTCAAGGAAAAGTTCAATTTTTACCATAGCACAGCTCGCTCGGAGCGCTCAATGTCGGATTCGCGTCTAGTTGGACTCTTGAACATTTTGAATTCGCGCGTCAAAAGCAAAACTTTGATGCGCGGACAGCGTGACGCCTCATTCGCGCCACAAGACTTCCAGACGCGCGTAAACGCGTCTTTACATTGACTTAACATTGAAATCACTCGCGCCAGTCGCTCTATTTGCGTTTGGTGTGTGAACGCAGCTGGTGAGGGCGAGAGAGAGAAAGAGTGCCTGCGAGTGAGCGAGATTTACTTGTTTGTTTTTGTGTAGGTAATACGTCAAATATGTTTAAACTTAAATAAACTACCTATACAAGTAGGCTAGTTATGTCTCTTGGTATTAATTTGTCCTGTTATTGAGGTAATGCGCGTCATTGACAAAATGCGCAACCAGATGTTCGAATAGTTCGAATATTCGTGTGTTTTTTAGAGGGAATATTCGAACGTCATTTTTGAGCAATTTTGACAGCCCTAGCTACTGTTAGTGGTGTTATTTCATAAATTAGTTTAAATTACACACACCTTGTAACAACATTATTATTTTACTCAAGCCCGCTGAAGACTGAGACATTGTTACTCAGCCTTTCATCATCAAAATGTGTGATTATCAGCTGGTTCCAATCATTGGCTAATCGTTTGGAGTTAGAAAAATATAATACACGCCGTTTCGTTCTCAATACTTAGTGATTTAGACTCGAATACAGGATGTGTTCATTCACTTTTACAACAGGGGCAACGTTTTGCTAGTTTCAGTGTTAAACGACATGTTTCCTGGAAACGGTGTGCAACGGGGTTTAAGATACGTTTTCTCTTGTTTGGTGGGTGTGTCAAAAATGTCAGCCCAAATCAGCAGCAACATGTATATAAACCACGCAGTATTAAAGAGACAGCTCGCAAGATGGGTCCAAGTAAAACATTCGTTTACAAATGTGTCCGCTGCAGCTCGGTAGACGCAACAATTGAAGATATTAGAAGACAAGTTTGTCATAAGAGTTTTATAGTAAAAATATAGCATATCAACAGTGATCAGCAATAATAAGCCTACTACTCACAATAAAAATAATAAGGTCATATAGATAACACAGTCTCAGAAGTAAGAAGTGGATTATCCTTCACCTGAAATGTTTGTCTTTTCATCCTGAAATGTTAGGCAAATGTTGGATCACAATAATTAGGAACCACAGTTTCCACAAATCCCTTCACTCGATTGGGATGTTCTCTTTTATTCTGGACGGCAAGGGCAGTGACTGTAACACGTTTTTAAGTCTTTGCAGAACCAGGCTCCACAGTACCCATCTGAACTACTACATCCATCCACACAGTCAAGATCACTCAGATCTACTATTTGTTCCTAGAACTGGACTTAAAAATAGGGGTGATCGTGCTTTGGCGGTCATCGGCCCTAAGTTATGGAATAGCCTACCGGCTTACATCAGAAACGGCCAAATTTTGTCAATTTTTACATCCACCTCGAAAACTTATCTTTTCTCAATTGCTTTCAATATATCTTGATTTAAAAATAAAATAAAAAATACCTTAGTACTAAGGTATTTTTAATTAATTCTTAATACCTTTTACCTTAGTTCATAGGTTTTCCATTTTTATTGTTCTTTACTTTGCTTTACTGTTTTATGTTTTCTATCTTATTGTTTGTTTCCTTGGCTTTTGTAAAGCACTTTGGTCAACACCAGCTGTTTTTAACTGTGATATACAAATAAAATGGTATTGTATAGTAACATTGGGCATATTTTGCATTAATATGAAGTCGTATTTATACCGATTTCATCAGGCTCCGAAAATTCTTCAAAAAGAACACAAAGAATGGCCTTCTCAGCTGCTATAGTTCAGAACAGGGTGTTTGACGCACCACCGTTCCTGTAACAGGTATTGTTTGTTTCCACAGCAACTGCTTGCCCGTTCAAATTGAATGCGCTTCTCATGTGTAAAAAGTACATAATGTGTGATGGTAATTGTACATTATTTAAGGCTAATTTCTATTCATTAAAATAATGATATAGGACCTGTTGTTGTCAAGTAAGCTACATTTGTCCCCTGTTGCAAGCCTGAGCACTCTCTAAACTTTCCAGGGGCTACACTGCTCATTGTTCCATCAAAATTACATTATTAACAGACGTTTAGAAGACGATTGCTGAAATGTATGAATCGATTCGAATCGTTAGAAGAGATATGTGAATACATTTTTTCCTTCACCCCGAACGCAAACTACATTAGAAAATATAGCTTGATGTCAGCATGTTGCTAAGCTAAAAAGCCATAGTCTAAAGTAAAAATATATATATATTTTTTTTTTTCATTTTCCTTTCCCAAAGTTCTTAACACATTGTAGTCTTTAATATTCACAATGTATACTCCTGGTCAAATGTTTGAAATAATTAAGAATTTTTTTTATGCTTTTGAAAGAAGTCTTATATTCACCAAGTCTACATTTATTTAATCAAAAATACAGTAGAACAGTAATAGTGAAAATTACAATTTGAAAAAACTTTTCTATTTGAATGTATTTTAAAACGTAATACATTCCTGTGATGGCAAAGCTGAACTTTCTTCATTCTTCAGCGTCACGTGATCCTTCAGAAATAATTCCAATATTCTGATTTGGTGCTCAAGTGTCAATGGTTCTTTGTTTTATCAATGTTGAAAACAGTTTTTGCCATTAAATATTTATGTAGAAACTTATGTACCGTAGATACATTTTCAAGATTCCTTAATGAACAGCAAGTTCAGTCTAGCATCTCTAAACCCTCGTTTCCACTGAGCGGTACGGTACGGAACGGTACGCATTTATTTGCGTTTCCACTATCAAAAGTTGTGAATGGTACCAAAATGTCGAACCGTACCACTTTTTCAGTACCCTTCCATTGGGGTACCTAGCACAGTGGAACGGTACTAAAAGGTGGAGCGAGACTCACTGCAGGACGTTGATTGGTTGACAGAGAATCGTCACTTGCGCGTGCTACAAGGGGAATGACAACATAAGAAGCGCCATTTTTTAATATACAGTTTAATATAATACTACTGTTACTGTATCACGAAATGTAATTTTAAAAGTTTTTCAGGCGAGAATGTAGTTGTTTAAAGCTCAAATCTGTGGTTTATTTATAAAGATGATTTTTTTTTTCCCCGGTTGTGATCCATGCGGTCAGCGGGCGCTCATGTTTCCCGGCTGGATGAGCCTTTCCTCGGCTAACGTTAGTTCTTCTGACGTTCGCCGCTGACGGTAGTGGTTAAACATGAGATATAATTCGTCTTGTATAGACCTAACGGGCGATCTTTGGTCTCGTGAATATATAATGAGTTCCCTGTCAATCGTTTTGGCTGAGGGCTAAGTTTAGTTTCATATTAACGTTATAGGCTATTTATATTTAACTTTACTTGTAATGTTAGACTAGAGCGCTGCATTTGGATATTTGACTGAATTGTTTGCTTTATTTCTTATTGTATAGCTTCTTGTACCTTTTACTTAAACTTTTATATAGGCTATTATTGATAAAACTGAAATTTTACAAAAATAAATATGGTTTCTTGTCATTTTTTTATTACAAGATTATCACTGATGTTTATTGCAACATTTGTACAAATGCATATATTGCCTGGAATGTTTAATTATTTATTTTTTTAAACGAAAAGAGGTAACGTTAGGGTTGTGTTTTAAATTTCGTTTTGTTATAAATAGAATAACGTATAACGTGCAGTGAATAATCAATATACGTTGCACATGAACCACATTTGTGTCCCTATAATGTTTAATTTATTTAACTGAAAACGAAAAGAGTAGGTGTTTTATAACATATTTCGTTTTATTGTTGCTTAAAATGTACATACAGAGTAACAGAGATAACCGGAGTAGCAGAGCGAGCTGAGTGACGCTTTTAAGAACGCGCTGTACCATAGGAGTCGCACATGGCAAGTACAAACTTTGCGTACTTGATATTGAGATAAGCCTAATGTCGGCGCTTGTCTTCTTGTGACAAACATGTCGAGGAGCAAGAACAAGATCTGCTGTATGTCATCCATTGTAGTTTACTATGTTCTTCTTCGCGCGAAAATGACATCGATCGAAACACCACGCCTATCAAGTAAGGGTACTGTTGGCAGTGGAAACGCTAGCCAGATCATGGTTAACAGACCCGAACCGTACCGTACTGCTCAGTGGAAACGAGGCATAAATAAACTTTTTGCAGCCACTGTAAATTTTAAGTAGCCCACAAAAATGCTACCTGTGTCCATTTTAAAATAGCCCAATCTGTCATGGAAACCTCAACTCTAGCAACACAGTCAGCATTTAGGGATTGCCTTTTCTGTGAAGTATACATGCAATGCCGCTTTTCGAATTTTGGGACTCCCTACCTGCCTTCATGTAGGATGAAAACCATCATTTGTTGCCTTAAAATGTAGTTAGGCATCTCACTGCATTTTGGAACAGGGTTCATTTGAATAAAGTACAGCAAGGCAGTCTGCTTACACTGTTGAAGGCCAGTTTGATGTTTCCTGCATCCAGCGTGGTGGCGCGTTTATCAGAGCTGATCACTGAGCCAAAATCCTCAAAGCCTGTGTTGATCTCCACCAGGAAGCCCTTATCCTGCACAAACACACACACACACTTCATCAAGGGCTTCAGCACAGATCTGATAAACACTGATCGTCAGGTCTCTCGCTCTCACCTTCAGGATGTCTTTAATGATTCTCTTCTCATCATGGTAACGAGCTTTGAGATCCTCCACGTAAAACTTGAATAAGTCCAGAGGGGTGGAGCCTAAAATTTACAAACAGCATAACAATGTTGAGCAGCTTATATTACCTTTTACAATAAATGACACCGACATCCAATTGTACTACATTTAATAATAATTATCATAGACAATCATAATATAAAATGAATTTTTATTCGCCATTCAATTATTTAGTTTTAGAGGGCCCAAAATAAGATATTGCCCATTTTATATGTGCTGATGTTTCAGAGTCATGTGGAGTTCACAGATTGTACTGGTGAAATGGAGACTGTCAGAAATGAGGACAGGACCCTTTTACATGTATTATTCATCAACATCAAAGCCTGCCAGGCTCTGAGCGTTTGTGCGAGCGAGCGAGAGAGAGAGAGAGAGAGAGAGAGAGAGAGAGAGACCTGGCTGGCCCAGCATGTTGTTGAAGCGGATATCAGCGCTGACGGTCGGGTACATCTCCATCCAGGCAGACATGGAGTGCAGCTGCCCATGATCGTGAAGCTCATCCAGGAATTTCTGAAAACACACACACACCACTTTACAACCATGTCAAGGATGTTGTCCTTCACAAAGGATTAATACTGATGGTACATTTTATTTTTCCCACTTTAAAAAAGTGAGTTTTAGGAATCCACTGGATATAAAAAAAACATGTTGTATATGCATATATATTTTTATATATTAAATTAAGTGTTTCAAAATTGCACATTTTCAAGGTTTCAAACTGCAGAAACTAAAGACTTTTAAAAAAGCCTTTCCAGTAAGATGGGGGCTTGAATGTGAGTGTATCTCATCACTATACAAGAAGTGCAAAATTAAAGTTAATTTAGATCCAAACTAGTCAGTAAATGGTATCAGCAAAGTGACATGGTGTCTTTGAGGGTTCCTACACATTTAGAAAATAGAAATTCAATACTTTTCCATATTCAGATTTTCCAACTTCTCAGTAGATTTTTCAGACCAAATTTAACATCTGGTGAATCAATGGTTTAAACTTTGACTGTTAACATATGTGTGCTACATTCTGACTATGTATGCTGTTATGTTGCTAAATAATTGCAGTAACCCAATTATATTTTTAATAATAATGGCAGGCAATTATGGCAATTTATTATCAGGTCCTCACCCATAAAGTATTCACCCATATAGCATTACTATCAGAATTATATTCAGTATACAGTACAGTTCAAAGGAGACTTGTTTATAGTAAAAACAAGCAGTTTTGCGTAAAGAAAATATGCAAAATGTGAATGTTAATGCATATGTTAAATGACCACTAAATTATCCATTTATTTTTTTTTGAAATTAGGAAACAGAATAGGGGTAATAGTCTGAAAACACATATTTCCATACTTACCCAGACCCGAAAAATACTAAAATCAAATGCCATACTCAACCATTGTCTTAGAGTGACATTGGAGATTTAAATTGTAAACATTTTTGTTCCAAATGTATCACTGACAAATTTCAGAGTGTGAGCTGTTGTATGCAGTTTGAACCCATATTAAATGCAAAATAGTTATCAGTTAATCGCTTTGACCAATATTTATACTCCAGTGGATTTCTGAGTGTTAATAAAGCTGAGTGATGCTTTAGCATTCTGTTTCCATGGCATAATGACCCATTGTACCTTAAACTTGGTCAAACAGATCATCTGTCATCACAGACTTTGTTGATATTCCAGCATCAAGTTCCAATTAATCAAGGGGAGCGCTTTTCATATTAGCAAGCCTGGACAGGTGACGCAGCGGACAAACCAGGACAGTTACGTGTGTGTGTGTGTGTGTGTGTGTCACCTGGAAGGACTCTCTGTTCTTGCGTTGTCTGCGTCTTTCTCGCAGAAGAGTTTTCTGTTTCTCGTCCTCCTCCTCTTTCTCAAGAGCACGGATGTGTTCCTCAAAGCAGATCAACGCATCCTCCTTGTCCATGTCTAATACAAACAGAGGAAGATAAAAGCTTTGTCTATATCAAACACACTCGCTCACATTATGCGGGTTAAAAGCATCATCATGTGGAGGCGGCTGTTACTGTGCGTGTGTGTGTGTGTGTGCTCATACTCTGTAGCTCCTCGTCTTCAGCAAAAGTGGGGTTGTCCAGCAGGTACTGCTGTGCCTCAGACCATGTTGTTCTGTATGTTACATTGGCCATGTTGTCCAAAATGTTCTTCAGCGCCTCCCAGTTCCTCTTCCTGAGCTGCTTGGCTTGTTCCTGAAACAAAGCATTGAGTCACGATCAAATAACATTAGGCTGCAGACAGGACAAGATCTTAAATACATTAGGAGTGCAATATTTTTACTTAATTTGATGCAATAAATATTTAATAATTATTTAAGAAGAAAAAGTATTTAAGTACACAATACAGAATATATACACAATACAGATGTGACTGAATTCAGATTGCATGATAGGGTGTATATATATTTTTTTTTTTTTACAGACATCTTTGATCATATTTATTGATATTGATGATATCCTGGTCAGAATTATTGGCACCCTTGGTAAATATGATCAAAGACGGCTGTAAAAATAAATCTACATTATCTTATCTTACATTCCAAAAAAAATTGCAAAAATCTAACCTTTCATTTAAGTAAAATAATTTGCATTTAAAAGCAGTTAATAAAAGGGTGCCATTCATTGTGGCCAATGTGAAGAGAAAAACATTTATCAGGTTTTTTATTTTATCAGTCATATCAGGTTTATTGCTTTATAATTGATGTTTGCATGTTGAAACGCATCCAACTTAAAAAGATATCAAGATTTAAATTGTTAAATAGAAAAAAATAAAAATAATTAGTAGGTAATTAGGTTATTAGTGTAAATATGTATTAGAGAGCAGTGATAACCAGATTCTGTCAATCAAACCTTCTCTTTCTTAGCCAGATAGAAGAGCACATCTTCATAGATCTCCAGCCTGTCTCTCTCAGGAACACACGACCACACTTCCTGATCGGCAAACATCTGCTCCGCTTTCCTGCACAAAGACACATATTTACTCACAAACAACCCTCTGCTTAAAGCAAGCCACTTTTTTTATAAACAATTTCATCTGTGTGCAAGTACAAACATTGCTGCAGTTCAAATGTTGGTCAGTAGGGGGCAGTGACATTACAGCATTTTAACATCATATAACTACTAATTAATAATGGAGAGCATCTATGAGACCTTATGACACAGTGCAGACAGGAACTCACTAAAAACAACACTGCTATTTAAAGCCTGATTACAAGTGAGATTTAAACCAATAACATCATTTAACTCCGTGACATCACCACAACCTCCCAACATGTTACCATGACAACACTGATGTGATTTTAATCACCTAAGTAAGTGGGGGAGTAAAGTTCAACTGCTCTGAATCAATGACAGATAAAGAGAACAAACACTGAGCTGAAAAATCAGTAACCTTGTTTATAGTATTACTAGATTAAAAAAGAGTGGTGCTTGTGCATGTAAAACTCTCCACTATGAAGCTGAGGTGATGCGGGTGGGTGCCAGTGCCAGTTGCTAAGGTTTCTCGGTATTTTTGTAAGTGTTGCTATGCAATTGCTAGGCTGTTTGTTCAAACCTCCTTAACCTAAAGTATAAGTTATACATTTTTATTATTAAAATTATTATTTTTATTACATTTTTATTTGTTTGTGGGAATTGTTTAACATCGCATCATCAAAAGAGCTGAAAACACTCACTTGTATCGTGTGGTTGAAGTCATCTTCTCATGGTTCTCCAGAAAGCGCTGGAAAGTCTCTTTAGACTCCTTGTATTTGATTCTGGCCTCTTCCTTTTCCTCTTTCTCTGTCTGGACTTTATAAGCATTGAACGCCTGTTTCTTTTCACTCAGCTTGGGCAGAGCACTGCATGCACGCACACGCACACACACACACACACACGGAAAGAGATGCGAGTTTCAGTGCAGTGCTCAGGATGTAAACGCTTTCAAATGACAATAATGCTATGCAGTATTTGGATACCTGTAACGAGGGTCGTTAATTATCAGCTTCATTGCCTGCTCCCATGATGCATTGGAGGAAACACCCTAGTTACACAGAGGGAGAAAGATGGAAAGTTACTTAAAACCAGACTAAAAATTATATAAGGTTACTCAATGATGACATGCTTGGGAAAAAATTGGAGGTAGGAAAAAACTCCAAATGGCATAAAAGAGAAAAGCTTTTTAAATTATAAGAAAGTGCTTTATTGTAAACTTCTCATTTGGAATTTGTTAAGATTTGCTAAATTACAATTAATGAGACATTTTTCACCAGGTAGAATAAGAGATTTTTATTTGGCCTGAATAGATAATTAGATTGATATCTCGTGACTGTTGAGAGGTATAAATGGGCATCAAATTAGCAGAAAGGTGGGAAAGAAAAGAAAAACAGAGTAATACGGTTTGGAGAAGTAGATCTCCATTGTTGACATCACACAAGTTCGTGATTGATTATGAGTGTGTCTCTCCGAAAGGCTGTCGGGGGGTCTGTGAAGCGTGCAATTCCACCGTCTTCTGTTTCACTCACTCCAGTCTAATCACACTCACCGCAATTAAACAGCCGCGGCTCTCACAGGAGCACTTTGTGTGCCAAATTAATACACACTAAATTTAGAAACACCCAGTTGGAATATCAACACCTCCCTCCTCACTGCAGGGGGGAGAGAGAGCAAAAAATAATAATAATTACCTTTTCTTTCAACAGTTCTTTAAAGGCCTGCTTTGCCTCCTCTTTTGTGTTCCACTTGTAAACTTTCTTCACCAGCTCAGGTCTCTCCTCCTTAGAAACATCATTACTGGAAAACAAATTAAAATAAATACAAAACTAAAGTTACCTTTTGAAGAAAAATTAGCATTGTGGCACAAAACAATTCCCAACGCTCAATTTCATAAACTGAATCAAAATTTTCAACAGGGAACAATGTAGCGCAATCATCAGGATATGACTGGATCGAGAAATGTGAATCATGTTAGACTATGAATTAATGAAATGTTAGTAACAGTGGTTAACTAATGATTCGTTTTACAATCTCTTTATGAACTCTTTGAAGTGTCAAAGTGGTAGTTGCGTAGCTCTTAATGGAGGGACAGAAATCTCTCAGATTCCATTAAAAATATCTTCATTTGTGTTCTGAAGTCTTATGGGGGTTTGGAACGACATGAGGGTGAGTAAATGATGACAGAATTTTAATTTTTGGGTGAACTATCCCTTAACGCATCCTTGTTGAATAAAATTATTGAATTAAAGTATTCATTTAAAAAGAAAAATATATATTACTGACCCCAAACTTTTGAATAGTATGTTAATCAATGAAAAAAATTATGCCAGAGATTTTAAGTACGTACAAATTAATTATGATTATGTTGTGAAATATCATTACAATTTAAAATAATTTAAAATATATTAGAATGATTTCTGAAAGATCATGTGACACTGAAGACTGGAGTAATGATGCTGAAAATTCAACTTAGCCGTCACAAGAATAAATCACATTTTAAAATATATTCAAACAGAAAACAGTTATTTTGAATTGTAATAATTTTTCACAATATAACCGTTTAAGTCTATTTTTGATTAAATAAATGCAGCCTTTTCCTTGACTTTTCAAAAACATTCAAATATCGGAATTATTTCTAACTTCTGACTGGTAGTGTATTTAATGTAATCTGTTCTACATGGCGAGATGTGTGCTGAATGTCTGAGTTCATTACCTGGGTTGTGTCTCTACACTGGGCGTTTCCTCAGTGGAGTTAACGATGACATCACTGCTGACCTCAGCAACCTGAGCGGGCACGTGAGACGGCGGTTCCTCTGAGGTGCCCGTCGCCATGGTAACCTCTGTCTCAGCAACTGCCGCCACAGTAACAGGAGGCTCGATCTGAGATGGAAGAACAGGGGTGGTGCCAGGAGCCACAACATCAGCCGTCCTTTAACAGACACAGGTAAAGATCATTATAATTGGATCATCTTTGAATTAAACAAAATGTGTATGAAAAGTCTACCTTCTTATGGAATTCACATTTTACAGTGACACTACCTTACCCTTCCAAAACCTATATATTTGCTATCTTGAAAATAATTTGCATTAAAAATTATTCTGTCCCATCAAAGATTTGTTTGTTCATTTATTGTGACAATATCTGCCGTTCTGCAGTACCGGTACCCGCTGATAGCCGGCTGTTTTAAAACGCTCCCATGAGTGTTTGTGCATCTCTGGGAAGAGCGTCAAAGGTTTCTATTTACAGATGTGTTTTTGCAGCGTTGGGCTTTGTAGCCAATCACAGACATATCTGTTGAGCACGTGAACGAAATGACCAATCAGAGGTGTTTAAGTTAGTCAGAATCTGCTCAACAACGATGAGTTTGTTCAGTGCGAGTTCTGCATGCTCGCAAATCCTGTCATTATAAACAGAGTATAAACATAAGGCCAGCTTTACTGATTATAACAGGAATTTCGCAAGAATGCAGCTTTGTGTACCTCACATTATAATCATCAACTTCAATTATAATGGCAGAAATCTTTGCTCGATTTCTGTTAGAGCCCGACCGATATATCGGCCGGCCGATATTAGGCATTTTCCAAACTATCGGTATCGGCATTTATAACGGCCGATACATGAATATTTAAAAAATAAAATAAAAGCGGACGAAACACCCTGCAACCATGTTATGAGTGTTGGCGCTGCATAGTTTGTCCACCAGAGCGCACTCTACAAGGAAGACTGCTAACATCAATGAGCTTGGAAATCACAACAAACTTATTCTGCCTAAATAAAGTAATGATTACTGTATTTATAACTAGCATATCTGTAGTTCCAGTCCCTGCATTGTAAAACGTAAGTCAGGCACGCGAGGAGTGAACATTTAGACATAGAGAAAAAATATCAAACATAGCAGCTAGCCTGTGCATAAAAGTTAGCTTTTCTTTTACACGTGTGTGAAATCCAAGTGTGCGTTACTGTAGGGGTAATTAACACATGGTTACCGAGTCGATCGTTCCCTGGGATGCGTTTTCATGAAAATCGAATGTAAAGAGTTTTATCTCTAAAAACAGATTATCTTATAACGCTAGTATATGGGATACAGAGTAAGTAAAAGTAAATCGCTAGTTAATACCACTAACAAGGCTCAAAATAGCCTCACACTAACACGGTAGCATAATGAGGGTCCCTACATGCAAACCGAAGCATTGAGAACTTTGTAAGTGTACAGACAGTTTAATAAGAAGATACTTTATAAAGACAGTACATTACGCGTTTGCAGGCATTCGTCATCTTGGAAAACAGTCTCGACTAGCCGAGTCACGAACACCGTGCTAAGTGAGCTGGTCGATAGGAATTACGTTTGTGAAATCTAACGTAGCACGGCGTTCGTGACTCGATTAGTCAAGACTGTTTTCCTAGATGATGCCTGTAAATGCGTAATGTACTGTCTAGGGATGCACCGATACCGATACCGGTATCTGGTATCGGCCTCGATACCACATTTTCTAAAGTACTCGTTAAAAGTCCCCCGATACCGGGGACCGATACCACGGTCTGAGAAATGTCTATGTTTGAGCGGCGTGTAAGGGGTTAATCACAGGCGCCGAGTGCCCGCCCCCAGGCCCCGGCTGCAGCTCAGAGCGGGGAGAAGGCGAGGCGAGACATGTCAGCCGTGTGGAACGATTTCAAAGTGAATGAAGACGACAAAACAAAGGCGGACTGCAAATTGTGCTCAGTGAAATTGTCCAGAGAAGGCTCAAAAGGTAGCGCATTTAACACAAGTAATTTAATCAAGCACCTAAAATCCCAACACGACAACGAGTACAAAGAGTTTACCCACGCTTCTAAACCAACACAACCCACGCTGCAGCAAACTCTTGCAAGACGAGAGAAAATGTCCAGAGACAATCCACGTGCTGTGAAAATAACACAGGCAATTATCGAGTACATTGCATTGAGTGACCAGCCACTCTCGGAGGTAGAAAATGTGGGATTCCTGCGTCTCCTCCATGTTCTGGAGCCCAGATATGATGTCCCAAGCCGCCGCTACATGACTGACACGGAGCTGCCTAAACTACACGACTCCGTGAAAAAACATATCCACAGCCTACTGCAAGCCTCCTCTGCGTTTAGTTTCACCACGGATATTTGGACAAGCAGTGTTAGCCACGTGTCGCTAATTAGCCTAACCTCCCAGTGGATAGACGAGAGTTTCACGCCGCAACGAGCCATATTACATGCGAAACAATTCTGCAGCTCGCACACCAGCCAGGCTATAGCGCATGTGTTTGAGGAAATGCTCCAGACATGGGGTATACCTAAAACATCAGTACATGTTGTGCTTCGTGACAATGCCAAAAACATGATTAAAGCCATGAATGACGCAGGGCTCCCAAGTCTGCCGTGTGTCGCGCACACGCTCCAACTGGCTGTTCACGAGGGCTTATTAGCACAGAGGAGCATAGCTGATGCTATAGCAGTGGGGCGGAAAATAGTTGGGCATTTTAAACATTCCGCCTTAGCCTACTCCTGCCTCGAGGACATTCAGGGACAGCTCAACCAGACAATAAAGAGACTGCAACAGGACGTACAGACGCGCTGGAACAGCACGTATTACATGCTCCAGTCCCTCATTGAGCAAAAGCGAGTGCTGGGGGTGTATGTGTCCGAGCATGAACTCCCTGACTATCTCACCGCTCACCAATGGGCTCTTATGGAGAAGACTGTTGCCATCCTTGCCCCCTTTGAGGAACTAACTAAAAAAGTGAGCAGCTACGACGCACTAGCCTCTGATGTCATCCCAGCTGTGACTGTGCTAGTGAGACTTCTAAACAGAGAAACAGACGAGGACCACGGCGTCAAGACAATGAAAGCAACCTTACTGGCAGCTGTCAAGAAGTGCTTCAGTGACGTTGAGACCAACCCACTGTACTTCATCTCCACCATACTTGACCCAAGGTAAAGTCTGTGTGCTATAGGTATTCAATGATAAACTACAGTACTAAATGTAAGATTAATTTCCATCTGAAATATTATATTATATTTTTGTAACTAAAATACACAAATACAAATGTATGCAATATATATAATATGAAATATATTTCCCTTATTACTACCAGAAAGCCAAATGGCTGGCATTTGTGACAGTGGTTTAGGGGAAACTAAAATCTGTCCTATTTTTCCACATATTAATACATTCATGAAATTTGTTCAGGTATAAAGATCGCTTATTCTCCAACAACACTGCTCCGGAGGCCAAGCTGCACCTGAAGCAGGAGCTGCAGATGATGTCCAGAGCTGAGGCAGAGGGGAGTCGGGCAGAAGCTGCAGAACCTCCTGCTAAACTGTTCCTCAAGGCCCAGGCCAGCACTAGTAGCAGTCTGGACACTGTATTTGAAGAAATCGCTAAGGAGCAGCCCCAGGCAGCACAGCCGCTGGCAGCAGGTGCTGCCATTGAGCTCAACACATACCTCGGAGAGGCCCCAAGCCCTCGTGAAGACAGTCCTCTGAAGTACTGGGGTGTCAACAAAATCAGGTTCCCCACTTTGGCTAAAATGGCCCATAAATAGCAGTGTGGAAAGTAGGGGTGTAACGGTACGTGTATTCGTACCGGACCGTTTCGGTACAGGGCTTTCGGTTCGGTGCACGTGTGTACCGAATGACCGAATGCAATATTTTGTGTGCGGAACATAGGTACATTTTCGTGTTTCCACACGAACATATTAAGTGGCGGAAGTCTCCGCGTTCAGCGCAAATCCCGCCCTGCAGCTGATTCTAAAGTTTTACCAGAGCCCGTCTGCCTTATTAGACATTCTCTGGTTTTACCCGTCGTCACTGTAACCTAAACCAATGAAATCGACTGCAGGGCGAAAAAAAGCTTTTCCGCTCCGTGTGCGCCGCCGCACTCTCCGTTCCGTCTGTGTGTGTGTGTCTGCGCGCTGCGCTCTCTGCTCAATGTTCAATGTTCGACTCCGTATTTGCGCTGCGCGTTCTGCTCTGTCGTTAACGGCCCAAACACTCCAATCATGGACCGATCACGCACTGGAAAAGCAAAGTCCGCTCAAATAAGGTGAAATTTCTCAGTAGTAGACTTCTGTTTGCTGAGCTGGTATAGTCATGCTGGCAACAATGGTAAAATGACCTGCTCTGATCACATGCTCTGGTAATAATAGCTTTGTAGGACTATATTTTATTTTGATAATTAGTAAAAAAAAAAAAAAAAAAAAAAAAAATCTTAAATTGATTATGTTGATTGATTATTGAAAAATAATAATACATTGATATATTTATGTTTAATATTATTTTAATATAGGGCTATTTTCTGTTCCCTTTTCCCCCGGTGTTTCATTTAATTAGGTGATTCTAAGTTTAGGCCTAATTATTGATGATTACAAGCTTGGAGGAATTGCAATTAATTACAGCAAATTGTGCAATTAATTAGTTCATTTTTTTTAATCGATTCCCAGCCTTAATTTTTAAATATAAGCAGGCCTACAAGCTGGGATTGGTAATGCTGCACTGTAATCATAGTTATTTATTTAGATTTTTCATTAAATTTATTATGTGATATTGGTTTTGCTTTGCAGCAGTATTTTATTTCTTATTCTTTTTTTTATTTTATATATATTTTATTATATTTTATTAAAAAGTTTAAACAAATTGTTAAAAAAAAAGTTTATAGTAATAAACAACCTGCAGTTTAATGTTTGCATTTCTTTCCCTTACTGTACCGAAAATAAACCGAACCGTGACTTTAAAACCGAGGTACGTACCGAACCGTGATTTTTGCGTACCGTTACACCCCTAGTGGAAAGTGAAAGGCTTTTTAGCTCAGTGTCACACATTATAGATGAAAACAGAAACAGGCTGACTGCTGATAATACAGAAAAGCTACTTTTCTTTAAAAAAAAACCTGCCACTCACTTTTTCTAAATAGGCTTCATTACTGTGCGTTCACACCGCCGGCGGCGAGAGCGTCAAAGTGGCCGGAAGCCATTCATTTTCAATGAGAGCCGGCGGCGAGCTCCGGCGAGGGCGGCGCGGCGCGTCTTGGACGGCGAGAGCGGCGAGAGGAGTTGAAATCAAGTCAACTTTATGGTAATAAGCTATGACGCGGTTCGGCGGCAACTAGCGGCAACCAATTGGAATGTAGAAGTCCTTCGCCTGAGGGAAAAAAAATCACGCATTCTAATCTACGTCAGAGCGTCCCCGAATCTTTCTACGGCGTCGGTGGCAGGGCGGCGAGAGCGAATTTTGCCGCTCTCGCCGGCGGCGGTGTGAACGTACAGTTAAGTGAGTCGTCTTAGACTTGATGTTAATACCTACCTCAGTTGCACTGACTGCCACAGTTCTATGTTGGTGGATGTTGTTAGTTTATTCAAATATTGTGCACTAAATAGCAAAGATGTTTATTAATGCCCCTTTGTGTTGTCCAAAGCGGCAGAGTTTACAACGAACTGAAAAAAATGTTTAAATTTTGTTTAAAAACAGTGTTTAAATTCACTGTTTAAATTTTTTTGAATAATTATTTATTCTGTAATATGTTGCAAATAACATGCTTTTCATTTTAAATAAATGTTCTTAATTCCAAACTAGTCCCTTGTTTTTTTGTTAAATTATATGACTAAAGCTGTTACCTGTAAATTTAAATCATGTTTTTTTTATTAAGTACTCGGTATCGGTATCGGCGAGTACTGAAATGCAAGTACTCGTACTCGTTTTCCAAAAAAGTGGTATCGGTGCATCCCTAGTACTGTCTTTATAAAGTATCTTCTTATTAAACTGTCTGTACAGTTACAAAGTTCTCAATGCTTCGAGTTTGCATGTAGGGACCCTCATTATGCTACCGTGTTAGTGTGAGGCTATTTTGAGCCTTGCTAGTGGTATTAACTAGCGATTTACTTTTACTTACTCTGTGCCCCATATACTAGCGTTATAAGCTAACGTTAATCTGTTTTTAGAGATAAAACTCTTTACATTCGATTTTCATGAAAACGCATCCCAGGGAACGATCGACTCGGTAACCATGTGTTAATTACCTCACATAATGTATTTAGTGCATCACTAAGTCGCAGATTTTAGAAGGCAGGCAGCAAATGATGATTGAAAATGGTTTGTTGTAGCTTGATGGAATAGATGGATAGAATTAGGAGTGACCTTTGTCTTGTTTAATAATAATACAAATGATGATGATAATAATAATAATATCATCATCATTGATTTTTTTAAATTATTACTGTCAATATTAATAATAATAGTTGATTTTTTTTGTTCAAAGGACTTTAAGTTTAATATCTTAAGTTTGTATTTTTAATATACATTATATTTATCAGAACTTTAATATATTCTGTTCTGTTGTGACAAAGTTAATTTAAAAAAATATATATATATTTTTAAACTGCATTATATTATTTTAGTAAGGCTGAGGACTCTTAAATAACTACAAATAACTAATGTTAGGGAAAATCTGTTCATGTTTTGTTAGACGTTTCTGGATTTGTAAAATATATATATATATATATATATATATATATATATATATATATATATAGGCCGATATATCGGAATATCGGATTTTTAAATCACCAAATATTTGTATCGGTATCGGCCTTAAAAATCCTTTATCGGTCGGGCTCTAATTTCTGTATATAATATAGATTTTTCATGCTGCTAATTACACATTGCAAAGTTTCTGGGTTGACAACCGTGTTTAGATTAAATGCCATTATAAACTTTTTAATTCCACTAAGATTTTGGTGAAAGTAATTTTCAATGGATGGACAAAAATGATGGGTTAATGTTAAAAACATCTTCATTTGTGTTTTGAAAATAAACAAAAGACCTATAGGTTTAAAACAACATGAGGCTGAGTAAATGACAGCATTTTCAGTTTTGGGTAATCTATCCCTTTATGGTCCAAGTAAATAAAGCTGATGCTCACCCATTTTCCTCCGCCTTTATCATCGCTGAAGAAAAGAGAAAGGAAAAAAAGTTAAACCATTTTCTCATGTAGGATTTCTGGATTTGTGTTTGTGTAAGAACAACTTTGTGTACTGACCCTCCAGGTCCTCCAGTTCTTTGGGTTTAGTCCAGCGAGACTCTTTGGTCTGTGAGTTATAGTAATAGGGCTTTCCGGTGTCTGACTTGTATTCTTTCCACGGGCACTTGGACAACATTTGCTGCAAAACACAAATCTCTTTGAGTTTGTTTCAGTTTACATTGAAACATAAATACATAAGTATTTATCACAAATTAGGATATTCCTGCAAATAAACTTTTTTTATATATAAAAATTTAGCTATATATATATATATATATATATATATATATATATATATATATATATATATATATATATATATATATATATATATATATATATGATTTTTTTTTTTTTAATCTAAAATCCTGACATTACAAAAAAAAGATAAGTTGGGTTCAGCAATTTGTTTGTTCTATACAATAAATTGTGTGCATATTAACGCATGGATTTCTGCAACAGTGCTCCAATCTTAAGACTCTTAATAAAAATAAGAATTGATAAGTCATCTCTCCTGTCAGAAAATCTGTTAAGCACTTGGTGGATTTGTTTCACATTATGTAAGAACAAGCCTCAATTCAAAACTCTGTCAAGCATAGACTAACTAAACTAACTATGCTATTTAATCATTGTTAATAGTAGTAGTAGAAGTAGTAGTACTACTATGTAATTATGGGGCATTAGACTCTCAAAAGCAGAATATGCCTTAAAGGCCACCTATTATGCCCCTTTTCACAAGATGTAAAATAAGTCTCTGATGTCCCCAGAGTGTGTATGTGAAGTGTGAGCTCAAAATACCCAACAGATCATTTTTACAGCATGTTTAAATTGTCACTTTTTGGGGCTCAGAAAAACATGTATCCCTTTAAATGCAAATGAGCTGTTGCTGCCAACCCAGAAGTCGGAGCCTCACGAGCTCGCGCTCTGTCAGGACAATCTCATCTCATAGAATGAGAATATCAAAACAGAAACTCTCAGTAGCGGTGTTCATTTCGACCTGGAGTTGTACAATAATGCCCACAGAGCCAGAGAATATATGCTGTATGTAGATAGAACAGGTATAGTTAAGTTTAATTACGGTTATAAAGTATTTGTCATCTGCTTTTATCCACTATTAATACAAGCCTATTGTAGCAGACCCCATCCGAATGATGGCCAAAAATATACTGATGAGTTTAATGAAGTTCATTGTACATCACACAAAAGATGAAGCGTCAGTTTTACTCCAGACAATCACTGTAAGAGCTGAATAAACACAGTACAAGAAGTGCACATAAAAGTCTTATCCATAAACTCTCTCTCTCTCTCTTTCATTATCATCAAACATACAGAGCGAAGTACACAAAACACTCTACTAACAGTACTAACAGTAAACAAATATATACACACCTTTTCAGTGGGTGCTTAATAAACTGGTAAACTTTATATCCGTAAAACGACTCGATGAGCCGTCATAAAGTGTACGCTCTCACTTAAATTTCTGCCGTGATCAGTAACGTTAGGCCTATCGATCCGGAGACTGTAAGCTGGATCACGAACAGTTGGTACAGATCCATCCTCGAGTAACAACGGGAGTAAATGAAGACTGCTATGTTCATTCTTACATCCAAACAACAAAACACCTCAATCGCTTAGGAGACATTATTTTCTACAGCTGCTCCGGCGTCGAAACAATGGCCTGACAACGGCTTGTTCTGAGACACTGCTTATGATTTATGGGGATTTAAAAAAAATGCACTGGGTGGATTTTTATCATTATAGGGTGGTTGTGTACACACACTGAAAACACACATTTATGTTCAAACGTAATATAAAAGTCAATTTTGCATAATAGGTGCCCTTTAAGAACATATAGAACACCTGAATGAGCAGTAATTGGCAGATGAATATGACTGTGTAAGCGAGAAAGGTGAGTTGACCTGTTTTTACCTCTGCAGGTGATTTGAGCTCATCTGGTTTCTCCCAGGTGGATTGTTTGGTCTCTGTGTTGTAGTAATATGTTTTTCCATCCAGTGATTTGTGCTCGGTCCATACTGACTTCTGCAGGAGACATGATGAATACTCATTACATCATTAAGTCACTAGTCGTTTCACCAGCTATATCCTGCAGTCATTAGTTTAGTTGTAGAAAACCATGTATGACCATTGCTCATTCAAGCATCAAAAAAGAAGCAAAGGCATTAAAGTATTATAAAAGTTGGACAATAAAAGTTGCCCATATATATGACAGTCTTCTGAAACCATAGAATGGTTTTGTGTGACAGCAAACTGATCCCTGGCTCTCCTTGGAGAATTTACGAGAGAAGCAGAGATGTTCAAGTTGTGAATTAATCAATCAGAACTACTTGATGAATTGACTGATCCAGTTACTCGACTGGTCTGAATGATATAGCCATGAATCAAACGGGTGTGCTTTACGAGTGACTCAATCCATTCCATAAAGTGGTTTTATACTTTTATATGCATTTTTTTTTTTTTTTAACTGTACTTTAATTTCAGGCAAGTGTCATTTTTGACCGATAAAAACTGTTTGTTGTGTCTTGCCTTTTTCGTCTGTTCATCAGGTGAAGACTCAGTTGATGTGGTGCTCTAGGAGGAAATAAATAATATTTCCATGTTAAAAGTTTTTTTTTTTTTTTGTCTTCAATAATAGCATTGTATATGGCTTGTGAATTATTGAGACAGGAAAATAAATTCTATAAATTTAAATCCCAATAATAATTATACAATATTAACAATGTGTTTGGTTGCTTGTTCTTACTGTTGTTCCAGGAGCAGCTGGCGCTGAAAAAGATCAAAAACACTGATTACAATTAGAAATAATAATCAACAATATGATTATGACCAAAAACAATTTATCTCTTACCTGCAGGCTCAACTGGACTCACACCAGGCTGAGATGGACAAATGAAAGAGGGTTTCATTACACACAAAAAAAACAATAGAATAAACATGCTGATTTGTGTGTAACATCTTTTAAATGACTTGAAACTTCATATAATCTATGAAAGCTTTGTCATTAAATGTTGGAATTAAATTAGTCCATGAGCAGATCTAAAGATATCAGAGCTAACTTCATTAGCAGTGTCCTTAACCCAAATTGCAGGAAAGGAAAATGCTATCTGACTGACAGGCAGTTTGACTGACAGCTCCTGGAGCATCAGCTGGATTCTGCATCTGATCAGACGTCTTCATCTACAGCTCAAAGCCTGGCACTAATTATTACTGATGCTATCAATATTTAATATGGTTAACTAACGACAGGCTGTTTGATGCTTAATATAGCTGATTACATGAAAGCAGATCTTAATCACCACTGACTGAGGAGGTGTGTTCAAAATAAAGAACTGCACATGTATGGTTAGTTTGATCTTATATATACACTGAACTGAAACTGCCATGTCCTTTCATCCATATTCACTAGTGACGTAATGCTTTGAAAAGCAAATTAATTAAGCCACTCTAATTGAACTGGGCTGTTTCATGTTATTGGTCAGATATGAATTCACTTTCCACGCATTTCTCTCCATATAAATTAAGAACTGGTCACAGCTAAAGTGTAGGTAGGCCTACTTCACAAAATGAAAAGTAAAAATACATTTCCTTAAAAGGATGTTAGTCATTTTTGATAATGTTTGGTCATGTTTGTCTGAAAACAATCAGAGTTTATAGCTCAACAGTTTTTAATTGCCTTGCAGACATCAGAATGTCTCCTTGCAAAGCTGAAATCAAATGTGCCGTTCAAACACAGATTATTCAGAAGGATCATCAGAGCTAGACAAATTTTACAACAGGGTACTGACCTAGTGCTTATGTTTAAATACACTATGGGTCAAAATTCTGGGGTCAGTAAATAAAGATTTTTTTTTAAATAAAGAAATTAATACTTTTATTTAGCAAAGATTAAATATCTAAAAATGACAGTAAAGCTAGCATTTAGATCTGATGACATTCTGGCTGTGGCTTTCTCTGCTTCTGAATGTAGCAGCTGCCACTGAGATTCTGTTAAGAATAGATTTATTGCATAAATATTTGGATCAGATTGGGTACAAGTTTAGGGTACATAATATAAACAGCGCTTTCAGAATCTAAAATCATTTGACTCATTTGGACTGAAGAACATGAGTGCATGCATGTAAACAACATACATAATGAATGTTCTTTTTGGAGTTATTAAACGTTATTATATAACTGAGTTATTAAAGTTACAGTACCTTTGGTTCCTAATGATCACTTGATAGGGGTCATATTCTAAAATGTCACTTTGGGATCAAAGACAGTTATGTTGTTTTTCACTTTCTCTGAATGCAGCTGAATACTGAAAATGCTATTCATTTCTATAGATTTTTCACTGAATTGTGCGATCTGAAGAGCTTGAAACGACGTAAAGAGCGCTGTTTTCTTCCTTGCGTGTCTGAGTCAGAGAGCTCATTCGCTCAAAAGCTGTCAATCATATTATGTATATCCTGTATACTACCTCTTCTGAGTTCCGTACATAAACAACAGAGAAACGCTTCGACAGTGATTCGCTTCGCGCTCAGTGTGAAAGGGCCTTCAGACAGCGTGTGAATACTAAATTGAGTTCGCTTTCAAGTCTGCTTGCGCTTGAACAGAAAAATTCACACAAAAATGATGTCAACATGACCGTCTTGGTGAGTATCCTAGCATAGTAGGTTATGTCTTAAAAGTGAATGTAAACAGTTGAGAAAGATGACGCATATGTAACAGTATATTGGATCCATGCATTATGTCTTAAAGTGACAGCAGCCTAATATTATTGCTGCTGTCTGTGTTTTTAAAGTTAATCAAACAACAAAAGAAATCACTCACTGCTCGACTGAATAACTTAAGTTTATAAGGATTAATCTTTATTTAATTTATATAGTGAATATCATATGCAGTGTTATTTTACATTTTATTAATTTCTGTACCTGAAAACTACAGTTAGACCTACCTGAAAAACACTGTTTATTTTATTTTTTTATCTTTTCTCAATTGTATTTATTTGTGCTATTTCCACAGTTAGATTGTTTTGACAGTAGTCCTTTTTTTCTTGAACATAGCACATACAGAATTGTACAGAAACCATGACCCTAAAACCGCGATACAAACCAAACCATGAGTAATTTGAACCATTACACCCCTAACAGTCAAAAAAGTGTGCAGTAGGGAAGGAGACGTATCATACACTGAAATAAATTAGATCAGGCTGATCTTTTTCTGCTACTATCACTCAATAACACGTGGATAAGTGCTATAAAAAAAATGGTGTTGATTCTAAATTGGTACATTTTGCCACTTTGCAGGGTGTTCATTAGGGTTATTCAGACACTGCTGACAGCATGTGAGGGTCTATATTTAACCAGCACTGATGGAATAGTGTGATATACAGGATAGTTTACCGGTCCTGTAGGCTGGATTGATGCAGCTGGCATCCGGGGAGGCATCATCATTCCTGGTATCATTGGTGGCATCATGGCTGGCATCTAAGAAAAGAGTTATGAAAAATTAATGTGAACTGCTAATTTCCTTCCTACACTGCACACGGGGAGAGGAAGGCATGTGCTGAAAGGAGTAAAAGCACATCTTGTGCTCTGTATTCTCCAGTCCCTGATTACAGTGTGAACCTCACATCCAAAAACATCCACTGACACACCTTTCATCTCTCTCTCACACACACACACACACACACACAGGTGGAGCATCAGGTCCAATAAGACAGCACTACTGCAATCATATCAATGATTTATGTCTATATATATTCATGTTCAAGACTATGCACTTCTCTCATCTCCATGTTAGTGTGAATCACATGAAAACTTCAAAGAAATGTTCAAATAATTGTTCATCCCATAATCAAAAGAAATAAGTAACTGTATTTTGAATCAATAAAACAAAGCCTAGGTTTAGAGTCTTTTTTAAATATGATATTTGCATGACAATTGTGCACACCTCCACCCTCCTCAATACTATAGCACAGAGATCAAAGACAATCAAACTGTCTGGGAACATTTTTTTTAAAATAAATTATGCTAACGTAATGGAAAAGTTTAATTTTGAGGTGAAATGCAGTATGACAAGAACATGTGTTTGTAAGTTTTACACAATAACTATAAATACTATCGAGTCTTTAAGTCCCCCTGTAGGGGACTTAAAGACTCGATAGACATAAGTCCCCCTGTAGTCAATAACTTTATGCCTTAAAACTAATCTTTGATCACCAAAATTACATATTTAATTGCTTCTTAATAAAAAAAAAAAATTCTTCATGCCTTAAAATAGCTTGAATGTAACTACACCCTTGCCTCATTAAGTATACGCGGTTCTATGAATATGCAAATTATCCCCGCCTCCACTCACACACACCAGCTCAGAGATCCACTCGTTGACGATCACACGTTGATCTGATTGGTTACAAGGTAGTTTGTGACATCAGAAACACCAGCGATTTCAAAACGCCTTTTTGAGACTGTCGTTGGTTCACTGCAGTTTTAAAGAGAAAATACTCAGCAATGGTGTTGACTTATGAATTTGCACATGGTTTAGGCTATCTCAAAGCAAATTAAAACACCACATAGACATATAAACAACATTAAAAGCTTGATTTTCACCACAGGGGGACTTTTAGAATGATAACTCTATATAAGCGTCCACACTAACAGATGATAACTGTTTATTATAAACACACAGTGCAGTTATATAGTCTGCCACTTTAAATCTTCAAGCTGATTCTGACTAGCTGTCAATGTTTTTACCAGCTCATCAGCCGGAATAAAAAATATTCTAAAAGTGATTCCAACAATACTGTTCCTCTGTGTCTTTATAGCTGTGGTGTGGACATCCCTATTCTCACAGAATCAGAACGATTATTAACACTTTATAGTTATCATCCTTGGTGTGAACGGCCCATTATGTTGCCGCTACAGAATGTGCATTAAGCATAATATTCTGTAGCAAAACATGCATTTGACACTAGCAGTAAGGTCGGAATTTTATCTTCTGGAGGTGGACAATAATCTTTCATATTGTTCTTTCGGAAAAACTGAAACGGAATTACTGCTGAGTATGAAATGTGCTATACAAATAAACTTTTCATGACTTGTTTTGTCTAACAAACACAAACTGTGTTGAAATTAAATGCGACAAGAAATAAAGACTGGTCCCTGCAAAAATGTGCAATGTGACCACTCATTTCTGATTTGTGAATAAAATAGGCTACTCCTAATGGTTGCGTTTACCCAACAACATCTGTCATTTACCAAATTCGAAAAACATAAACAGTTTATTCAACATGTTTTCTGTCATTTTGACTGATAGAAAATAAAGTATCTGGGCCTGTATTAATAAAACTTCTCAGAAATGCTCTTTAGAATAGTCCTTAAGCTTTGAATTAAGTGTCAAAAATTTATAGTAAAAAGTAGTTGTCGTCTAAGAGTAGGATACTTTTATAAAGAAGCTAAAAGCAACTTTCAGCAAAGTCTAAGACTGATTTTTAAGTGCTGACTGAAGTGGCACTTAAGTATTGTGAACTAAGGACTACAATGTCAACCCAAAATGGCCGCCATCAACCTCTGAATTAGAGCCCGACCGATATATCGGCGGGCCGATATTATCGGCCGATATTAGGCATTTTCCAAACTATCGGTATCGGCATTTATAACGGCCGATAAATGAATATTTAAAAATAATAATAAAAGCGGACGAAACACCCTGCAACCATGTTATGAGTGTTGGCGCTGCATAGTTTGTCCACCAGAGCGCACTCTACAAGGAAGACTGCTAACATCAATGAGCTTGGAAATCACAACGAACTTATTCTGCCTAAATAAAGTAATGATTACTGTATTTATAACTAGCATATCTGTAGTTCCAGTCCCTGCATTGTAAAACGTAAGTCAGGCACACGAGGAGTGAACATTTAGACATAGAGAAAAAGTATCAAACATAGCAGCTAGCCTGTGCATAAAAGTTAGCTTTTCTTTTACACGTGTGTGAAATCCAAGTGTGCGTTACTGTAGGGGTAATTAACACATGGTTACAGAGTCGATCGTTCCCTGGGATGCGTTTTCATGAAAATCAAATGTAAAGAGTTTTATCTCTAAAAACAGATTACCTTATAACGCTAGTATATGGGGCACAGAGTAAGTAAAAGTAAATTGCTAGTTAATACCACTAACAAGGCTCAAAATAGCCTCACACTAACACGGTAGCATAATGAGGGTCCCTACATGCAAACCGAAGCATTGAGAACTTCGTAAGTGTACAGACAGTTTAATAAGAAGATACTTTATAAAAACAGTACATTACGCTTTTACAGCCATTCGTCATCTTGGAAAACAGTCTCGACTAATCGAGTCACGAACGCCGTGCTAAGTGAGCTGGTCGATAGTAATTACGTTTGTGAAATCTAACGTAGCACGGCGTTCGTGACTCGACTAGTCGAGACTGTTTTCCTAGATGATGCCTGTAAATGCGTAATGTACTGTCTTTATAAAGTATCTTCTTATTAAACTGTCTGTACACTTACAAAGTTCTCAATGCTTCGGTTTGCATGTAGGGACCCTCATTATGCTACCGTGTTAGTGTGAGGCTATTTTGAGCCTTGTTAGTGGTATTAACTAGCGATTTACTTTTACTTACTCTGTGCCCCATATACTAGCGTTATAAGGTAATCTGTTTTTAGAGATAAAACGATTTACATTCGATTTTCATGAAAACGCATCCCAGGGAACGATCGACTCGGTAACCATGTGTTAATTACCTCACATAATGTATTTAGTGCATCACTAAGGCCATCCTTAAAAATATTCTTGTTTGCCGTAACCCGACTGACCCTGTCAATTTAGTACCGACCCAATTATTATTATTTTTTCCCTTTTAGTCCGACCGACTTGCCGGTTGTAAAATGCGTTAAGACCGACCGATTTTTTTTTAACTCTTCAAACAACTAATACAAATGCAATAAAATAATATTAGTTATTAAGTATTGTAAATATAAATTGCCTAGACCTACATACAAACATAAGCTACGTTCATTCTTTTAAATAAAAACCTGTGGCGCGTCATCTATGATTATGTTTACACCATTGGTTTACGCATGTCACACTACGGCCTGCAGGCTAAGTTCCCTTCGTTCATTCACTGTCAATGGTTCGCGCTTGGTAATGATGGCTGCGGCTTTACTCTAAAGATTATTTCATTTTTATATGTTGTTGAATATGGTTTATTAAAAAATAAACATGTGAGAGCGTGTTATAGGCTATATGTCATGTTTTAGTCAGATATGACGACGCTACTGCAACACGCATCGCCGCAGATGAGAAGCTGAGCATCAACGTGCTATCGCAAATCAAAGTGAAAGTAAGTCGCAGACGCTTAACACACAATCATCTTCATTAAATGTAAAGAAACGAAATGATCTTACCAGGGCTGTTTTCGCTTTCTCTTATTGCGGGCTTTGATTCAGAGATTTTAGCTGATGATCAATAAAATAATGTATCTCATAACTGTTGCTTTCGGTGACGTGCACTCCATTAAATCTGCATATAGCGGGAATTGAAGATCGGATTTATATCCGCAAAAAAAAAAAAAACACACACATTTGTATATGTAACCAGGTGTAAATGGAATCGTTTTGATAAATCAGATTGCAATCCGATCAGAGAAAACGCATATAGTGGCCTGGTGTGAACAGCCCCTAGACATCGGTGAAAAATGGATAGAATTAGGAGTGACCTTTGTCTTGTTTAATAATAATACAAATGATGATGATAATAATAATATCATCATCATTGATTTTTTTAAATTATTACTGTCAATATTAATAATAATAGTTGATTTTTTTTTGTTCAAAGGACGTTAAGTTTCATATCTTAAGTTTGTATTTTTAATATACATTATATTTATCAGAACTTTAATATATTCTGTTCTGTTGTGACAATAAAGTTAATTTAAAAAAAATAAAAATTATTTTTAAACTGCATTATATTATTTTAGTAAGGCTGAGGACTCTTAAATAACTACAAATAACTAACGTTAGGGAAAATCTGTTCATGTTTTGTATAAAAAATATATATATATCGGCCGATATATCGGAATATCAGATTTTTAAATCACCTAATATTTGTATCGGTATCGGCCTTAAAAATCCTTTATCGGTCGGGCTCTACTGAATCAGCCAATAGTGACCCTGCAAGTCACAGCAGCATGACAAATTATTTAATGTAATTATAATAAATGGATTTGCATTGTGCAAAATTATCACAAATTAGTGTTGATGCTATGGAATCATTTTCTACTGATACCTGTGTCCTCATTTATAGTTAGAGCAATTATGCGAACATGAGTTCCATCAGCGGCTCCAACAATCCTCATAAAAGTGGCTTGTTTTTGCCACATGGTTTGAAGATCAGTTGGAAAGTCAATGACTGCCATTTCATACCATTACAGTAGTGGCCAAAAATGATATCCGGCATAGGAAAACTGACATATTCACCCTTTATTCAAATATTATTAAAAATGTGTTCGATTTTGTAAGCAAATTGCGTAGTTGTTCTTTGAGTCAATTGTTTTATTACTGATAATGCAATGAAACATGACAAATCATGCAAAGAAATTAGAAAAATGCAAAAACAAACAAAAACCAGTCAAATACTAATAACTGATTATATTGTTGTCAATGGTTAATTTTCCTATGAGCTTTTTTGTTTTTCTAAAACCTGTAGCTGGCCTTTTTTGCCAAATACTTTTGTCAGATATAATACCTTTACTTAGTTTTGTAAGGTCATTAAAAATAGACATAAAAAAACCCTCCACACATCACTTTTGGCCACTACTGTATGTATGGTGTGGTTTGCACCACAATAGTGCAATTTAAGATCCTGCTTAGGCCCGTTTCACACATACTCCGTGTGCAGTGCGTATGCGGTGCATGTTGCAGTGTGTATGCGGTGCAGGAGCAGCACGCGCTATAGTGCTTTCACATATGACCTCCGCCCACAGGAATGCTCCCTCAACTCTACCGAAATTCGTTTATGTACTTGCGCACTTCTTATAACTTACTGTGTTTACTCAGCTCTTACGGTGATTTTCTGAAGTAAAACTGACGCTTCATCTTTTGTGTGATGTACAATAAACTTTATTAAACTCATCAGTATATGTTTGATCATCATTCGGACCTGGTCCGAAACAGCAGACTTGTAGGCTATTAATAAATAATGGATACATACAAGCAGATGACAAATACGTTATAATAACCCTAATTAAACTATACCTGTTCCATCTCTATGCAGCACTCTGACTCTGTAGGCATTATTGTCCGACTCGAAATGAACACCGTTACTGAGAGTTTCTGATATTATCATCATTCCGTGAGATGAAATTGTCCTGAGAGACTGAGCGCGAGCTCATGAAGCTCCGCCCCCTGGGTCGTCCAGCAGCAGCTTATTTGCATTTAAAGGGCACACACTAAAACAGCGCGTTTTTCTGAGCCCCAAAAAAGGACAATTTAAACATGCTGTAAAAAAATGATCTGTTGGGTATTTTGAGCTGAAACTTCACATACACACTCTGGGGACATCAGAGACTTATTTTACATCTTGTGAAAAGGGGCATAATACGGGACCTTTTAATTAAATGCATTTATGGTGAGATTATTATATTTTCATATCAATCTGTGTTCATTTTGACCACAAACTTTATTCATTTTACTTTATTTCATTTTGTCACTTTAATTCAGCGTTTGCAGCACAGCAAAAATAGACTCGGTGCGGAAACGATCGCTGCACTGCTGTATACGCACCGCACCTGGAACGGATCGCCGGACCGCATCCGCGTGCAGTGTGAAAGCTAGTCTAACCTGTTAACATGGGTGCGGAAAAAAATACGCACCGCATACGCACTGCAAACGGAGTATGTGTGAAATGGGCGTTACTGTGGACTGAAGGACCCAAGTCATCACAGTACACTTCTGCATTTTTCCAGTTGCCAAAAAATGTCATTATTACTTTCATAAGTGCAGTCAGAGCATTGATTTGTAGAGTGGGAGAAGTTATTAGCCTACATTTCTTACAAGGTCAGTTACAAAAAGAATACCTTTACAATCAAGCCTGTATCGTTTCACTGTCATCATATCATACTGTAATATACATAACTCCAATACATTATATTTTTAAGGAAAGTGTGCGGTCTCGTCCTCTCTGCTGCCATCGTTAACTTACTCCTAACTAGGTTAGGATACTTCTCCAGCACTCTTAAATAATTTAGGAGCTGAGACCTAGTCTTAACACTTAGGAACCTTTATGAATCACACTTATTCTTAAGTCTAGGAATAAGAGTAAAATTATGTTATTCTTAGAATTTTGACACTTAAGACAAAAATTTTACTCTGAGCAGCTTTATACATACAGCCCCTGGTAGGGCTGGGAGATATATCGCATGACATTGTTATGTTCCTTGATTAGTAGTAAATCGCCATCACCTGCTTTCAGATGGAGCGGCATTTACTACACAGAGCCGTAGTTCACTGACAAGCTGAGCCATATCGCAGTAATTATCGCAGGCGATACGTCCGTGATAATTAATGCGATATGGCTCAGTGATGGCGATTTACTACTAATCAAGGAACCGGCTTTATTGACGAGATGCGCAAAACAATGTCATGCGATATATCGCCCAGCCCTAGCCCCTGGTCTATTACGTTTCTCCACTTTAGTAACCTTACCAAAGTGAAGGATGCAAACAGAGAAACTAAGAGTTCATATACAGATAAAATTAATAATCACAGTCCCTGTAAAAATAAGCTGGCAGAGAGACATAAGTGAGGATTTACAAACAAGAGATTCTAAGTGAAGTGCAGTGGTACAATTTGTGAGGTACTAGGACTGGGTAAAAAACATATTGATTCCTCAATTTTAATCGATTCTCATTTTTATGAACCAGTATCAATTCTTAAATCCCAAGAATCAATCTTTTGGTCTGCGTTGTTCTCAGTTGATGAATGAACAGAACACCGTGGAGCGCTTCCCATCCAATAAATCGCAATAAGCTTTGTTTACTTTTTGATATGAAAGTCTCAGATTTCAAATTGGGTCCATTTTTTAGGAAATTTAAACATTTTGGCACTCTTTAATGTGACAGATGGCTGTTTTCAGTGAAGTGCCAGCATGAAGCGCACATGTACAGATCCTCTCTTCCTAGGGATGCACCGATATGAAAATTTTGGCCGATACCGATAATTATTTATATTTGAAAGCCGATAACCGATATATTGGCCGATAGGCCTAAATCTAAATCCAAATTTATACAGTGAGGAAAATAAGTATTTGAACACCCTGCTATTTTGCAAGTTCTCCCACTTGGAAATCATGGAGGGGTCTGAAATTGTCATCGTAGGTGCATGTCCACTGTGAGAGACATAATCTAAAAAAAAAAAATCCAGAAATCACAATGTATGATTTTTTAACTATTTATTTGTATGATACAGCTGCAAATAAGTATTTGAACACCTGTATATCAGCTAGAATTCTGACCCTCAAAGACCTGTTAGTCTGCCTTTAAAATGTCCACCTCCACTCCATTTATTATCCTAAATTAGATGCACCTGTTTGAGGTCGTTAGCTGCATAAAGACACCTGTCCACCCCATACAATCAGTAAGAATCCAACTACTAACATGGCCAAGACCAAAGAGCTGTCCAAAGACACTAGAGACAAAATTGTACACCTCCACAAGGCTGGAAAGGGCTACGGGGAAATTGCCAAGCAGCTTGGGGAAAAAAGGTCCACTGTTGGAGCAATCATTAGAAAATGGAAGAAGCTAAACATGACTGTCAATCTCCCTCGGACTGGGGCTCCATGCAAGATCTCACCTCGTGGGGTCTCAATGATCCTAAGAAAGGTGAGAAATCAGCCCAGAACTACACGGGAGGAGCTGGTCAATGACCTGAAAAGAGCTGGGACCACCGTTTCCAAGGTTACTGTTGGTAATACACTAAGACGTCATGGTTTGAAATCATGCATGGCACGGAAGGTTCCCCTGATTAAACCAGCACGTCAAGGCCCGTCTTAAGTTTGCCAATGACCATTTGGATGATCCAGAGGAGTCATGGGAGAAAGTCATGTGGTCAGATGAGACCAAAATAGAACTTTTTGGCCATAATTCCACTAAACGTGTTTGGAGGAAGAAGAATGATGAGTACCATCCCAAGAACACCATCCCTACTGTGAAGCATGGGGGTGGTAGCATCATGCTTTGGGGGTGTTTTTCTGCACATGGGACAGGGCGACTGCACTGTATATGAAGAGAGGATGACCGGGGCCATGTATTGCGAGATTTTGGGGAACAACCTCCTTCCCTCAGTTAGAGCATTGAAGATGGGTCGAGGCTGGGTCTTCCAATATGACAATGACCCGAAGCACACAGCCAGGATAACCAAGGAGTGGCTCTGTAAGAAGCATATCAAGGTTCTGGCGTGGCCTAGCCAGTCTCCAGACCTAAACCCAATAGAGAATCTTTGGAGGGAGCTCAAATTCCGTGTTTCTCAGCGACAGCCCAGAAACCTGACTGATCTAGAGAAGATCTGTGTGGAGGAGTGGGCCAAAATCCCTCCTGCAGTGTGTGCAAACCTGGTGAAAAACTACAGGAAACGTTTGACCTCTGTAATTGCAAACAAAGGCTACTGTACCAAATATTAACATTGATTTTCTCAGGTGTTCAAATACTTATTTGCAGCTGTATCATACAAATAAATAGTTAAAAAATCATACATTGTGATTTCTGGATTTTTTTTTTTTAGATTATGTCTCTCACAGTGGACATGCACCTACGATGACAATTTCAGACCCCTCCATGATTTCTAAGTGGGAGAACTTGCAAAATAGCAGGGTGTTCAAATACTTATTTTCCTCACTGTATATAATTTTTGAGAGCCTGATTACAAAAACAAAAGTCTCACCATTAAATCCATGTCAAGCACACAATTATAAAGCTGTTCTCATTATAATTTTATGTAGCCTATTATGACAGGCTGCACAATGTTGCACTTAACTCCATGTTCCTTTTTTTGAAGTGATTACAATCATATTTCAAGCAATTCAAAAACATCATGGAGAACAGTGCACATCTGAAATGTCTCAGCTGAAAGAAATAATTCATTATTTATTGGCTTTAATATATCGGCCAAATTTTCTTATTGGGCCGATAACGATAACATTAAAAATGATCATATATCGGTCAATACCGATATGGTGGCCAATAATATATCGTGCATCCCTACTTCTTCCGCTTTAGTGCTAGTTACAGCATGAAAACTGACCGAAATCCTTATGTCATGAAATTGCTCAATCAGCGTTTCAACCATGGAAAGACATCAATAAAACAGTTTGTAAACAATGTAAGGTAATGTTACATTTACCTCAGAAAAGCCATTCAGTGACCATAAACTCAGTCAAGAAAAAAAAAAACTCTAGAGAGGAATATTTTGCTAAATATATGCACCCATTACATTACATATATATATATATATATATATATATATATATATATATATTTTTTTTTTTTTTTACTGTTCTTCAGAATTTAATGCGTTTAAATAAATCTGTCATGTTTTTATGACAGCCACCATTTAAATGTTTTTTTTTTACAAATGAGTAGGAACATAATGGTATAGGCTAATTATAAAGGTAACACTTTACAATAACATTTCATTTGTTAACATTAGTTAATGCAGTGGTTCCCAATTCCAGTCCTCGTGACCCACTGCTCTGCACATTTTGTATGTCTCTCTTATCTGACACACTCAGTTCAGTTCATGGAGTCTCTCCTAATGAGCTGATGATCTGGTTCAGGTGTGTTAAATAAGGGAGACATACAAAATGTGCAGAGCAGTGGGTCACGAGGACTGGAATTGGGAACCACTGGGTTAATGTATTAACTAACATGAACTAACCATGATAAATACATGTGTTACTGTATTTGGTAATATCTGTTAATGTTAGTTAATAAAAATACAGATGTTCATTGTTTGTTCATGTTAGTACACAGTGCATTAACTAATGTTAACAAATACAACTTTTGATTTCAATCAAATTTTTCATTTTTACAATCATTACTGAACATTCAAATAAAAATCAGTTTCTCCACACTACATGTCTGATTTAGGTTCTTCAAATATTAAAATGTATATTTTACATTCAATCTAGTCCTTCACAATGACATATAGAGGTTACTTTGTAGTGCAACCACTACTGAACCAACCACTCTGAACTCTTAAGTCATGGTGATTCTGAATCTGTCTAAAAACTCAATCATGAATTCATTCAGCACCCAATGAACCTCAAATTATTGGCTATCTGACTTAAAACAAATTGAAAATTATTATCATGCTTTATGCAATTAAAATGACAAACCTACAGACAAGTTGTTTATGTGACAAATCTGCATACTCAGAGTATGTACAGCATTTGATAAAGAACTTACATCATGATCATTAATATGAATAACATTCTGACACAGAAACATTATGTACCATACAAAATCATTGTGCTCTGCCACTTGTTAAATGTGACAACCCAGAAAAAAAAAAGAAAAAAAACTGCATCCTTTCAAAAATAAATCTGACTGTCATAAGCAGTGTTTGCTATTAGCTCTTACCTGTCCCATGGGTGGAGCTCCCATTGGGGGCATCATGGGGGGCATTATTCCCGGGGGCATGGGGGCCATGCTGGGCGGCCTCTGACCCATGGGTGGCATTCCCATTGGAGGGAAGTGAGGCGGGATTCCTGGTGGCCCCATCTTTGGAAAACACAAAAATAAATTTGAGGAATTAATTAGTGTGAACAACTAGCCTAAGCAGAGGCAGAAGCAGAGGCAGAGAGAGAGAGAGGCAGAGAGAGAGAGAGAGAGAGAGAGAGAGAGAGATGGCATTACAGTTAAGGCTTTCCAACACCAACTTACAAAGGGCAGGGGGATTCCTGAAGGTGGAACACCAGGAAAAGGTGGTGCTTGACTGGGGCCACTATTAGCATCAGTCGAGGACTGTTATGAACAAGAGAGTCCATTACTGTAACCACAGCTCTGATAAAGATGCTGCACATCACTGATCTAAAGTCTGATGATGTTTTCAAGTCTAATGACAGAGCCAGGCTTATATGAACCTTCAATGTCAGATGTTTCTTGAATAGTTCACTCTAACCAACTAGCATAATTTCTGGGCTAAAAGTAGATATTTTGTTATCTAAAAAGCCAGAAGGTTAATATATATGTAAATGTATAACAAACCAGTGATTTACATAATACATATACACACACATTTCAGTTTACTGTTTACCAGTCTCACTTATTTGTAAAATTTGTTATATAGAATAATTGCACATAGGACAATTTTTTGTAAAGTGGGAGATTGATTTTACACTGAATAGGATTGCATATAATTTCGTTGTAAGTTACTCTTTTGTATAATGACAAATGAAGATTCTGATTTCAAACCATCTTACTGCCCTTAACAAGCCAAGCACATAAGAACTCAATTAACAATCACTCAAACTTCACTAGTTTAACATAGTTTTATGAGAGTTTATCAGGGATAAATCGTCGACCATCCATGAAACCTCAAATCATTTTATCACCAGTGTGATTAAGTTGGTATTCTCTAGTCTAATAATTTTATCAACACCAATGCAGTCAGCTTAAGGAAACGGATATCCATAAATAAACTGCTTACAAACATAAATGTTTAACACAATCAGATATGTATCATAGTGCTGTAAAATTCACAATAATAAATTCGCATTCAAACACACATTAGCTTTAGCGTTAGCATCAGTCACTCATTCACATTAGCTTATATGCTAACCAAGCTTTATTCTGTCCATAATATACCCTTTACTTCAATACAACCGTCTGTAATTCAACCGAAAACACAATTCAATGTTTACATGTGTCATTTGTAGTTGCTAGAATACACCAGTATTGTTTTATGTGAATAAACTGTGTATTTTCTTGGACTCACCATGATGAGTGAACATGCAGCGACCCTGCGCGAGACAAAAACCTACGCTCTGATTGGCTGCTGTACGCCGGGTTCAAACTACAGCAGTCGTGTTTCAGTGCAACCAGTAGGACGCGCGCATATACGAGTTCGAAGTGCAGGAAAAAAAACACTGGAGTGCTGCGCAAGAAATACGCAGATCTGAAGCCTGTGAGTGCAAGTGAGTTTTTATTTATTTATTTATTTTTTATTATTATTAATGCAAAAAAAAAAAAAGAAAAGAAAATGCAACAAATACATAACAACAGGAACAATAAAAAACAAGACATGTTTCACGAAATCAATACAAATTAAATAACTAAGAGCCAGATGGGAAGAAAAACAAACAAACAAAAAAATAAAATTATACAAGGTTAAACATTTTTGACTTTTAAAATTTTTTTTTTTTTTTTTTTAATTATGCTCATCAAATACAAAACACAGAATTATAGTCTACCAGAAAATTTGACAGTAGTGGGATCTCAACCAAGAATTTACATTTGTGAATTTAAAAAAAAAAAGTGTCATGAATAGATTAACAATGTACTTGATACACAAATTTGAATTGTGATAAAGAGAAATAATATGAAAGGTGTTAATACATATTCTGACGTGTTTTTTTTTTTTCTTCTCTTTTTTTTCTGAGAGATAGGTAAATAACTCATTCCAAAAAGCTTTAAAGGTGGGGTATGTAATTCTCTTTTTTGGCCATTTTTTCAAAATCACTTGAAATCCTATTCCTAACCCCCTTACAGCCACTGAGTTAGAAGCACTGAAATGAAAATTAAGCAATTTAATCATCTGTGGAACGGGCAGGACTCAAAAAACTCCAGCCAATCATTTCCAAGACCACCTAGAATCATTGGACAATAAGTGCGTCAATCAAACGGTCGTACCATACCCCCCTCCCCCCATCCCCCTCATGTTCTTTGAATGGGTGGAGTCAAAGGAAAGAAGGTAGGACCATTTGAGTTGTGTATTTTCAAAATCTGCCGGCCGTTTTGCAAATCACATACCCCACCTTTAACACAAACACATTCACAAAAAAGATGTACAATTGTCTCTTTTACATCACAGAAAGTGCATTTATTTTCAATGTTTTGGAATGGATATACTTATTAAGTCGTTCATCATGTCGTTCGTCCGCAATATTGGATTGAACAGAAAGCGAAACTAAATTTTCACAGGTCACAAATTTGGTCCAAACTTCACGAAACTGGACGTACATGATCCTTGGACCAAGCCTCACAAAAGTTACCAGAAGGATTTTTGATTTTCGGAAGCGTTTGCCCGTCACAGCCAAACGAAATCGATGCGTAGTCGCCAAACAGGAAGTCGTCCATATCTCAGGAACTCTGTCATGTATCAAAACCAAACTTTGTACATGAACTCGGGACTCCAATGTGAGGATGCACAAGATCTGATTTATTTTTTTATTTTTTTTATTTCAGGCTAATTGACAAACCCATTTACCTATGTCTATGCAAAAGTTTCACCTCACACTTTTAATGTTAAAGCATTTAGACAGTAGGTGGCACTGTTGTATTACATTTCACAGAGCTGCCAATTCAGTGTATAGACTGCATTCGTTTTTACTAGGTTTGTCTTAATAAATGCAGGGCCTGAATTTTGTTTTTTGCATCGGTCTAATTTAATCATCTTCATTTATTAAAGCAACACTAAGTAACTTTTGCTCTCGGGCTCCCCCTACAGTTGGGAAACAGTATTGTCTTCTACTACTGTCGTAAAATCTGTCATGGTTACATGGTTAACACGTGCATTTGTTGACAAGCCGTTACCCAAACTCTGCAGAAGGAGTTCTCACGTCTTGGGCAGACAGCCTGCGTTGCGTGTGAAATGTCTTCAACCCAGGTACAGTGGCATATATTTCAGCATGTCATATGAATATAATTTCATGGGTTTTATTTTTTTCAAGCGCCAAAAGATCGCGTAGCTCACGTTTACAAGCCAGCGTCATTATAGTAGCCTATTGGCTACTGTTTTACAGAATTCTAATTCAATTCAATGTTTGTGGGGTAGGTAATAGCCATATATCGTCAACATTATAATATCAAGCTACCATAGATGAATCTGCAAAGTTGAAAAATCAATTTGCATTATAGCCTGAGGCAAGACACTTTCACCAGAAAAATAAATAAACAAACATGACTATCAGCCTGCAGTCATTAGGCTAGTTAGCCTACTTCTGACCTTCTTTTTTTTTGTCCGTTGCTGCTTTGGCCATGGGGCTGTTTTCACCTGGCCACTTCATGCGTTTTCTCAGATCGGATAGCTATCTGATATATCAAAACGATTCCATTTACACCTGGTCACATAAATGTGTTTTTGCGAAACGGATTTAAATCCGATCTTCAATTCCCGTGATATATATGCATGTTTATTGGAGTGCACGTCACTGAAAGCAACAGATATGAGCTGCATTTTATTGATCATCAGCTAAATTTTCAAAATCAGAGACCGCAATAAGAGAGAGCAGCAACAGCCCTGGTAAGATCATTTCATTTATTTACTTTTAATGATGATGATTGTGTGTTAAGCGTCTGCGACTTACTTTCACTTTGATTTGCGATAGTTTGCACGTTGGCTTGATGAATACATAACTTACTCAGCTGCTCATCTGCGGTGATTCCAGTAGCGTCGTCATATCTGGCTATCACATTACATATAGCCTATAACGCGTGTATTTATTTATTTTTTTAGCATTTTTGGGAGGAGTACAATTTACATATGTGGTTTCAACAACCAGATGCATTTTTACACTTGTCCAGTTTCATCTGGAATGCGTCTCAGACCTCCTCCTGAAGTGGTTTTGAGCGATCGGTTTCAAATCCGTCTCGAATGCGTTTCGGAGGACATTTACACCTGGTCTTTTCACGATCGGATAGCTATCCGAATTGAGAAAACGCATGAAGTGGCCAGGTGTAAACACCCCCAAAAACATACGCATGAAAGCCGGAAAAACAAACGCTGGTTGGCCTCTCGCGTCCAAATTTGACGAAGTGGTGGGGGAAGTGACGTATGCCGTAAAGCAGTCGAATTTTGTAGTTCTTTTTGTGCTCGGGTAACTACCCGAACCCCGAAGTTACATAGTGCCAGTAAAAGCGATACAGACCCCATCAGGCTATGGCAGACGTGTCATTCAACCTATTGTAAGTCCATGTACCATCACAAGGGTTTTGGAAATATATTATGAAGGTCGAAAAGTTACATAGTGTTGCTTTAAAAGGGCTCCTAAGGCGAGATCTGCTAAGAGCAGGGAAGAGGACTTTTAGTGGCTTAGGAGTTCGGCTTGCGATTCCTTTTTTTCTCCATTTTCTTTGTTTGTAGGATATTTGTTAACAAGCCTTCATAAATAGACCAGCCAGCAATCACAGACATTGATAAAAGCTGAGCCGTGTTACCCTCGTTAAGACCACACTGAGTTGTAACGTTGCAATTTCTACTTCATTAAGGACAGCCCCTTGAGATAGGCCATCTTGTTTTCAATGGGGTCCATATGGGAGTGAAAGTACAAAATATGCCAGCTAGGATATTAATATGAGCAAATAAGACACGAATCATTATTTGAACAGGGTGTAATGAGCTTAAGTTTTCACATATTTTAGATTCTAATGTTAGGCTATAACCCCTACAGCTTACTATTCATTTTTCAGATATTTTCTTGAATGTGAAATATTATTTACAATTACAGTCTGCATAAGATTAGAGTGTATAATTATGTTTATTGATTTGAGGGTACATCCTTTGCTCATTATCACCAAAAGTTAATTTTCATCAAACTTGTAGGATCAACCAATCACGGCTTTTGAAATGATGACTCATACCTAGCAACGGGGTCAACCACACCTCCTCACTAAGATAGGATTTTCCATCCATTCCTTGCTCAGAGTTCACTGAAAATGTTCTGGAATCACTTCTAAGCTAAAACTCCTGGCAAGGAATTTTTAGGTTAAGTTAGGAGCTCTCTGAGAGGATTCTCAGAATCTTTAGGGATACGGGCCCTGGTCTTTTCACGATCGGATAGCTATTAGTGATGGGCGGATCGATCCTGAAGTATCGATACTTCGATACTGACGTGGTATCAAAAAGGATCGATCCTCACATAAAAATATCGATCCAAATGGGTGTTTTTTTTACCAGTAATTTTTTATCAATTTAGCACGCAATTCAGTGCATAAAATAAGCTTCTAAGTGGAAAAATAAGCGAATGTTAGCGGATAATTGTGTAGGATAGAACTTTTTCTCCTAGTCATCTGGATACAAGACGAAACCAATCAATCACAGAGAGCGTTCGATGCTGGTGCTTCACTGAGCTCGCAGGCCCAGTGCGTTTGGAAAACGAAGCCTCGCTTAGATGACAGAGAAACAATCGGGAGTTATTTCGCAATAAACAAACCAAAAGTGTGCATAACGGTTCAAAATGTTGACGTCAGTAAGTTTTTTTTTTTAATGAAATTAATATTTTTATTCAACAAGGATCGATGCATTAAATTGATCAAAAGTGACAGTCAAGGGTTTTACACTGTTAAAAAAAATCTACTTCATATAAATTGTTCTTTCAACTTTGTTCATCAAATAATTCTGCATAAAATGTATCATGGTTTCCACAAAAATATGAAACTGTTTCCAACATTGATAATAATAAGAAATGTTTCCTGAGCAGCAAATCAGCATATTAAAATGAAATATCATCATGACTGGAGTAATGATGCCGGAAATTCAGCTTTGATCACATGAATAAATTACAGTTTACTATGGCATAGAAAACAGATAGCCTATGTTAAATTGTAATATTACAGTTTTTACTGTATTTTTGATCAAATAAATGCAGAAGAGAATTAAAAATCTTACAGACCCCAAACCTTTGAACAGTAGGCTAGTACTAGTAGGCTAGTACTGTAATTAGGGTCGTTTTGTAAAAGTCACTGACTAATTACAGGCGAGTTAAGAGCACAAATCACAAAATATTTAGGCCTAGTAGTCATGAAAACGTATTCAGATTTATCATATTAATGATGCATTCACCTCATAAATCATGACACACTGCTCTAGCACAGGAAAGTGCATACAAGTTAAAGTGCATGCTTTTAAAATGAAAAAGTATTGGTATCAGTATTGATATCGGCGATACTGGCCCTGTATTTACTTGGTATCGGATCGGTACCGAAATTTGCAGTATCGCCCATCACTAATAGCTATCCGAATTGAGAAAACGCATGAAGTGGCCAGGTGTAAACACCCCCAAAAACTATGGAACGCCGTTGGGGACAATACCTATTATATGCAACGCGTGAAATTTGGACGCATTAACACGCACAGTTTGTACGCGTCTTTTTGGTCCGTGTAAACGCGAACGTTTTGTACGTCTAAACGCGAAGTTTTTTGTCATGTTATTTAAAGACACGATCGTTTGTATCGCCTTAACGCAACATTTTTGGCCGTGTATTTTTTGTTACGTGTTTCTATACGAACGTTTTCGTCGTGTAAACATGACATTTTTGAACGTGTAATATTTCTGAGTCTTATTTGATGTGCGACATACAAATTTTTCTGTTTTAGTTAAACTGGTGATAATTTAGAGTCAATGATTAAATACATTCAATGACTGCATGAATTAACATTATATTATTTTGTAACGTTAAAGGAATTTGTCCTGTAGGAAAAGTGAGTGGTCTCTGTGATCCAACGACCATAGCCTATTTCCCCCCTGGTTAATGCATTCGAGGTGTCTATTTGGACCACTGCAAATAGCCTACTTGTTGGCAGAACTAATTACACTAGGCCAGTCTACCCTATATGTGGAAAAAGTCACCTCTTTAGTCAGCGGTTTCTGTGGCGTAACGTGTAAAGGGAGACCGGGGTTATATTCCCACTGACAGCGCTTTTTTTTATAACTTTACAGTTATTAAACGCAAAATTGTTTTCAATAAAAATGATTTGACTTAAAATTCATTTTAATTCATAAAAGTTACATTTAGGGTAAGGTTAGGGGTAGCTCTAGTCTTTAATATCTCAATAAGTTGCCATGATTTTAATATTGTTTTATAAATCTAATAATCTACTGTCAGTTAAATTGCAGGATGTTTAATGCACAACAATACTGATGAGCAAATAGTAACGTTATCTGTCACTATTTATAAGTAAATAGCATCTAACTGTCTCCTGGACTGGCTGCCCCACAGTTTACGTGGTCCGCCTGCTGTAGTGATTCTGTAATGTTTATGTGTCGTATGATTGTGTCTGTGTTTAAATGTTGAATAAAGATTTGTAAATTGTCATAGGCTACTGGTGCTTTGTTTTCTGCTTTTGTATAAGTTGAAGTTGAAGATACAGTATACATACAGTATATGTGTATTAATTATTTCCAGTCAAACTGACATCCCGACTTCAAGGAGCATTCCAGAGTCTCTCATACCAGATTGATGCTGGCCCACTCGGAGATTACTCCAGTCATTTTGAAAAAACAATAGCCACAGTATTTAGTATTTAGCCTTTGCTAACTTTATTATTCATTGTATTTATTAAAGTTGAATGATTTATGGCATTTATTGGCACTATTATGTATAATTATTGACACCCCACCCTGGACCTCACTAATTATTAAACCCTGGCTATGGCCGTATCCAGTGTTGTATGTTATATGTTAACATATGTTATACACAGGGCTTAATTTGAGCCTGAACACGCCGGAACATGTTCCGTCACCTCCGACATTGGATCCGGCACCTTTTTTATTGGATCCGGCACCTACTGTGTCACTAAAATTAATTGCCTAAATGAAAAATAAATAAATAAATAAATACTGTTTGTGTAGTGTTCAATGTTTGTGACACATGACTTGCGCGCTTGTTGTACGAGTTGAGATTGCTGTTAGCCTCGATCGTTTCACGCAGGGGAAAAATGTCAAAAAGACAGGAAAGTTTGCTTAACTTTTTCAAATACGCTGGACAGTCAGATCCCAAACAAAGCAAATCGTTTCCGCTGATCAAAAAGGAGACCACGGTGGTCACAGTAGCCTAGTATCGACATAATATCTCGTTATTTCGACATAGTAAGGGGACATTCTAATCTGCATTAAGCCACATTAAGCGTTCTTATAATGGGTTTCTATGGGAAGAAAATGCTTAACGTGTAATTGCGTTCATATTCTGGGCTCATTTGATTTGTTTTTCTGATTTGGGCTTTTCTGATTTTTGTACATATCATAGCCTATTTGTTAGGATTTTAGTATCATAATGATTAATAAATGCACGCACAATTATCCGTGAACTTGATTTGAACAAATGCCTTTCAACTTGTGTGTGCAAAATTCAGAATTAAATTAATGTTCAGAAATTTGTACAAATAGAAAGTATGTAGGCCTACTATACTGTTTTAGCCATTAAAAAAGCGCATTTAGTTTCATATTTGTTAAAATATTATAATGTTATTTTTTTTTCCATTTATGTTGATTTATGAAAAGTGAACTACACGACCGAGTAAGATAGGATGCGCAATATGAG